>NC_134099.1:50007720-50331292 GCF_000715075.1 Nicotiana tabacum | reverse complement strand
AAATTGCTTGCTCAGATCATGCAAGCATTGTCGGTATGGTATGAGTTTTAGATCTCGTGTTTCCCATTCTCCTTGAATTTGATGTACCAAGAGGTCCGAGTCTCCCAAGACCAAGACGTCTTGGACATCCATGTCAGCAGCCAAGCGCAAACCCAGAATGCAAGCCTCATACTCGGCCATATTATTGGTGCAATAGAAGCGTAGTTGAGCCGTAACAGGATAATGGCGTCCCATTTCAGAAATGAGTACTGCTCCTATTCCAACCCCTTTTGCGTTTGCAGCTCCATCGAAGAAAAGCTTCCAACCCGGTTCCTCAGTTAATTCCATTTCATTAGTGTGCATTACCTCCTCATCGGGAAAGTATGTTCTTAAAGGCTCGTACTTTTCATCAACGGGGTTCTCTGCCAAATGATCGGCCAACGCCTGGGCTTTCATGGCTGTCCTCGTCACATAGACGATATCAAACTCTGTGAGCAGAATTTGCCATTTTGCCAACCTTCCCGTGGGCATAGGTTTCTGAAATATATATTTCAATGGGTCCAAACGGGATATGAGATACGTAGTGTATGAAGACAGGTAGTGCTTCAACTTCTGAGCTACCCAAGTTAGGGCGCAACATGTTTTCTCGAGTTGAGTGTACTTGACCTCATGCACTGTGAACTTCTTGCTAAGATAGTAGATGGCCTGCTCCTTCCTTCCTGTGTCATCATGTTGCCCCAGTACACAACCAAATGAATTTTCCAAGACCGTCAGGTAAAGGATTAGGGGCTTCCCGGGCTTAGGCGGGACCAATACGGGTGGATTAGACAGATACCCTTTGATTTGGTCGAAAGCCTCCTGACATTCTGCCATCCAACCTACTGCAGCATCCTTTCTCAGCAGCCGAAATATGGGCTCACAAGTTGCAGTGAGTTGAGCGATGAACCTGCTAATGTAATTGAGTCTACCCAGCAAACTCATTACCTCTGTTTTGTTCCTTGGCGGTGGCAAATCTCGGATGGATTCAATTTTGGATGGGTCTAACTCAATCCCCCGTCGACTGACGATGAATCCTAGCAACTTTCCTGATGGCACCCCGAATGCGCATTTGGCCGGGTTAAGCTTGATATCATACCTTCGGAGTCTTTGGAAAAATCTCCTTAGGTCTGCCACATGGTCCTCCTAACGCCAAGATTTGATGATCACATCATCGACGTACACCTCTATTTCTTTGTGTATCATGTCATGAAACACGGCAGTCATTGCTCGCATGTACGTTGCCCCGGCGTTCTTTAATCCGAACGGCATTACCCGATAGCAGTAGGTTCCCCATGGCGTAATAAATGCTGTCTTCTCAGCATCCTCCTCGTCCATTAGGATCTGATGATAACCCGCATAGCAATCCACAAAGGATCCGATCTCGCGCCCAGCGCAATTATCGATCAGGATATGAATGTTGGGTAGCGGAAAATTGTCCTTGGGACTTGCTTTGTTGAGGTTGCGGTAGTCAACGCACACCCTGATTTTTCCATCCTTCTTTGGGACTGGTACCACATTGGCCAACCACTCGGGATATCGAGTGACCCGAATGACCTTCGATTGCAACTGCTTAATCACTTCTTATTTGATCTTTACACTCATTTCTTTTTTAAATTTCCTTAATTTTTGCTTGACCGGCGGGTATGCCGGGTTAGTGGGCAATTTGTGAACCACTAAATTGGTGCTTAATCCAGGCATATCATCATATGACCATGCAAAAACATCTTTGAATTCCATGAGAGTTTTGATCAATTCTGCTCTGACATTCGGCTCGATGTGGATGCTAATTTTGGTCTCTTGGACGTTATCCGCGTTCCCTAGATTCACAGCCTCAGTGTCATTTAGGTTAGGCTTGGGTTTCTCTTCAAATTGGCACAATTCTCGGTTTATCTCTTCGAAGGCTTCACCTTCGTCACATTCAGATTCATCGTCACAAACGACCTTTTGCATCATTGAGTCGGTTTCAGATTGATTTATTAGACTAGGTCGAAGATCCGCTGTGCATGCCATGTCATTAGAACCAGTAAAAAGAGAACTGTTCAGAAAGAAAAAGAACAAAACAAAATTAAAATGGGACAAAAGAAAAGAACTTTATTGAACTTGCGGGATAAAAAGGGTTCACACTTTTACAAAAACGAAAGTAAAATTTGGATTACACCCTTGAATAATCCGAACAAACAAACAAACAAAACATAAATCAAAGCCTACTACCAAGACTCCCCTCGGACAGGAAGAGGAGTAACCGTCCAATTGTTGGTCTTGGCCTCAGGCCCCACAAATTGTATCTCTACTCTGCTGGAACCTTCTCCAGCTTCCACCATACTGACACCCTCGAATAGCCTCTCAAAACTCTGATTCAGGTCTTCATTTATACCGATCAAAGGTCCTCGAATCTTTGGGATCGGTGACCCCTTGGCACTTGCTTTAACAAAAGACCTTGAGAGGCGTGGCACTGGTTTAGGCAGAAACCAGACCCTCTTCTTCATTTTTCGCGCTTGCTTCCTGTCTGTTGCGGTTGGTTTGAACCCCAATCCGAAAGTTTCCAGATTTTTAGGAAGGGAGACAGGTTGGACAATCCCTTGAAGCTCGACTCCCAGGCCTTTTCCCGGCACAAATCCATTACCCAGCATTTCTGAGACCATCATGACTGTTGCGGCAGCTACCCTAGGGTGCGGGATGATTTCTCCTTCAGAAATCTTGTTGGCCGACCCTGTATCGAAAATCTGGTAGACCCAAGGACCTTTGTCATCAACGGTCTCTATGAAAGGTACAATGGTTCCGCCCATGGTGCACGTTGTATCCTCGCCGTGTAACACGACCTCTTGTTTTTCCCACTCGAACTTCACCATCTGATGTAGGGTGGAAGGCACCGCTTTGGCTGCATGAATCCAGGGTCATCCCAACAGCAGGTTGTAAGATACTGTGGCGTCCAACACCTGGAATTCCATGGTAAACAGGACCGGGCCAATGGTCAGTTCAAGTACAACATCCCCCACAGTGGCCGTTCCGTTTCCGTCAAATCCTCGGACACAGATACTGTTCTTGTGGATCCTTCCGTGGTCGATCTTTAACTGGTTTAAGGTAGATAGTGGGCAAATATTGGCGCTTGAGCCGTTATCCACCAATACTCGAGTTACCACCGAGTCTTCACATTTGACAGCTAGGTATAGGGCTTTGTTATGCTCCGTGCCTTCCACCGGCAGGTCATCATCTGAGAATGTTACCCTGTTCACCTCGAAAATCTTGCTGGCAATGGTTTCCAGGTGGTTTACAGAAATCTCACTGGGTACATGAGCTTCGTTCAATATCTTCAACAGGGCCCGATGATGCTCCTCAGAATGGATCAGTAACGACAACAGTGAGATCTGGGCCGGTGTTTTTCTCAGCTGTTCGACCACAGAATAGTCCTGTACTTTCATCTTCCTCAGGAACTCTTCAGCCTCTTCTTCGGACACAGGTTTCTTGGTTGCAACTGGGTTGGTTCTTCTTAGCTCCACCGGAGCAAAACATCGACCTGATCGAGTCAGCCCTTGCGCTTCACAACTGACTTCTTCCACCTGTTTTCCTTTGTACATCACCACCGCCTTTTCATATTTCCAAGGCACAGCCCTGCTGTCAATCATCGGCAGTTGGACCACAGGCTTTATGGTCACCCGTTCTCTACATACCCCTTTCAACACGACTGCCGGTGTGGGCAGAATCCCTGGTATTACCAACTTGCTCGTCTCGGGTTTGCTTGTTATGGTGGACGGGCTCTTTCCCAATATCACTACCGGCTTGACGCCTCCTCCCTGCGACTGTACACTTGTTCCTCCACTGGTTAAGACTTCTTTCGGGGCGGCTTGGATCATCATCACTGTTCGTGAGGGTTTTCTTAATTCTCCTCCCTCACACACCAACTCAATCATGTGAGTTTCGTGGTGCGCTGGCAGTGGGTTCTGGTTGATGTTAGGAGCCTCCGACGTTTGGACCTCGATCTTATTGGTGTCAATAAGATCCTGTATGGCATGCCTTAACTTCCAGCACTTCTCGGTATCGTGCCCGAGCATCCCTGAACAGTATTCACAACTGATTGATCGATCCAAATTCTGAGGTGGGGGATTTGGTTCTCGAGTCTGGACAGGACTAACCAAACCCAATTGCCGCAGCTTGTGGAACAAAGCGGTGTAGGTTTCTCCCAGCTCCGTGAAGGTTCTCTGCTTCCGCAACCTGTCATTCCTAGCATCTGGATTTCCCCGGAAGCCTGCCCCTGAAGGGTTTCTATATGCCCTTGGTGGAGGGTAGGTGTTTTGTGGTGGTGCATATATGTTCTGGGGAGCCGGTGCGCGCCATTGTGGGCGAACCGGAGGCTGAGTGTATGCCTGGGCTTGGTGTACGGAACAATGTGGTTCTCGAGGTGGATAGAAATTTTGTGGTGGGCTGTATGGGTATTCTGACCTGTGAGGTCTGGGTTGGTTGTAGTGTGGCCTGACAGCCCTGGACCAACTGCCTGCCTCGATCGTGGCAACCTCTTCTTTCTTTCTTCTCAACGCACCTCCTGTGCCGTTTTGAATAGCTTGGGTTGTGGCCTTGAGTGCCGAATAGTTCAAGATCTTGTCAGACCTCAAACCCTCTTCTATCATGACCCCTATCTTGACCACCTCGTTGAAAGATTTTCCAACCGTTGTCACCAGGTGACCAAAGTAGGTTGGATCCAATGTCTGCAAAAAATAGTCCACCATCTCTCCCTCTCTCATGGGAGGATCGACTCTAGCTGCTTGCTCTCTCCAGCGGAACCCGAACTCGCGAAAACTTTCCCCGGGTTTCTTCCCAATTCTCAATAAGGTGAGACGGTCAGGGACTATCTCTAGATTGTACTGGAAATGACCTGCAAAAGCCTGCGCCAGATCATCCCATGTGTACCACCTGCTGGAATCCTGCCTGGTATACTATTCCAGTGCAGATCCGCTCAGACTTTGGCCGAAATAAGCTATCAATAGCTCATCCTTGCCGCTTGCCCCTCTCATTTTGCTACAGAATCCCCGCAAATGTGCCATGGGATCACCGTGCCCTTCATATAAATCAAACTTGGGCATCTTAAAACTGGCCGGGAGTTGGACGTCTGGGAAAGGACACAGATCTTTGTATGCTACGCTGATTTGATTGCCCAATCCGTGCAAGTTCCTGAAGGACTGCTCCAGGCTTTTGAACTTTCTCAACACTTCATCCTGTTCAGGAGCCTTAACTGGCTTCTCAACCTCTGCCGGCACTTCTAAATGTGGATTGTAAGCTTGAGGCTCGGGTGCATGGAATGTAGGCTCAGGGGGATAGTATTGTGTATCGTGAGCCTGAAACAATGGCTCACTGGTCGTTCTTTGCAAAGGGGCTGATGTGGGTCCCACAAAAATGGGAATATTGGGTATTGGGAGAGGTTGGTGGGGTGGTGGAGCTTGGGAATCATGAAGGCTTCTTTCTTGATGATAGAGGGGATTTAGGCGGCTTGTGGAAGGGCCAGAGTGAGGGTATTCCGGCATGTGTCCCAGTGTTTCAGGGCTCTTTTGTGTTTTGGCTAGGGCTAGTTGCATTGCATTCATTTCTAGTCCCATCCTTTCAATCTTTTCCATCGCTTCTTTTAACAACTGGCTCATCGGCCTTTCTTCCTCATTGCTATTCTCCGAAGTAGTCATGCTTGTTGCTACCGGTCCTTTGGATCTGGTTTGGTATGAATGTGTTGCTAGAATTCTTTAACAACTAACTTGTCTGGATCAGACAGCAACAAACTTTGTCAGCGTTAGAGTTTAACAGATTTGATCATAACACACAGAGGATGCAATGCACCTAGGCAGTTAACCGTTTCTACATGCTTTGCTTCAAACAACATGCGTCATCCCGGTTTGCTCATTCGTCCCCTTTTTTTATTAAGTATTTTGGGAAACCCTGTGTTTTATTTTATTATGTATTTTCTTTTCTTTATTTATTAGAAGCGGTCGAATCTTATGGGGATTGCCTACGTATCACGTCCCCGCGTGAATCAGACCAGGCGTAGTTCTGCCATGAGGCTAACATTTATAAAAAGAAGATGAACAAACATTACATTTGAAAACTTTGTAAAAACAATGTCTTGAAATACACACATTCAAATTGAAATAAAAAGATACAATTCTTAACATCTCATAATGTACCCCACTTTCCACTTGTGTTGTAAATTATTAGATCATTTGCTCAAAGTGGGGCTTGACCCGGATGACCTCCCAATGTTCGATACATCCTTTCCAACTCCACTGCTAGATGACGGGCAAAGGTGGGTGCATGCTCTGTAAACCTTCCATAATCCATTCTTTGGTAGTTTACATAACTTTGAGAGGTGTAGACCGCCAGGTCGTGGATCTGTGCCCTGAAATCTTGGAGATGTTGGCCTTGATTCTGCAATTGCTGCTGGCGAGTGGTGGCTATATCTCGGATACGGCCTTCACGATCTAGGGATGACTCTAATAGAGCTCGGAGTCTGGCCTGCTCTAATCTCATCTGCGCTCTGTCTCTATCCGTGTCTGCTTGTTGATGCTCTCTGTATCTTCTTGCCTCTTCTAGTTGTGCATGAAGTTGGTCTTCTGATCGTATCCAATGGTCTTTTTCCTTCTTGAATTGTGCCCTGTCTTTCTCGGATTGCCTATCTTGGCGTTCCTTATCAGATCTGGCTTCTTCGTTTAATTGTTGGATCCTTTCTTTTGCTTTGCTCAACGCCCTTTCTTTTGCAGCAAGAATGGAATCATAATCTTGCATTCTTTCAAAAAGATTGGCGATGGTTTTTTGATCCTTCCAATTCCTCATTGGCGTTTCAGAAGCCTTTTTCATTTTCAGAAATCGAGCATGAAGACTTTCATTCTCACAGGCTAGATTCTTCTTCTCGCCTTCAGCTTCTTGTGCTTGCAAATCCTTTTCCAGACCGAGGTTCCTTAGATTTTCCTTTAGGGCATGGATAGTTGCTTTGTACCCCTTCTCTTTTTCTCCCCAGATCAACCGCTCTTGGATTTTATCATTAAAGTTTTGAATATGGGGTCTTTTAGTTGGCCTTCTCAGCTCAGGTTCTGGTACATCATCCACGTGAGACCGTTTCTCGAACCACCTTGCATATCCAGGATTTATCTCACCCTTTGTAGTGTCTGGGACTTGAGTATCGCTTTTTAAGTATCGACATCCATTCCACATCTGCTGAAGTAACGCCTCAGGAATAGTGGCCTCTGGGTGTAATTCGATTTCTTGCGTACTCAAATCTTCATCATCAGGAACTACTTGATATCTTCCTAGTTGTCTTAGGACTCTCAATAGCGCGTATGGCTGGATGCTTCTCAATCCCAATAGTAGAAGATAACTATTTGAATTTGACATATGTATCACTTCCCTCATCGGCAGCCATCCCAGAGTCCATTCAATTTGATTTGCCGTTAGAGCCCTTAGCCGAGATACCCATGCTTCTATCCCTTCTGGAACCTGATAATTTTTCACTCTTTCCTCATAACCCTCGATGTAATTATCGTTGCTTGGCCCATACTGTATGATTTTGGGCTGTTGTTGGAGATGTTCAATCAGCCACATTTGCAACAGAATTTTGCATCTTTCGAAGACTTTCGCTCCTGCTTTACATAAAGTCAAAGCCCGATAAATGTCTGAGAGAATGATGGGGACAAGGGTGTGGTTTTCCTTGGAGGTGAGGATTTGCACAACTTTTGCGGTGCGAATATCGATTGTTCGTTCTTTGTTCGGGAAGACCATGATTCCTAGAAAGGCCACCATGAAGGCGAAGCGACGGTGAACCTGCCATGCGTCTTTGTCTTGTTTGTTAGTAAGGCCTTTCTCATGAATTTCGAACCCATCTGACTTTCCGAACCTTGAATACAAAAAGTTGAAAGAACAACATCCGTTGACGACATTGTTTTTCCTGATTTGACTGCTGATGTTCAGAAGACCGAAGAATCGATGTACCGAGGGAGCCTTCGTGAATATCAAGCTTTGATTCCTTAAACTTCCGTCAAAACCAACATATCCAGCTACCTCCTCTAATGTAGGAGTGAGCTCGAAGTCAGAGAAACGAAAGACATTGTGAACAGGGTCCCAAAAAGTCACTAATGCCGCAATCAGATCCTCACGGGGTTTAACTTTCATAATGTCCGGGAGATTTCCCAAATGCTTGATGACCCACTTTTGACCATCTTCGCCTAATTCACACCACCACATTTGAAGCTGGAATAGAAACTCTTCTGTATTTGCGGAGGAGGGGTTTTGTGTGGTGCTCATTTTGTATCTGAAATTTTAATTTAATAAAGTCAAGACTCATTTTGAAAACATACTCCAATCATTTTCAGTCAAAACTATTTCAAGATTTAAAACTATTTTTGGGAATTTTTCAAACTATTTTCAAGATTAAATACCTTTCAAGATTAAATACCTTTATTTCAAGATTTGAAAACTATATTTTATTTTTTGATATATATATATATATATATATATATATATATATATATATATTTATTTCAAGATTTGAAAACTATATTTTACCTTTTTATTTTTAATTTTTATTATTATTATTTTTTTATTATTATTTTTTTTTATGAAAAAAAACCCATTTTATTCCTCAGCTCTTACCATGATTTCATTTAAGCCGGTCAGCAAGCATGTTCGAGGCAAATGAATGCACATATAGCAAGTAGGATGCATCAAGATGGTCTTTTTATTTCGGGTTCACCTGTCCTAGACAAACCCAACCCCTGTGTTGAGTCCCCTAACTCAAATGCACGTGATGCAAATAAACGTTCCTACTAGGGATCCGGTACATGACTGAGTTATTCTAAGTGTAAAACCTGAGGTTGATTGTTCTAAACCTGACTTACCCAAACGGACAGTTTGAGCCGAAGCGGGGGCAACGTACCGGGAGCACGAAAGTCTGCCCGGCCTAGTTAATTGTCCCAACTCCGTCTTATTTGGTATGACTTTAACAGAAAGGTGGGTCACGCGCACGTGTACACCATAAATTCAGAAGACTCAGAAAGAAGGGTTTCGTAGCAGTTTTATATACACAATTCAGATAATATTAAAGTGGTAAAAGCATCATTTAGCACATTAAGCATATATCATGTAAAAATCAGATAATAAATAAAGCCAAATAACAACAATTATTCTAAGCTCGAATTCTTAACCCTGAACCAGTGGTTCTGGATTATGGTCCCCAGCAGAGTCGCCAGAGCTGTCACACCTCCTTTTTCCGCACCCGCGGGGCGCGAGGGAGTTTTTCCAATTAAAGGACAATCGAAACGGGGTTGGTTTATTTATTTCAGAGTCGCCACTTGGGAGATTTAGGGTGTCCCAAGTCACCAATTTTAATCCCGAATCGAGGAAAATGAATGACTCTATATTACAGTCTGCGTACCAGAAATCCGGATAAGGAATTCTGTTAACCCGGGAGAAGGTGTTAGGCATTCCCGAGTTCCGTGGTTCTAGCACGGTCGCTCAACTATTATATTCGGCTTATTTATCTGATTTTAAATACAATTATGAACTTATGTGCAAAATTTAACTTTTAACCGCTTTTATCATTTACTGTTTTTATCAAGAATTGCAACGTTGTAAAAATGTATCTCGAACCGCGTTACAATCAATGTACCCGTGGTCGTCGACACACTTTGACTCCGTTGAGATTTGGATTTGGGTCACATCAATGTGCACCCGAGTTTAAGGAAATTAAATTATTAAAGGCGCGCCTAAAGTGACTAGCGTATTTATTTTGGGTAAGACCGTGAAATTTTACTAAACGGTCCATCCCGAAGTCCAAATAATTTTTAAAACAAATATTTACTAAGGGCCCCGCAATTTGTATTTTATTTGGTGAGGCTCATCTCATTCTTATTTTAAAATGAATTTTGCAATGTCATGGACACGCATCTCGAACACGTCACAATCAATGTACCCGTGATTAGAAACACATTTCGACTCCGTTGAGAATTGGATTTGGGTCACATAAATGTGAACCCGAGTTTAAGAAGGTAAGATTTATCAAGGCACTTCCTAAAGAGTCTAACGTATTGTTATTTTTGGAGGGTTGTGAGATTTGCTAAATGACCCGTCCTGGAAACTAAATGCTTCGATAATATACGTTTAACGAGGGCCCCGCATCTTGTGCGTTTTTGTTTGTCGAAGCTCATCTCGTCTTTATTTTAAAAGGATATCCTATAGCAACTACGTTTCTTGTCGCATTTGTCTCTACTAGTTGAGAATAAAAATGACCCTATTCAATTACATGCTTGCAGGTTATTATAACGGAATTCCGAGTGCCTTTGCAGAATAAGAAAACATGGCCATGCCCATGGGCAGCTAATCGAGCATCGTGGGCCCAAACCCAGCCCACACAGTATCGGCTGGACCTGGGCCAATGCCTTTCTGATGAAAGGCTGCTGGGTTCGTTTGATTCGGGCTTGACCTTCGTGAGGTTGAGAAGTGCAGACTTGCGCCGTTTATTTTAAGGCAATGGTTTGCCAATTGTAAGGAGACAGTTTATCAAAAGGACATGAAATTAACTAACATGGATAGTTCTATGTATTCAAGGACATGCTAACCATATAAAACCTAAGATACAACCTACTGCATTGGAGACCCTTTTATCTATCAACCTACATATACAAACTAGCATTCAATCACCACATATTGACATCTACTGGGCACACAGGCTACCTTCAGTATCTAAACAAGAATGCAAACTATTACACATTACATGAATATTTAATGTAACAATCTATGTATAAAAACATTCTTCAGGACTTTCATTTGTATTCATGCTCAAATTTCCCAATTACATTTTTTGACAGTGCATTGGTTGTGCACCTGGTATAGAAGACAAAGAAGAAAGGAATGATCAGCTGGGCAGTATGCAGTAAACACAGCAACAGCAGATACACAGCAACAAATCAACAATCCAAGTGTTTTCCACAGCCCACGACAACCAACAATATTTCCCAGAACAAAGAAAACCAGCAAATAGTCGAGCACCAAATGAGCAATCCCAGGAAAGAGTGATGAAGCAACAGCAATAACAGAGTGTTCAATGCAGCAACACCACCAGTTCAACAAACACAAACAGCTCAGTCAATGCAAACAACAGAACTTGGCCAAGACAGTTTGACCAATATGCACTCTTATACAACTTTCAAGCAGTGTTTGGTTACAATGTTTATTGGAAACTACCTTATGTTTTTCAGTTTTCTTTAAACTCACTAGACCTCTCTTCAGACTAAAAGTTCCAGCCCCTTTTAAGTTCTCAAATGGCCTATTTATAAGCCAAATGACCCAGTGCAGCTAAGCTGCCTCCCTCCTACTTGCAGACTGCCCATACTCTTTTAAGCCCATGCCTAAGCATCTTTTGGTGCCAGCCCCTTTTGTTCCCCACGCCTGGTTTTGTTTAATCAAGAGTTATGGGCTCATTTTATTATTCATTTTAAGCCCCATACCCTTGTGTCTTGTTCCCCATTGAGCATTAGTTTAATCCTAAATTAGTACCCTACTTGTCAGCTCATTTAAAATAATTTTTTTGTTCTTCTCAAGCCCCAAACTACCCCTGTTAGCCCTTGATTATTACTGTCCTGCATCACTACAGCCTCAGGACATTTTGAACTTCTGAAAGTTCCATTTCAGAACTGCCCTAGCCTGGTCCTTTTAATTGTTTACAACAATGTAGTTACAAACTAGCATTCACAGATAATGTCCAACACTCAAATCACAATACAGGTCCATTCAGTCAAGTGAGGTTGTACATATTTAGAATATTTGAACATTCAGTCGTAGGAAGTTAATCGACGAGATTTATCAGGTCGACTATACTAATTATAACAAGTAATAATCAGTCGCTCATATAAACAATACGTTCAGGTACCTAAAGGGCTTCAGACAACTTTGGTCAATCACTGGGAACCTATATAAGTTAACTTATTTGACGATTAATCTAATCGACGAACATGTATATCACAAAGTACATTCAGAACACACATAGAAAATCAATCGACCAAATAAAAGGTCTTTGCTAGAGATGGAAGAAAACAGAAAAAGTATCAGACAATAACAAATACTCACAACAACAAATCATGCTGACAACTTAATTAGAATTAAACAAAGGGAAAGGAAAACTTACCGAAAAATGTTTAAACCAAACAGACCCAAATCAGACTCAACTCTGACCATTTGAGGCCGAACAAATTTTAACCAGGGTGTTCTCACATGAGAACACCTTGGTTAAGATCCATTGAACCTCAAACCTCTCTCAAGACCGGCCGGATTCCCCAGGTGCATGTGTTCTAAGGTCTGGATTTTCAGATCTGGTTTTTTAGGCGTTGTGGGTAGATTCGGACCAAACCAAGTCTGGTTTGGTCACGAGGAGGGTCCGGGAAGTGTCTGGTATGAAGATGGGGTGGTTTGGTATAGGTCCGGGTTCGACTCGAATCTTCAAATGAAGATAAAAGATGAAGGTAGGTGATTCGAGACTAGGGGGTAACAGATCCATGTTCAGGAGAGTGAGGGGGTCTTAGGGTGTTCAGGAGGTGGTCACCGGCGTTCATGCCGCCGGCTTTAATGGCGAGGGAGACTAGGGCGGCTGCTAGGGTTTTGGGGGGGTTTCAGTGCTTTGGTGAAGACGGTGAGTGGAGGGGGGTTCGGATAGGGGGCGTGGGGTATGATAGGAGGCTTATATACGGGGAGGCTGATTCAATCCTGGCCGTTGGATTGATTAAAATTGATGGCCAGGATTGGGGAAGCTTGACCATACGGTGCCGTTTGGTTAAGTAAGGGGTCGGTCAAAAATGGGAATGGGTCGGGTCATGAGGGCCAATAAAGGCCATCAGATCAATGGAAATGAACGGTTCAGATTTACCGTCCCTGAAACGACGTCGTTTCGGGAGGTGCCTGGGCAGGCCTGGTCTGGACCGGACTTGTGCTGGTTTGGGCCCATTTTTTGTTTTATTTCCTGGGCCTAACCCGATTTTCAATCACTCTTTTTTTTGTTTTCTATTTTATTTTTCTTTTAAAACAAAAATTAAATAACAATAATAAAACAATGAAATTAAAACCAACAACAATGTAACATTTTAACACAATTATCACAAAAATATTTAAGTAAGTTAACTAAAAACCTAGAACGAACGATGCACATATATTTTTGAATTTTCTTTTACTGACCGAATTATGGTTTAATCACCCTGACATACATATTTTGTATTTTGTTTGTTAATGATTAAATGCAAAATGGACAGATCCACAAATGACTAATAACACATGTCACGAAAAACTCGAACAATTGTACAGCGAAATCATTTGTCACTATTTTTATTTTCTTTTGGAGCGATTGCTTGTAAAGCAAAAATCACGTGCTTACAATGAGTGTCAGAGAGCTGGTGGAATTTCAAAGAAGAATGAAATGCCTCTCACCACTATTCTTGAGGTTGACATATTTGATGTGTGGGGCATTGACTTCATGGGACCTTTTGTGAGTTCATGTGGCAACACGTACATTCTGGTGGCCGTTGATTATGTTTCCAAGTGGGTTGAGGCCGTGACTTTACCCAACAATGAGGCCCGAAGTGTGGTGGATTTTCTCAAGAAGAATATATTTACTCGGTTTGGCACTCATAGAGCAATCATCAGTTATGGGGTTTCTCATTTCTGCAATAAGGAATTTGACACTTTGCTTGCAAAGTATGGTGTCAATCACAAGGTTTCAACCCCCTACCATCCTCAGGCTAGTGGGTAAGTTGAGGTCTCCAACAGGGAGATAACGAGCATATTGTCAAAGACTGTCAATGCAAATAGGACTGACTGGTCAAAGAAATTGGATGATGTTTTGTGGGCTTATAGGATTGCTTACAAGACTCTGATTGGTATATCTCCCTACCTTTTGGTATTTGGGAAAACTTGCCATCTTCCGGTTGAGTTATAGCACAAGGCCATGTGGGCTTTGAAAAAGTTAAATCTTGAATGGGATATTGCAGCAAATCTCCGGGTAGAGCAACTCAATGAGCTTGATGAGTTCCGGTTTCATGCCTATTCTAGCTTGTTCTTGTATAAGGACAAGATGAAGTACTTACATGACAAGTATGCTCGTAGTAAGGAATTCAAGGAAGGTGACTTGGTTTTCTTATCAACTCTCGGTTATGACTGTTCCTGGGAAAGCTCAAGTCAAAATGAAGTGTTCCTTTTGAGGTGGTGCACGTAACTCCGTTTGGTACTCTTGATTTGAAAAACAAAAATGGTGAAATCTTCAGAGTTAATGGGCACAGAGTGAAGCATTATCTTGGCAAGTTTGATGACAACCACGTGGTGGAAAATCCATCTCAAATGATTGATGGTAACCTGCGTCGTGCCACGACGTTAAATCAAGCGCTTCTTGGGAGGCAACCCATATGTTTTTCTTCTTTTTGATTTTCTTCTTAGTGTAGGATTTGTTTTGGACTAATTGGTTGTGAGATGTGTGTAAGAATGTTTGATGCAGTATAGGACAAAGTTGGAAAAGAAGAAATAGAAACTAACAAATAAAAGAGAGACAAGTACAAATTGAAGAACAGTGAATAAGTGAAATTATCAGTTGTATAATGAATGATGAAAATGGACTTTAATTTTGTGTTTGTGCGGATTAGGGCTAGGGTGAACAATAAAAATTATGCTTGAGAATTCAGAGATAGAAAAGGGTAAAAAGGTCTTAGGACCTTCTATTTATAAAAAGAGGCTTGGGACCCACAAAGCTCACCTAGCGCGGCTGCGGAATTTCACTGCAGACCGTACTTTTTCATCACAAAAGTGCTGCTTGTTTGACACCACCACTGAGAGTGGAAAATGGGGCGCGTCGGCGGAAATGCATCATTGACCGCAAGAAATCCTCCACGGACGCGGATGAAACTTCAGAGCAGTCTCATTTTAGACTTTTTAAGTCCACGTCCGCCACCAAATTACGCCTCCGCGAACTGACCTCCGCTGACCGCGAAAAATGGAGCACTATCAGCGGTCCAACTACAAATTGTGAATGACAAGAAAAATTTAAACCCTAGGTTGCTCAGTTCATTTTTGAATTCCGCGACCACGGATGTATTTCTGCGATTAGCGTTCATATGCAAAATCTGAGTTTGGGAAGTTTTGAATACCGCAGTCAGCGGTGGCAAATTCCACTGACAGCAGCCCGCTTTACGCGTCTGCGTTTCATTTTTCGCGGTCAGCAGCACATATGTTCAGAGAAGTACTCAAAATGGGTCAGTGTCCGCGGTTGTTTTTCTGCGGACAGCGGTGCAACTTCCTCGGCCGCGCCCAACATTCTGCGCTCAGCGGTTCTGTAGAATCAGAGGATGGGTAGTCTGATCCCCATGCCTCCGCTATCGCATCCCATTTTTCGCTCTCAGCGGTATTTATTCTGTTGCCGCATTTCTTTATCCGCTGTCAGTGGGTTTGATAGTTTTTACAACACTGTCCATTGTTCATCTACTTTACTTTACTGCTTCTTTTAGCACCTGTACAAACAATCTTCCACTAGTTATGCATGTATACAATGGTTAAATCTAGAGTGGCGGTGAGAAACAAAAGGCGAACGCAGAGTCCTACTAGGGTAGGGGATGAGAACAAATCAAGTTACCCCTAGCAGTGTGACAATCCATTGGGAAAATGCGGAAAGATATCAGAGCTGCATCCCACTCCGAGGGGAGTGATTATGTTCCCTCCCGGGAGGCTTCAGAGGGTTATTCTGTGCCCACTTATGTACCAGACTTCCTAGGGAAATTTTGACTGAGAGACGTGCCTACACCCCAAGCTTCTCCTATTTTTCGTGCTTCTTCTGAGTCATATGATGGCTCAGTGGAGAGTAGTGAGTCCTCAGCATCAGCCTCTCCTACAACTTTTTTACCTGGACAGGACCCTATAGATGTAGATGCTGAGGCACCGGATGACGGGAGAGGGGATGATACCCAGACTGGAGGTTTGGAAAGGACAAGAAACCCAGTGGTGTAGAAGCAGAGGTTTGTCAGTGAGCAGGCCTACCACAAATTTAGGGAGTGGTGGCCTCACATGTCACTTATACATGAGCATCAATTTATAAAGCGGGATCTTCTTCCCCACAAACCTAATGTGAAGCGACACTTTGATGAAAGAGTGCGGTGGAAACATTTCACAAGCGAGCTGCCGGATGCTAATGAGCACCTAGTCAAGGAATTTTATGCCAATGTCGCCCACATAAAAAAGGGCACATTTGTGACTAAGGTGTGAAACTTGAAGGTCAGGTTTTATGGGAAGACTCTGAACGACTATATCGGATTCAATGATGAAGATGAGTCGATGTACTTTGAGAAGGCGGCCATGGATGAGGTAGCCTGCCCGTGGTTGGAATCACTACTTGCTCTCCTGGGTACTACTCCAGCTTGGTTGACAGTGGGGGTCCCTATCTATAGGAACACCCTGAACTTCGAGGCGAAGGTTGGGAGGCATTTGTGTGCAACAGATTGGACCCTACTACTCATGACAGTGACATGCCGGTTTCATGGGAGATTATAGTGGCGGTTATCATGGCGGGGTACCCGATCAATGTCAGGAATATCATGTCCAGGGTGATCACCAGAGTGGTCAACAAAAATGAGAGATCCTACCCCTTTCTGAACTTCCTTACCATTTACTTGGAGGATCAGAATGTTGAGAAAAGGGACTTCAATACCAAGGTGAAACCTAAGAGGCCCTTCTCATGGTACAGCCTTCAGATCCAAGGGCAAAGCTACTACTTCAACTGGCCAGTCTGAAGAGCCAGTAGTGGTGGTCACTACTTCTGAGCCTCCCATTGCCATACCAGATCCTCCCCCGGGCCATTTACTTCCATGTCTTCCTCATTTCTCTCCTCGTCAACATACCCTTTGACTGTACATAGGTTGAACCAGACTCTCTCCAGCATCAACAACTGGATGCAGGCAGCAATATCAAAGTTATCTGTACTATCCAACTCTGTGGCAGCTCAGTCAGTTCCCGCAAAGCCCAGGTGCCAGCTTCAGTGGAGGAATCTCTCAAGAAGCTTCTGGACAACCAGAACCTCATCATGGATGCTCTTGTAGTTCAAGGAAAATCAATTAAGGAGCTGAGCAAGCAGACGAAGAAACTGAAAAAGACTCAGGCCTCAAAGAAGTCAGTGAATCTGTTGAGAGGAGCGGTGGAGAAGATGAAGTTAGCTGGCGACATACCATTGGAGCTATTATTGGAGGATCCACTTCCAGCAGCTCAGGCAGAGCAGGTACCGGAGTAGGAGGCTGATGGAGAGCCTAGGAGGAGACAACTGATTCCCCAGGCTGATGACTTGGAGATTGAGCTAGAGGACCCTAAGGGAGGTGCCTTAGGCCAGCCACAGGACCCCGAGGGAGGTGATCCAGGGATCCAGCCACAGGACCCCATGCAGACAGAGGACCCATAGGGAGTTTTCTTTACTCTCTAATCCCTTTTTGATCTTATTTTGCTATTTAGAATTTAGGGCAATGCTAGTTTTCATTTGAGGGGGTGGTCCTATTTTGAATAGATGCCTTGATAATTGGATAGTAATTATGATAATGATTTTTTTCTTTTTTGTTATTTTTCACTTTTGGTATGTATATAACTTTACTATTTATTTTTTACTTTTCGTTATTTTTCAATTTCGGCATGTACATAAAGTTACTTTTTCATGAATATATTCATTCCCTCTTATGTTTATTCGTCTCAATACCCTATTGTACATATTTAGTTTACTTTCCGTATTTTACTTCATAACTTCTTTTGCAATTTTCCTTATTTTTTTGAACAAACAGGAAAATTATATATTAATAACTACTTGTTTCTTTTGCAATTTTCCTTAATAGCATAGCTTCTTATTTCATTTAGTAGCTTCTTTTTTAGTTCGTAGCTTCTTATTTGTATAAGTTTTCGTAATCAATAAGCCTTTGGTTTTCTTAATACCACGGTTCTTTTCAAAGGTGGAGTTTGTGTGAACTAGGTGGCTCTTCCCGATGATGGATGACATGACAACCTTCTTAAGGGTTTGAGTTTGTTTTATTTTCGTTTTTGTGTGAATAGTAGCTAGTGAACAATAGTGCCTCAGGCAAAGCTTCACTTGGGCCTAACACATTTACCTTTGACCTTATGGTTAAAAACAAATTGATGTGTAAAGGATGGTGATAGTTGTTACATTGAGACTCTTGTGTTGACTAAACAGTCATCGAGTGGTTTCTCGGAACCATTTGTGTTGCTCAAATCTTACCTAAGGTTATTGTGGGCCCTCCACTCTGTCTCTTTAGCAATTCTATAGCTTGTGTGGTGAGGTATTGATTTGCAAGTCCCGGTCCCATACCAATACGTCTAGAACTTGCCCCGAATATTTGTCTAGGCGAAATTCTAAGTGTAGCTCGACTTGAGAAGTGATTATAGGCTCTCCTTGATCCAAATTGAGACTTGAAAACATTATCTCACCAAAAATTATATCCCTAGTCAACCCCGTTGAGCCATAGCGCTTATTCTTTCAAAAACCATGATACAAGCCTTTATCCATTCTAAAATGATCCTCTCTTGGCACCCGATCTTTCCTTAGCACAAATTGGCAAAAGTATAAGTTTGGGGAAAGAGAAGAGCAATGCAAAAGTGATAAAAGGTACAAATGGAAGAAAAGTGAAGGCAAAAGAAAAAGAAAGAGAAGCCAAAAAAAATCAAAAAGAAAGTGAACAATGTAGAAGAAATAAAGGGATTCAATAAAAGCAAAGATGAATGGCTTGGAAAGACTAGAAAAGAGAATAAGGATTGACATGAACAAAAAAAAAGAGTGACATTGTGTCTCTCTAGCCCCTAAGGAAGAAGTAAATGACTCAAAGAGTCAAGAAAATGTGAACCAAAATGAAGAAAATGAAGTGCTTAAGGAAAGATCAAACCTTCATAGACCAATATATCCTACCTTGAACCAAAAGCCTTCATTACATTCCTGCAAAAGCCCTATATGATCTTGAGTTGAGTGAGCTTACATTAGTAGTGACTCACATAAGGGGCAAGCTTATGGTACTTAGTGACGGACTTGTGACCTTCCTTTGAGAGAGATGAATGTGTTTTCCACAATCCTCTTTCTGAGTGCTACAATCTAAAAATGAGGTTTGCATATGGAGATTCGAGGAGTATGAGTTTGGGTTCCACAATGACCAATGTAGTAGAAAGAGTTTCCTTGATGAGTTGAGTCAACTCTTGATGCTTTTGTGTCATACTAAAGACATGGTGCTAAAAAGGTTGTGTATTGTTAATAATGCATTTGAGTTGAGGGTAATTGTTAGTCCCAATTGATGTTTGATGATGCTACTTTAGGACAACTGAAATTTTCCTTTCTTTTATCTTGAGGAGGTGGGAATTACTTTGTTTGCTTGAGGAAAAGCAAAAGCTTAAATTTGGGGGAGTTGATAAATAGGGATTCTAGCCTATTTTATGCTCCTTTTTGCTTAGGTTTTGGATTAAAAGTATGTGCAAGTATTCTCGAAAGCTAACTTATTATGCTTGTTTGTAGTGTTTGGTCAAAAAGAGACAAGAAAGTCATAACCAGCTCATAAAGGAGTGAAACCTGCACAAGTTCAAAGCTGAGTCAAAAGGGTGCTGACAGTGAAGAAATAGAAGCAGACGTGGAGGGTTCACCACTGAGGCGGTCTTAACTACGCTCTCAGCGGTAGCAAGGTTCAGAGAGTCATTTCTTGGCCTTAACAGTCACCGCTACATGCGATGAAATTGCGCGGCAGCGGTATCATTTGACGCGGCCGTGGTCCAATTCTCGCCCTCAGTGGAATTAAGAATCAGAGAACTATAGTTTGGAGCTCAAATTGAAAGGCGCGGTCCGCGATTATATTTCGCGGCCAAGTTGAAGGAGCGCTGACGCAGGTGATTTTTTGCTCCCAGCGGACTCAAGTGTAGATCCAACTCAGAAGAGAAGAACCATGGTCCGCGCTTGCTTTTGTGAGGGCACGGAAATCTTAGCGCTGAAGCGACCTGTTTTCCGCTATCAGCAAAATCTCCATAGGGGAAATTTTTTTTGAAATATTTAGCTGTGTATAAATAGTTCTTTTTCAGATTTTTAGGACATCTGTTGTTTTATGGAGCACATGAATAGCCGTTTTTTGCCTTTTATAGCAATTTTGGAATATCTTTAGCAATTAATCTTAGATTATACTCTTGTAATTACTTTTTATGGCTTATATTTCATCTCCATCTTTGATTTCTTCTTTGATTATGAGTAGCTAAACCCATTAGCTAGGGTTGTGACCCAACCCTAGTGTGGGTATTTAATAGAGCTTCAATTTTAGGGCTTAAATGTTTATGGGTTAATGATACTTAACTTGATTCATGCTTTAATTGTTGAATTGGTGGTTGCAAACACTAATTTGTGTCTTTTTGACTTAGGCTCTTCTTGAAGAGAGACTAAGTCTAGGAATTCAGGCTAACAAGGAATTGGGGTGCATTCAAGAGATTGATAGCCCTAGTTAAAGGGTTAAAATTAGAGATAATAATACCCGACTTGAGCCAATTTTGCTTGCATTGTTTAAACACCCAATTGGGCTTGAGAAAGCCAATTAGGGCAAAGTCACTCAAACTACCAAAATGTATAGAATGAGTAATTATGTACAATGATTATATCATGATCCCAATTCTAACAAGATTGCCCTAAGTTTTAGATCCCGTTAGATACTCACCTAGGTGTAAGTCACTTCCCTAGTGCCTTTTTACCAATTGAGAAAACCCTTACAAAAAATCATACTTAGCTTATTTTCATTCTTCATTAGTGTAAAAAAATAGAATAGTAACCAAAACAAAGCATGATTGGAAGTGCAATTAAGAACATCTCATATAGCTAGATTAGATTGAAACCCAATTCCAAACCAATATTAGCTCTATGAGGAAATCGATCTCGACCCCTCGGGTAAAAGCTGCATCGACCACCCTTGCCATTCTATATTGGTATAGGGTTTAAGACAATCAGTCAACCCCCCAGATGTAAAGTTGTTGCTTGCACACTTAACTATTTCTGCTTGCTACAGTGCAGAAATAGTGCAACAATTAACTTTATGGGGAATGCCCTTCACTTAACATGCTTGCATCATCCAAGTGATGTCACAAAGGAGATATTAACATCAAGAAAAGGTAAAACAAATCACTTGCATATTTAAAAACTCATCAAGCATTCTCTCAAGTCTGTGTCCATCTTGCAAGTGATTTTCAAGGGCATCAAGAACAAAGAACAACATAGCAATGGACCAGTTCACCATATTGAGTTATTACATGTCCTTAGTTGTGTTGTATCTTTGTTGAAGTTCTTACTTGTAATTCCTACTTAGCTTACTTATAAGTATTGTGTAGGAAACCCTTTGTAAATCATAAACCCTTGTATTTGTGTCTTGGCTAGAGTTAGTCGAGTTGTGAAGTCTTTGTAATAGAGTTATTACAAAGTGGCTTGTAATAGTGTTGTTACAAGTTAATGAGAGGTTAAGAAGTTAATTCCTAGGTTACAATAGATTGTAATCTAAAGATTGCTCAGTAGTGAAGTTGAAATCCTACAATGGTAGGTCGTGGTTTTTATTCCCGTTGAGCTGGGAATTTTCCACGTAAAATTCCTCTGTATCATTTATTTACTGTAGTGTGCGTGTGTTCCATTGAACTCGATAGAGAACTTGGTTCTCTATAGAGTTTGGTGGACCCTTAAATTCTCTCAATTGGTATCATAACGGGTTCTTTTTATCAGGTTAACACCTGGAAAGGATCCTCGTGGCTGCTCCTCCAAACTTCGAAGAAGGCCAGTCTACTTATAGGCCAAAAAGTTTCAACGTCTAATATTATGGATGGTGGAAGACAAGGATGCATGACTTTATTATGGTTGATGATTCAGAACTTTGAGATGTCATCTACGATGGGCCTTTCATTCCTACAAAGACCATTGGATATCCCACAGTGACAGTTCCTAAAACTAGAAAGGAATATAATGATATTGACAGCAAGGCTATTGAAAAAAACTTTCGAGCTAAGAAAATTCTCGTCTGTGGGATTAGACCAAATGAGTACAACAGGATTTCGGCATGCCAATCAGCTAAGGAGATCTGGTAAGCTCTCCAAATAGCTCATGAAGGGACAACACAACTAAAGCACTTCAAGATTGACATGCTGACCATAAAGTATGAGCTTTTCAAAATGAAGGATGATGAATCCATTCAGGATATGCACACTCGCTTCACATATATCATTAATGAGCTTCACTCACTGGGAGAGATTATCCCTAGGAACAAACTCGTCAGGAAGATACCTAGTGTATTACCTGATTCTTGGGAAAGCAAGGTAAATGCTATCACAGAAAGAAAAGATCTACAGAAGCTGACCATGGACGAACTTGTTGGCAATTTGAAGATTTATGAAATGAAGAAGAGGAAGGACAATGAGATAAGAGAGTCGAAAAAGGAGAAGAACCTGGTCCCCAAGACGGACATCAATGACTCAGGTGGTGAGAATGCTGATATGGCTTACTTGATAAAAAGATTTCCGAAAATGGTTCGCAGAAATGGAGGCATTCCAAAAGGGTGCAGCTCCAGCAAGCCAAAAGGTTATGACCTAAGTGTGGAAAGCCAGGACACTTCATCAAGGATTGCCCTCTTCTCAAGCAAGATCAATACAAACACAACTCTGAAAAAGCAGCAAAGAGGAACCAAGTTCCTGACAAAAGATTCAAAAGAAAAGACACCACTAACAATGTTGTAAAACAAGCTCTTGCTGTATAGGAAGACTCTTCCAGCGAATCCGGAGAAGATGATGGGCAAGGTGACAACTCCGTGATGGTAGTAGAAAGTGAAGCAGCTGATTATGATTCCTTCTTTGCTCTAATGGTTAAATCATATCAGGATGAGGAAGATGACGATGAAGATGAGGTAAACCTTCTGGATGTTCAAAGAAATCTAAAATCCTATTCTCAAAAGAAACTTATATCCTTGGCTAATATTTTAATTGATGCATATCACAATCTCATCAATGATAAAAATGTGCTAACTATGGAACTAGGAGAAATAGAACGCGAGAGAGATAATCTAGTGGTGGTTATGGATGATCTAAAAAAGACCATTGAGGGTTTAAAAAGGGAAAATGATATCTTGACCGAGAGAATTACAAATATAGAGCATGAGAGAGATGACCTATTGGTAGTAGTTGTAGACCTAAAGGAAACAATTGAGGAACTAAGAAGGAAAAATAGTCCTGTGAATACTCATAAAGGAAAGGAAGTTGCAAGTGAGGCACACCTTAGGCTTGAAAATGAGCTAAAGTCAGCGAAATCTAGTCTGTGTGCTGAGCTTGAGAAAAACAGACAACTTCAGGCAGATCTAGGTAGAGTGAAGAGTGACTTAGAAAAATCTCGTAAGTGGACCTAGTCTTCTGATACAATCACTGCTATATATACGAACAATGGGGGAACAGGCAGGGAATCGGGTTCCAAATGGAAAAGACTCTCTACAACCCTCATAGCAAGTACGTTATTGTACCTGATAACTGGCTCTGCACTCACTGTGGTAACACTTGGCACTTTAAGGAAACCTATAAGGCCAGATTTCAATCTATAACGATCCGACCGGTCGTTTTGAGCTTTTGCACTTGGCTCGCCAGTTCTCGGGCTTGACTTGCCCGTGTGATGTATTATGACTCATGTAAATCGTTGTTTTTGGTTTTCAGGGTAATCGGTATAAGATTTGGAAGAACATTTCTCAGTTTAAAGCTTGTAATTCGAAAGGTTTGACCAAGATTTGACTTGTTTATAGATGATCTCGGATTAGAATTTTTATGATTTGGTTAGCTCTATTAGGTGATTTGGGACTTAGGAGCATGATCAGAATGCATTTTGGAGGTCCGTGGAAGGTTTAGGCTTGAATTGGCAAAATTGAGATTTTGGCGTTTTCCGGTTGATAGGTGAGTTTTTTATATAAGGGTCAGAATGGAATTCTAGAAGTTACAGTAGCTACGTTGTGTCATTTGTGATGTGTGTGCAAAATTTGAGATCATTCGGACGTGGTTTGGTTGGGGTTTTGATCAAAAGCGGAATTCGGAAGATTTTTGAAACTTAGGCTTGAATCTGAGGTATTTTAGTTGAGTTGATGTCGTTTGAAGTGTTTTGATGATTGGAACAAGTTTGTATAAGGTATCAAGTTATGTTTGTACTTTTGGTTGAGGTCCCAGGGGCCTCGGGGTGATTTTGGATGGTTAAAGGAGAGATTGGAGTCTTGTTGCAGCAGCTGATATTGCTGCTTCTGGTATTTTTCGCACCTGAGGTTTGGGGGCTGAAGGTGCGGCGCCGCATAAGCGGAAGAGTGACCACAGAAGCGGAAGTTGGGAGGTAGGCTAGAAACCGCAAAAGCGGTGAGATGACCGCATTTGCAAAGTCGCAGATACGGATGAGGGATCGCAGATGCGGAGGATCGTAAGTTAAGTGATTTCCACAGAAACGGAGGAATAACTGCAAATACGGTATCGTAGAAGCGGGTATGGGATCGCAGATGCGAAAATGCCTGGGTCAGAATGCATATATTGCACCCTTCGCGATTTTGAGAGGGTTTTCACCATATTTCATTCGGGAGAAATCTTGGGAGAGCTAATTGAAGAGGGAATTCAAGAGGATTTCATGGAGGTAAGATTTTTGGACTCTAAACTTGTTTCTATGATGAATTTTAACATTGTAAGCTTGAAATCCATGGAAAAATCAGTAGCAAAAATGGGTAATTAGGGCTTGAGATTAAGAGACCTTTGAGTGGGGATTTGAGGGGCCATTTGATGTCCGATTTTGATGTTCTTGATATGTATGAACTCGTGATAGGATGAGGATTCCATTGATGTTAATTTTATCAGATTCCAAGACATGGGTCCAGGGGCCAGGTTTGAGCAATTTCGGGATTTGGATGTAAATTGGATATTTTCGAGTAGGCTTCATTCTCTTTGCATATTTTAATGATTATGTACTGGTTGTGGCTAGATTTGGAGAATTCGGAGCTCGATTTGTGCAGGCAAAGGCATTACGGGCTAGAGGTTGGACCGGATCGAGGTAAGTAATGATTGTAAATACTGTCCTAAGGGTTTGAAACCTCGGATTACACATCGTTGTGTTACTTTGAGGTGATGCACACGCTAGATGACGAGTGTGGAGTGGTGCACTATTGGGGATTGTGACTTGGTCTATCTCGTACGACTGTTAAGTCACGTATTTGATTTGAAATCTTATAATATTCCTTGTTCTAGAGATTTATATTATATTGTGGGTTGTATGCCATATTTGGGGCCTTGTGCCGACTTACTGAGACCCTTAGGGGCACTTTCACTATTTTTCCTCACTCTATTTGTTTTGAAAGCATATCCTCAGTCATGTTTTATCTGTTTATTATTTAAACCTGGTTTTATCACTTTATTTCTTAAAAATGTGAAAACTGTTTGGGCTGAGTTCCCTATTTTACTGATGGTCCGAGTGATCGTGAGGTTGATGACTGAGATAGACCGAGGGTTTGATTGTGATGTTGATGACTTAGATAGATCGAGATTCCGATTGTGAGGTTAATGACTGAGAGAGTCCGATGGCCTGATTGTGAGGATTATATATATATATATGGATCGGGTTGCACACTGCAGCGATATGTATATGGATCGGGATGCACGCCGCAACGATATGTTGGGTCGGGCTGCACGCCGCAGTGATATAGTGCTTGGGCTGTAGGAGCCCCTCCGGAGTCTGCACACCCCCAGTGAGTGCGGTCGACTATATATATGGATCCGGCAGCACGCCGCAGCGATATATGGATCGGGCTGCTCGCCGCAGCGGTTACTATATGGTACTTATTAAGTGTGAGTGCTAAGTGTGAGCGATGACTGGAGGGGCTATATAGATATACATGTACATGAGTGATGCTTTGCCTGAGGGGCGGGTTTATGAACTTACTGTTTGCACTCCTCTTTAAGCGAGTTTCTATTGAACATATTGATTTGATTACTGCTTTCACTCATTTTAAACCGAGCCTTTTATTGAAAATGTTGAACAAACGTTTTAAATAATCTTTCATTTAAACTGAAGTTTCAAAGTTATGAAAAGGGTTATGAAATTTCTGTTTTGCTTGAGGGGAGGTATGCGGACTATGTTTTGCCTGAGGGTCGATTATGGTTTTCATATCTTTTATTATAAATGGTATTGAACCCCTACTGAAACTATTGGGAGGCATTTTCAAATGATTTTTACCGAAAGCTGGATTTAAATGAGACGACTGACTCGTATTCTGACTTGAAAGCCTGTTGTGCTTATTGAGTTTATCATAAATGTGAATTCATTGTTTCCTACTGCCCAGTCTTTATTTACTCTTATTACTTACTGGGTTGGAGTACTCACATTACTCCCTGCACCTCGTGTGTAGATTCAGGTATTTTAGAACCTGGTAGTGGGTGTTGATTGCTCAGATGCGGAGTCATCAGAGTTAGCAAGGTGGTTGCATGACGTTCGCAACACTGCTTCCTTTCTCTCATTTTATTATTGTATTTAGTACATTTTTAGACTCTTGTTGTATTCAGACCTTGGTAGATGCTCATGACTAGTGACACCCCGATGTCGGGCTTGTGTAATTATTCCACATTTTTCTTTTAAATGTTTATTATGAGATTATTGGTTTATAAATGGTATAAAAACAACTTTTAATGGAAAATGGTTGATTTTGGGAATTGTGTCGGCTGGCCTTATCTTCACTAGAGGCGCCATCACGACCGGGTCTGGTTTGGGGTCGTGACAAATTGATATCAGAGCCTAGGTTACATAGGTCTCACGTGTCATGAGTAGGTTTAGTAGAGTCTCGTAGATCGGTACGGAGATGTATGTATATATCCTCGAGAGGCTGCAGAACTTTTAGAAAAAAAACTTTGCATTTTTGAATTTTTATCGTGTGTCCTTGATTCAGCTTGAAACGTAACTCCTTGAATTCCTTCCAAGCGTTCATATGCGTGCATGAGCGCTCAGTATCAGATATGCATGGATGGCTTGCGATTCCCTGATAGAGGGGCGAGATGTGATCTCTGTGAGTTGATGTTGGGCCAGTCCGAAGGACTTGAGGCCGGATCTTTGCCTATATCTTGAGCACTAAGGTGTTGATTGTGTGAGTAAGTGTTTCTGAACTTATATATTTGGCAGTGTCCCTATTACTGGAAGTGACGATGGGATGACTATGTGATGAGTATGTTAGTACTGCAAGATATACCCATATGATTTGGAAACGACGAGAAGGGTCTACTGGAGGATAGAAGAACTATTAGGTGCTTGATTTCCATCTCAATTGGAGGTATAGCCCTGAGTTATGGACATGTGAAGAATCTTTTCATGTTTTCCAGTTGTGAGTGAAGCAAATTTCATGTTGCAGTATGAGTTCAGACTCAGGAAGACTAAGTGACTGCATACAGTTTATGACGGTGGGGAGGTATATAGAAATCTATTAGTTAGAGGCAAAGAAGGTGGGTTATCTCTTGCGAAGTGTTCTGAGGTTGAGCGATCCTTATGTGTCTGTTAGAAGATCTCATTTGCGAGCGAAAGATATGTGTTGTAATTTAAATTGGGTCGCTTAGAGAGTGGGTGTAACTGTTGCGAGAGTGAATGCGAGATTTGCAGAAGAGTTAAAATTCTAGATGATCTGTGTTTTCACAAGCTTGCAAAGGATTTTGAGTTTAATCTCACTATGGTATTATGGCATCAATAGAGTATAAGCGTTATGAGTTATTGAGTGTGTGTTGATCTATGGCTTCGAGCCAAGTGGGGGAATCTGCTATTGATTAGTTGATTGCACGGTTATGTGCTATGTCGATTCTAGTTTGAGGCGTCCAGGTGAATTAGTTACGGCCTACGGAGATTGAGACCGAGGATAGCTCGAGTAAAGGAAAATTCCTAACAAAGATTATAGGATGCTTCACAGGTGTGTGAGAATCACGGGATGTCTTGAGTCGTTGTGGGTAAAGGATGCTCGGTGCATAGAGTAGGAAGTTGCTTGGTTGTAATGGAATGATGTCACATTCTGGGGTGTCAAAGTGCGAATGAGGCACGAGTTGTTTGGTTCGTTTGATCAGGCTAATTGTAGTTTGAGTAGAGTGGATGACTCTCGAGAATGGTTCTAATGGGTTCAAGATTTTACATGTAACAATTGGGTATCTTCAAGTGGTATATGTGGCTAGAAACCAAGTTTTCATTGGAAGATGGCAAGACTTGTGGTATTTTTTATATTATTTATGGGATTCTATATATCAGTGTCAGGAAGGCGAAGGTAATGGCTTTGGATTCGTAGGAAGTCTCTTCAGGGTAAGCATTTTGAATGTGGTTCTTTTGGAAACATTTAAGAGAGTACTCAGCGGCTTATGAGCCTTGAACAATGTGGTTTTATGCTTGGGTCTCATGTGGTAAGTCTGGGTTGAGGAATGGTGATGTTATAGCAAGAAGAAGTATCAAGTCAAAGGTAAATCAAAAAGGGAGCTTGGATAGATGAGATAGCTTGATAGCAGGCCGGACTGTTATGATAAGGATATGATTAGTTCCTTGGGGGTGTTCGAGGTAATGAGTTTTTATGGGTATTTCGCGGCAATGCTCTTGAGTTTTAGTGGCTTGCATAGGTGATTGAGTTAGGAAGATTCAGTCCTGACGGACTTGTTTGTGCAAAGGGGAGGCGGAGAGTTCTTGTTGATTTCTACCGTGGCTAGAGAGGTATATTTTCTACTGGCATGAGGGGCGTGGGATGTGTAGTGATTTTCTTCCAGATGAGTTCAATGGAAATTCTTGGTTGGTCGGGTACATAGTTGCTGGTGGCTCGGAAGAGATATGAAGTCCTCATGTTATCCTAGGATGGTATGGTATATGTGGTATGCTGTGGAGGATTGAGATTGCGTGTGTAAGGCTACAGTTCAGTTTTGAAAGGAAGGTCATAAAACTCTTAGGCAGCAGGCAGTCTCAGACAATTAGAGAAATGCGCTTCAGATAATTATAGAAAGGGTCTTCAGATGATTAAGGAAATAGTATTGCTAATTTGGGGTGATTTGACGAGGGTTTAATGTTTCAGAAAAAGGCAATGTGATTAAGTTGATGGTACTTCGGTAGTATCGCAACACTTTCTTGGTAGATCGACTACTAATATTCGAGTTTTCTTGGTGGCACAGAAGAATTTTAGAGTATCTCCGTGGAATGATGGGTATTTGAGGTGTGGTATACCTTCGAACGGTGGAATTGGGATCAGGTATGGTGATTCGTATGCTATATAGAATTGGAGATTGAGAATTCTCATGTTCAGGCTATGTTGTGGTTTGGGTAACGTGTATTGGCACTGTCTAGTGACTATCGGGGTTTGGAGACCCGAGCAGATCTTTTGTTGCTTGATATGTTAGAATTTGGATATGATATTGAGTTCAGACTGGTTGTCTCCGTGTTGTGTCATTCTGGACTATTGCTCTAAGGCAGCGCTATTGGCTATGCTGGAAATACCACGAATTGAGTGGCGAGGTTCGACAAATTATGTCTTAGTGGAGTGGTTTTATATTTCGAAGACCTAACGGACGGTTGGAAAGGATTTCCTTTCTTAGTGGGGGCTTTTGTGATAGATGTCAATGTAGAGGCTTCTACCATTGATTCAGTCCCGGTGGTGAGGGACTTTTCGGATGTGTTTCTTGTGGTCGGGCATGTCACCAGGCGAGGTTAAAGGAGTCGAAGGAGTAGCTTTAGGATTTCCTTGATAAAGAGTTCGTTGGCAGGCCAATGTGGATGCGTGTTCTAACTTGAGTCGGCTTGGTTGGCTCCGAATTGTATGGTTGAGGGATGTGTTGATTCGATTGTTATTGAGCTTATTAGTAATCTGGGGAGATCTATGAGTTACCTTTCTATGTTGCGAGGTGTTAGGATTTGCGAGTTATAGGCACATATGGTGCGGTGTTACGTATTTGCTTTACCGTGGTTATGATGATTTACTTGGGTTCCAGACATCAATTGCGCGTGGTCATCAATTTCGAGCAGAGTGACTTGAGATTTTAATGTGGAGCAGTGTTTGGATAGGATCGCGCATTGCAGCGAAGTTATGTGGAGGTACGACCTTGCGGGTTGGATTCGTGTGTTCTGTTCCTATGATGTGAGACGGTTTCTCAGCCTTGTGTTGTGGTGGTACTGGTGAGCTTGAGGTATAGCTCTTTTATTTGAGTCATTTTCATGATTGAGTATGTTCGGACAGTTGTTTGTTGGTGCACGTATTGTGTAAGTTGTGGCTTAGGTCTGTATTGATGTGTCATGTCACCAGAGTAGTGTGTTCGATTAGAGGAGATCGTTGGGATCAGTAATGAATACGAACGGATTCGATTTCAGCATGTTGGAAGGATAATATCGAGCTTCGGCTCAGAACTTTGCTGTGGTATTTGTCAAAGGAGAAGTGGCTTCATGAATGGTTGATCTGGGAAATGGTTATGGCTTACCGTGTGTTTTAGTGATCATTGGCAGTATATGAAAGTGTTGGGATGAGACCTTGGTTGATAAGAGTTTTCTATCGGTATTCGGGTGTTGTGTATAGCTACTGTAATTAGGAGTTATCACTACAAGTGTTTGAGTTATGTGGTATATCATGTGATTGCACCTGAGATAGCAGATATGGTTTGTTATATCTTGTTCGGACTTATTCACAGTATAAATGTGATATTCTAATCGTATTGATGATTTTAAAAGTGGAAATGTGGTTCTATGGTTTATGGGCTAGATTGGGATGTGAAATTTCAGTTACAATGTGTTATTGGACCTATATGAGATAGGGTGACGTTGGATCACCCCCGGGTATATGCATGGTAGGGTTATTCAGCGATTGGTTAGCTTTTGAAACAACTTTGGGCACATTCGAGGACGAACGTATGTTTAAGTGGGGGAGGATGTAACGACCCAACCGGTCGTTTTGAGATTTTCCACTTGGCTCGCCAGTTCTCGGGCATGACTTGCCCCGTGTGATGTATTATGACTCATGTAAATCGTTGGTTTTGGTTTTCAGGGTAATCAACATGATATTTGGAAGAACAGTTCTCAGTTTGAAGTTTGTAATTCGAAGGTTTGACCAAGATTTGACCAGTTTGTAGATGATCTCGGATCAGAATTTTTATGATTTGGTTAGCTCCGTTAGGTGATTTGGGACTTAGGAGCGTGATCGGAATGCATTTTGGAGGTCCATGGAAGGTTTAGGCTTGAATTGGTGAAATTGAAATTTTGGCGTTTTCCGGTTGATAGGTGAGATTTTGATATAGGGGTCAGAATGGAATTCTAGAAGTTGCATTAGCTCTGTTATGTCATTTGTGACGTGTGTACAAAATTTTAGATCATTCGAACATAGTTTGGTTGGGTATTTTATCAAAAGCGGAATTCAGAAGATTTTTGAAACTTAGGCTTGAATCCGAGGTGTTTTAGTTGATTTGATGTTGTTTGAAGTGTTTTGATGATTGGAACAAGTTTGTATAAGGTATTGGGTTATGTTTTTGCTTTTGGTTGAGGTCCCGAGGGCCTGGGGGTAATTTCGGATGGTTAACGAAGATGTTGGAGTCTTGTTGCAGCAGTTGATATTGCTGCTTCTGGTATTTTTTGCACCTGCGGTTTGGGGGCCTCAGGTGCGGCGCCGCATAAGTGGAAGTTGAGAGGTAGGCTAGAAACTGTAGAAGCGATAAGATGGCCGCATCTGCGAAGTCGCAGATGCGGATAAGGCATCGCAGATACGGAGGATTGTAATTTAAGTGATTTCCGCAGAAGCGGAAGAATAACCGCAAATACGGTACCGCAGAAGTGGGTATGGGACCGCAAATGCGAAAATGCCTAGGTAAGAATGCATATATTTCACCCTTTGCGATTTTGAGAGGGTTTTCACCATATTTCATTCAGAAGAAAGCTTAGGAGAGCTAATTGAAGAGGGAATTCACGAGGATTTCGTGGAGGTAGGATTTTTGGACCCTAAACTTGTTTCTATGATGAATTTTAACATTGTAAGCTTGAAATCCATGGAAAAATCAGTAGCAAAAATGGGTAATTAGGGTTTGAGATTAAGAGACCTTTGAGTGGGGATTTGAAGGGCCATTTGAGGTCCGATTTTGATGTTCTTGATATGTATGAACTCGTGATAGGATGAGGATTCCATTGACGTTAATTTTATCGGATTCCGAGATATGGGCCCGGGGGCCGGGTTTGAGCAATTTCGGGATTTGGATGTAAATTGGATATTTTCGAGTGGACTTCGTTCTCTCTGCATATTTTAATGATTATGTACTGATTGTGGCTAGATTTGGAGCATCCATAGGTCTATTTGTGCGGGCGAAGGCATCGCGGGCTAGATGTTGGAGCGGATCGAGGTAAGTAATGATTGTAAATACTGTCCTGAGGGTTTGAAACCCCGGATTACACATCGTTGTGTTACTTTGAGGTGACGCACACGCTAGATGACGAGCGTGGAGTGGTGCACCATTGGGATTGTGATTTGGTACGTCCCGTACGACTGTTAAGTTGCGTATTTGATTTGAAATCTTATGATATTCCATGTTCTAGAGATTTATATTATATTTTGGGTTGTATGCCATGTTTGGGGCCTTGTGCCGACCTGCTGAGACCCTTAGGGACACTTTCACTATTTTTGCTCACTCTATTTGTTTTGAAAGCATATCCTCTGTCATGTTTTACCTGTTTATTGTTTAAACTTGGTTTTATCACTTTATTTCTTAAAAATGTGAAAACTGTTTGGGCTGAGTTCCCTGTTTTACTGATGGTCCGACTGATCGTGAGGTTGATGACTGAGATAGACCGAGGGTCTGATTGTGAGGTTGATGACTAAGATAGACCGAGAGTCTGATTGTGAGGTTAATGACTGAGAGAGGCCGAGGGCCTAGTTGTGAGGATTATATATATATAGATCGGGCTGCACACCGCAACGATATATATATGGATCGGGCAGCACGCCACAACGATATGTTGGGTCAGGCTGCACACCGCAGTGATATAGCGCTTGGGCTGTAGGAGCCCCTCCGGAGTCTGCACACCCCCAGTGAGCATAGTCGACTATATATATGGATCGGGCTGCACGCCGCAGCGATATATGGATCGGGCTGCACGCCGCAGTGGTTTCTATATGGTACCTATTGAGTGTGAGTGCTAAGTGTGAGCGTTGATTGGTAAGAGTTGAGTCACGAGTGACTGAGAGGCTCGCCCGAGGGGCTACATAGATATACATGTACATGAGTGATACTTTGCCTGAGGGGCGAGTTTATGTACTACTGTTTTCACTCCTCTTTAAGCAAGTTTCTATTGAACATGTTGATTTGATTAATGCTTTCACTCATCTTTAAACTGAGTCTCTATTGAAAATGTTGAACAAACATTTTAAATAATCTTTCATTTAAACTGAAGTTTTTAAGTTATGAAAAAGGTTGTGAAATTTTTGTTTTGCTCAAGGGGCAGTATGCGAACTATGTTTTGCCCGATGAGTCGATTATGGTTTTCGTCTCTTTTATTATAAATGGTATTGAACCCCTATTGAAACTATTGGGAGGCATTTTCAAATGATTTTTACCGAAAGCTGGGTTTAAAATGAGACGATTGACTCGTATTCCGATTTGAAAGCCCGTTGTGCTTATTGAGTTTATCATAAATATGGATTCATCGTTTCCTATTGCTCAGTCTTTATTTACTCTTGTTACTTACTGGGTTGGAGTAATCACATTACTCCCTGCACCTCGTGTGCAGATTCAGGTATTTTGGAACCTGGTAGCGGGTGTTGATTGCTCAGACGCGGAGTCATCAAAGTTAGCAAGGTGGCTGCACGACATTCGTAGCACTGCTTCGTTCCTCTCATTTTATTACTGTATTTAGTACATTTTTAGACTCTTGTTATATTCAGACCTTGGTAGATGCTCATGACTAGTGACACCCCGATGTTGGGCTTGTGTAATTATTCCGCATTTTTCTTTTAAATGTTCATTATGAGATTATTGGTTTATAAATGGTATAAAAACAACTTTTAATTGAAAATGGTTGATTTGGGAATTGTGTCGGCTGACCTTGTCTTCACGAGAGGCACCATCACGATTGGGTCTGGTTTAGGGTCGTGACATAATCTCAACAGAAAATAAAGTTTTTGCTGAAAAGGTAACTATTGCTAGGGTACCTGGTCCCTCACATAAAAAACGTTTAATGCATGCTTGGACCAAAAGAGCCCTCATTCACCCCTTTCCTCATTACAAGGGACCCAAACTCATTTGGGTTCCTAAGTCTAACCCTTGATTTCCTTGTGTAGGGAATAGTGAAAGGGAGTAGTCAACAATGGTACATGGATAACGGTTGCTCGAAGCACATGGCTAGAAGTACAAATGATTTCCTTTCACTGAAGGCCTACAGGGAGGGAGTGTATCCTTTGTAAATGGCAAGAAGGGATACATTCTGGGAGTTGGAAGGACCGGAAAGTCTCTTTCCCACTTCATTGAAAATGCATACTACGTGAAGGGTTTGAAGTATAGCTTGCTGAGTATTTCCCAAATTTGTGACGAGGGTGACAAAAGTGAAATTTGTATCTAAAATATGCACAATCACAAATCTTGTGACTGGTGAAGTGATGTTAGTGGCCAAAAGATACAAAAACATCTATGTTGCTAACTTTGAGTCCTTGCAATATAGGGATCTTAGTTGTCTGAGTGTTTTTGATGATAATGCTGAGCTTTGGCACAAAAGGCTGGGTCATGCAAGTTTCACGCTGCTGAACAAATTGGTCAAGAAGGACATGGTTCGTGGTCTGCCCAAGTCAAGCTTCAAGGATCACATGGTGTGTGATTCATGTGTAAAAGGAAAGCAAGTCAGATCCTCTTTCAAGCCCAAAAAAGGAAGTTAGCATCTCAAGGCCACTTGATCTCCTCCATATCGATCTATGTGGACCTATGAGGGTGCCAAGTAGAAAAGAAAAGAGGTACATATTTTCGTCATTGTTGATGACTACTCCAGATTTACATGGACCTTGTTCCTTAGAACTAAAGATGAGACTTTAGCCGACATAGACGAACCTGGTCCCTCAATTACAATATCTAAAGTAGAAAATAGAGTTGTGGATGTTGTAAATGGAACTCCAGCTTTTAAGGTGAGGAACACGACACATGGATCAAATCTAGAAGAACCTAGATCCTCTCTTAAAGAGATTCAGGTGTCCAACTAGAAGCACAAGAGCTCACACCATCTTTAAAACATAATCACTTCTCTTGATTCAGGAATTCAAACCAGATCAAAGGCAAGAAACTCACTTGCCTTCTTAGCCTTTCTCTCTCAAATAGAGCCCAAGAATATCAAGGAAGCATTGAAAGATGCAGACTGGATTACAGCTATGTAAGAAGAGCTCCATCAATTTAAGAGGAACATTATGTGGAACCTGGTTCTACGACCTGCTGACAGAACTGTTATAGGAACCAAGTGGGTATTCAGAAACAAACTTGATAAGTTTCGAAGCACGTTTTTAAACTCGACAACGCTTTGAATGGGTTAAAGCATGCTCCACGTGCTTGGTATGAAAGGTTATCAAAATTCCTTCTAGAAAATAGCTTTACAAGAGGAAAAATTGACAACACTCTTTTTCTAAAGAAACGAGGAAGGAACCTGCTCATTGTGCAGATCTATGTTGATGACATCATCTTTGGAGCAACAGTTGACTCTCTATGTGAAGAATTTGCAAAACTCATGGGAAGTGAGTTTGAAATGAGCATGATGGGTGAATTGAATTTCTTCTTGGGTTTACAAGTGAAGGAAACTCCCAAGGGGACAATGACAAGTCAACATAAGTACATCAAGGAGCTGCTGAAGAGATTTGACATGGAAGGATAAAAAATTATTGATACTCCCATTGCCACATCCACTCGCCTGGACATGGATGAACCTGGTTCCTCTGTGAATGAGACCATGTATATAGTTTTCAATCTAATCCAAAGGAATCTCATCTGAAGGCAGCCAAGATAAGCCTAAGATATATCAAAGGGATGCAGGACTTGATTCTCTACTATCCCTCAGAAGATAACTTTTACTTAATAGGGTATGCTGATGCTGACTATGCTGGGTATCTGGTGGATAGGAAAAGGATTCCTGGCATGGCATATTTTCTAGGTTTATGTCTAATCTCATGGGGCACAAGAAAATAAAACTCAGTGGCCTGCTAAAGCTGAGTATATGGCAGCTGCCTCTTGCTGTGCTCAACTGTTGTGGATCAAGTAGCAGCAAGAAGATTTTGGTGTGCTCTCTGATTGTGTGCCCTTACTATGTGATAACACCATTGCTCTCAACATGCCAAAAACTCCTGTTCAACACAAGAGAACAAAGCATATTGATGTGCAACATCACTTTCTCAGAGACAATGTTGAGAAGGGGCACATATGCATGACGTTCTGCAACATAGAAGATCAAATTATAAATATCTTCACCAAAGCACTGAGCAGAGAGCATTTTGAAAAGAATCGCTTGGCACTAAGGTTGATGAAATCAAGTTGAGGACCTGGTCCCTCGATGATTGGCTATAAAAGAGATGTATAGGAAAAATAGATAAAAGTTTTTTTAGCACAGTCTAACTCATCTCTATACCGTTACAGGTAGACACGCATGACGATTATAGAGCAAAAAAGCAGTTAATGCATTGCACATTGGTCAAAGGATGAGGCTTACATTTGCAAAAACTATTAAGGAACCTGGTTCCCTCGACAAAGGTTAGTATTTCCTATGTACTCTCATGCACAACTTTTAAATAGCTGAAATGGTGTCATGTCATCAATTGTCAGTTTCTTTTCTTTCCCGCTGTTTGAACCCAAACGTCTTACCTCTTTATGAACTCACCTAACTACCCAAATAGCCACCCTTTCCTAACCGGTTCCTTACCCCTATTAAATAACCCCTCTCAGTCACTTTCACAACTATCCACATCAAAGAATTTGAGTCTGTTTTAAGGAAAAGTAAAAAGGAAAAGAAGAAGAGGAGACTGGGTGAAAGATGAAAAGGTCGTCAATGAAAAGGAAATGCCTCCTGCACAAGTTGTGAATGTTGATGATGAGGTCTAAGAGGAACCTGGTTTCTTCGTTCGTAAGTACTCAAAGAACCTTTCTGTTCCAAAGACCAAAATTGAGTCTTCTGTGGTTAGAAAGGAGTTGAGAAGGGTTGAGGGTGAAAAATATGCTGAAAAGAGAGTAAGATGGGTGTGAGCAATGTCGAGGGTGAAAAATCTAGTGACAATCTGATTGAAAAGTCTGGTGAGCGTATGGTTGGGAAGTCCGTCGACAAAGTGTCATCTACTGAGAAAGGAAAGAGTGCACGGAAATCAATGAAAATGAAGGCTGGTGCTAGTGAGGAACATGGTTCCTCAAAGATGGTCAAGGTTGATGTAACCCAGGGGTCTAGGAAGGAGCAATTGAAGAATCAGAAAGTGTTGTGGGGCTGTACATTTGCCCCTGATATTCTGGATATGGCTAGCATGCGTCAATTGTTGGAAATCTGTGAATTTCAATAGTGGACACACCTGTTCACAGGTGACAGTCCCAAAGTGTATGAGGAAGAAGTGCGGAGTTTTTATGCCGACTTCTTTATAGTTGAGGACGATCATATTTGTATGATGGTGAACAATGTTGATTTTATGATGGACTCTACTGTGTTGGGATCTATTTTGGGAGTACCTACTGAGGGTTTCTCTTCTGTACAGGGAACCTACTCTTTGAACTTTAGAAATGCTATCATGAAGGATAAGGCAGTTCAGCACGGGGAACGGGCACAGAAGAAGGCCCTCCTTCCAGTGTACCAATTATTGTTTGAAATAGTGAACAAGGTCTTGCTCCCTCGTGTTGAAGGCAAGGAATGCCATTCTTGAGGGTCAGCTAAGTCAACTTCAAGGAGCACCTAGTTCTATCAGCTCTCAAAGCACAGAGGTTGCCCATCTGACTAAGGAAAATACCGACCTTAGGAAACAGGTTGGGGACCTCAAGGAGAGACTGCTCAAGGAGCATGTGTCAGCTAATTCTTGAATGGACATCCTTCTTAGAACCCTTGCCTCTTCATCTGGGCCTTTCCCTTCGAGTGTTCCCTAAACAGTGTCCCTTTCCCAAGTGTCAAGTTCTTAGTGTCTGTCCTCTGTTTTAGTTCTGATGATGTTTATGACTGGTACTTTTGTTTTTGCTGTTTTTATTTTGTGAATGTGTTTGGAAACAATGGAACTACTCCCTACTTAAAAATTCAAATATTAATGAAAGCCTCCTCTTTTTTTTGTGTATGCATTGCTCTTATATTCTGTTTTTAGTCATGTTTGTGTGCACACATGTTGCATGAGTTAACTAAGCTGGACTTCTTTTTGCTTAATGCTTACTACTGATCTTTTTATGATGCCAAAAGGGGGGAAATAATTGAGGGGGAACAAGATGGGGAACAGATTCATTGGGAATACAGGAAATGCGAATGTCATTCTGGTTCTTAAGGGAAACTTGAATTATAAGTTTGTCATCATCAAAAGAGGGAAATTGATAGGTTATATGTGTATCCCTGTTATATTTTGATGATCTAACAAACTTACTATTAAGAACCAGATAAGGAACTTATTACACAACCTCAAGAACTTAAGATCAACAAGTTTCTAGTTGGGGACACAATTCAACTCTTCAGAGTCAAAGGAACAGCTGAGGGAACAAGTCCCTCCCAGTTCCCGAGGTGACTATACGAGTCAACTCCCCATATGTAAAGTTGCTGCCTGCACATGCTACAGTGCAGAAATAGTGCCGCAGTTAACTTTATGGGGAATGCCTTTCATCTAACATGCTTGCATCATCCAAGTGATGTCACAAAGAAGATATTAACATCAAGCAAAGGTAAAACAAATTACTTGCACATTCAAGAACTCATCAAGCATTCTCTCAAGTCTGTGTCCATCTTGTAAGTGATTCTCAAGGGCATCAATAACAAAGAACAACATAGCAACGGACCAGTTCCCCATATTGAGTTATCATATGTCCTTAGTTGTATTGTATCTTTGTTGAAGTTCTTACTTGTAATTCCTACTTAGCTTACTTAGAAGTATTGTGTAGGAAACTCTTTGTAAATCATAAACCCTTGTGTTTGTGTCTTGGCTAGAGTTAGTCGAGTTGTGAAGTCTTTGTAATAGAGTTATTACAAAGTGGCTTGTAATAGTGTTGTTACAAGTTTGTGAGTGATTAAGTCTTTGTAATAGAGTTATTACAAAGTGGCCTGTAATAGTGTAGTTACAAGTTAGTGAGGGATCAAGAGGTTAATTCTTAGGTTACAATAGGTTTTAATCTAAAGACTACTCAGTGGTGAAGTTGAAATATTACAAGGGCATGTCGTGGATTTTAATCCCGTTGAGCTGGGAATTTTTCACGTAAAATTCCTTTGTATCATTTACTTACTGCAGTGTGCGTGTGTTCTGTTGAACCTGATAGGGAACGTGGTTCTCTATAGAGTTTGGTGGACCCTTAAATTCTATCACTTTTGAATATGTAACTATATATCTAGTCTAAAACGTATATATAGCTAAATGGCCACACGTGGGAGTATTTTCAAAATTTTAAAAATAGCCACGTGTCTTTTTATTTTACAAGTGCCTATCTATTTCCAAGTGGCTTTTTGCATGAAGCCTTGTGGACAAATACTCTTACATAATTGGTACATGGCAACAGTTTTTACGTGTGGCATTCTTTTAAAAAATTGCTTGATAAATGGCTTTTCTAAGCCAAGTGTCATTTTGCATGGGATGTGTTATCATTTTGCATGAAGAAAATTTGACAAGTAAGTAAAATACTTGTCTTGTATGGAAGCTTTCCTTAGGCCTATATATAGTCATGATTAGACCATCATTCTTCAATCATAAAACACCAAGAAAAGCTAATCATTAGGAAAAGAAGAAATTCTTCTATCTTCTTTCCCTCCTTTATGTCCCTCTCCTTCTAATTTCTTCTTCTATAATATTTTAATTGGCATAAGATATTAGTTGCTCTTTTTCTTCCAACTTGCTGGATTTATTATTTAATTTTGCTGATTCATGTATCCTCTAAATAAATAGAGATGGGCTTGTTTAATCGTGGGAAAGTATTTCACATTGCTAAAATAGTTTCTTAGGACAGTGCCTAGCAAGACTCAAGCTAGTTGGAGTATTTCCACTCACAAATAATATTATTTCAGTATTATTATCGTTATTTTCTGGTGTCAGTTCCCTACAATCTAAGAAACAATGGCCAGTAACACTACTGCAGAATTTTTTGATGGTGCTACAACCTTTGATGTTGTCTCTGATGCTATTGTTCCAGCTGTCCTGCTAGATATCCATGGTGTTGCAAATACGTTATTGCATCCACAACTTTGACAGACACTAATATCAAAATACAATTATATAAATAGACATAGTTACATATCTAATGGTAAAATTAAAACCTTCAAGAAAAATGCACCTCAATGAAAAAGAAGAGTTGGGATAAATGATAATCTCGCTAAGTCAAAATTAAATTTGACTAAAGTAGATAATATAATTGTTGCGATCATTTTCCAAATAAATAATGTGGCCAATGTGAGAGATTGGGTGATAGACTCTGGTGCTACTAGGCACATTTGTGCAAATAAAAATGAATTTTTATCTTACGCCTAAGTTGAGAAAGGAGAAGAAACTACTTATCTTGGTGACTCAAGAACAAGTCGCGTTCTTGGGAAAGGAAAAATTCTTCTCAAACTAACATCTGGTAAAACTCTAGCATTGAGAGATGTATTGCATGTTCCTAATATCCAAACCAATTTGGTTTCTGTAGGGTTATTAGGAAAAGTTGGAGTAAAGGTTTCTTTTGAAAAAACTGAGGTCGTATTGACCAAAAATAATATTTTTGTGGGCAATGGATATTATAACCATGGTTTATTTATGCTTAATATTTCTGATACTAGCAATGAAAATGCATCTTCTTCTGCTTATATGGTTGAGTCTGTTTCTTTATGGCAGCTAGACTATCACGACCCAAAATCCACTAAGGGTCGTGATGGCGCCAGACACCACTGTCAGGCAAGCCAACTACAATTTACTAGCAATTTCTCATTTTAATTATTTGAAATTATTTCCTTTAAACAAATAAATAATAAATAATAAACTACGCTGGATAAATGAGGATGTCTTTACCAAATTTAACTACTGAAAGATCTCGAGATCATCCCAGAACCCAGTGTCACAAGTGCATAGCATTTACCAGGGAATGAAATAAAATACAGTGACTGTCCGGAATACAAGTGGACAGAAATGAAAATGCAATACAATACTCTGAAGGAGACTCTGCTGGCTACGGTCGTCTCGATAAATGCAACTTACATGAGTCTCCATATCAACCATGTCATTATGCCACTAGCCACACATAAACCTGTGCAACAAAAATGCACAACAAGTGTAGTATGAGTACGAAAACAACGTGTACCCAATGAGTATCCCGTCTAATCTCAAAGAAATAGAGACGAGAGGTCGACTTCGACATTTACTAGTGTTCCAATATTAATATATTATTAATGCGAGTAATCATGGATTTATTAAGAACAACAGTAAATTCAAATAAGTCACGAAACAGGTAAGAGTTCCTTTTTATTAAAAGTCTCCGGATTCATAATCCATTAATTAACAATTATATCAAGTCGGGGAGAGCAAATATCAATATCAATAACTCTCAAGGCAAGCAATACAAGCATGCACAAATCATGTCGAGGTCGTACGGCCCGATCCAACAGAAATGTAAAATGTGCACTGCCGAGGGTCGAGTGGCCCGAACCATAGATGCATCTATTAACCCGCCTGCGAATTATCTATGCGACGCGGTCAACATAAAATAAACAAACACCCTGCTCGCGAATCATACATGCGATGCAGGTACACATAGAATCACATATTCAACAGTTAACCAAGACTTCATCGTGGAACAACTATCCAAAGAAAATCCAATTCTCTTTTTACAATTTAAGAAAATGAATCTCAATCCTTTAGAAATTCACTTACTAATCCGATGTGATTTAAGCAATTCAAACCGTTAATATGATTACAAATATTTCCAAGTACATCATGCTTTTGGTCCTAGACTACCCGGATAATAGCATAATAGTAGCTACGCACGGACTCTCGTCACCTCATGCGTACGTAGCCCCCACAAATAGTAGCACATAATCAATTAACTCACATATGGGGACAATTTCCTCTTACAAGGTTAGAAAGGAGACTCACCTTACACCAAAGATCCATAACCGACATTTCCACGCCCTTCCGAAGACCCGAATCGATGCTAAATTCTCCAAAGCTTATCATTGATAATGAAACTTCCCTCTTGAAACCTTCCAAGAATCGCCCAACCCAAGAAAATATGAGAGAAAATGGCCAAATCCTGATTTTTAAAACACTCACTGCCTCCAGCCCTTTCTGCACCTGCGGTCACTTGGCCGCTTCTGCGGTTCCGCAGGTGCGGTTACAATACCACTTCTGTGGTCCTCCTCCTGCTGCCCCAGCCCGCTTCTGTGCCACACTGGCCACATCTACGATCTCGCTGGTTCGGAATTTCCTTCGCACTTGTGGCCTCTGATCCCTTCACTTCTAACCGCTTCTGCGGCACGACGACCGCTCCCGCGGCTCCGCACCTACGGCCCTAGCCTCGTAGGTGCGGTTACACCAACAACCAACAACTTCAGCCTTCTCCAAAATTCTATTTTCGATCCGTTAACCACCCGAGGCCTCCGGGACCCCAACCAATCATACCTACCAGTCACAAAACACATTACGTACTTTCTCGAGGCCTCAAATCATATCAAACACCACTAAAATCACGAATCGACCTCCAACCCAAGCTTTATGAACTTTAGAACTTCAAACTTCTACTTTTGATGTTTAAACCTAGCAAATCACATCCGATTGACCTCAAATTTTGCACACAAGTCATATTCGACATCACAGACCTATTCCAACTTTCAGAATCGAATTCCGACCACGATATAAAAAAGTCCACTTTCGGTCAAACTTCCCAAAAACCTTCAAATTTCTATCTTTTGCCAAATGACTCTAAAACGACCCACGGACCTCCGAATTCACTGCCGATCACGCTCCCAACTTTAGAATCACCATACGGAGCTATTCCCAGACTCGAAATCCCAAACAGACATTGATAACACTGTAATGCACTTCAACCCATACTTATGAAATTTCATCCAAAATGCTAACTTCCACAATAAGCGCTGAAACGTTCATGTGTCTTCCAAAACCCGGTCCGGATATACGCCCAAGTCAGAAATCATCATACGAACCTGATGGAACCTTTGAATTCCAATTCCGAGGTCGTTTACAAAAATCCAATCTTAGTTAATTCTTTCAACTTAGAGACTCCGAAATGAGAATTCCATTTCCAAATCAACTCCGAATTCCCCGGAATTCAATTCCGACCATGCGTACAAGTCATAATACCTGAAATGAAGCTGCTCATGGCCTCAAACTGCTGAACGACGCGCTAGAGATAAAATCGACCGATCGGGTCATTACATTCTCTCCCACCTAAACATACGTTCGTCCTCGAAACGTGCTGAGAACTGCAACAAAATTGTCTGAAATCACTGTTTAACACCTCGTGCACCTACCCATGCTACCACAACTCAGTCGAGCACATTAGCTCGATCAATCTGAAGATATTCTCTTTCCTTCCCGCGAATAAGATTATATCCCAATTCCAACATCCAAAATTCTCTACCAGGACTGTTTCCAACATACGATCACCATATCAATCACTACTCACCGTACCCAAATATGACTGCAAAATTTTTGCTGAATTCACACCTTGCACCACTTTATTCACAAGACCATAATAACACTCTCTGATCAAATTAGTCGAAATTCCATGAATCTGATGCTCCTATTGCACTTCATGACATACATAGGTCTTGCTCAAACTCTTACAATATCGCCACGATGGAAGAGATGTGTAGAAATTTATAACCAACTGCCGAATCGACAAATCATTGGGTCTATATTCTGACAAGAACTATCACCTCATTCTGAACCAAATAATGGTCTTAGCTCCTTAATATACTTCATGTAATCAGATTGCACTAATCCTAAATCCAATGATCTCGTCTCACCTAGTACGAACTGCTCAGGCAATAAGCCACCCAGACATGACCAAAAGTCTTATATGATGCCACAATGCGCCAATAGGCTACCAATTCGAACACGATACAAAAGGAAAACGAACTATGAAAAGGAAATCCAATTACCCCGCTTGCGAATCATACATGCGACGCGGGCACACAGCTAATATGAGTTTTCCTCAGTAAAATAGGAAACAAAACACATAAAAATAGATATGGGGAACTGTACTCAACATCACACTATTGCGGCGTGCAACCCGATCCAAATAACATACCCATGGCGGCGTGCCACTCAATCCACACGTAGAATTCACACAAGGAGATATACATCGAGCTAAATTTCTCATCACAACAAAATACCAAATATCGGTCACAAGCACGCTAAGTGCATAATACCATCCCTGGGGAGACATATAGTGCCATAAGCTACAAAACTCAAGCACGACTGAGGTACGATATACGATCTGAATCTCAAGAGCCATCTTGCTCATATAACATCATCTCTACGCGGAACCTTAATATATAAGAAATTCACCAAGCCGTCTCACAACTTACACGGCGCAATACATCATTACATGAAATAGCTGACGATGAACTAACACCCCCGACTACTCTCTCATAAGGAGCGTATTGCTGAAATGAACACACCTGGCCTGATATAGAGCCCATATTCACATCTAAATTCATCCACAAACCTCAAGTTGATCCTGATCGCACTGAACTAGGCTACTAACCTTTCAAAGGTCTATAATAACTCCCTTTTTCCTCATAACACATAGGAACAACTATCATGACTGGGGTAATCCTCCACAGTCCACAATCCAATAAACCGAGTGTCATCCAGGCATCAATTTTCAATTTAATGACATCACTACAATCTTTATACTTGGTTTAAGTCTTCAATCAATCAAGTGACTACATGCCACACTTATACAACCTTCCCGTGGGGCACTCTCCCATAACGTTCCGTAACAGATAACAGGTCTGTACATCCAAACCACCGGCCGTACTAACACTGAAAAGTGATCAAGAATCCTTAACCAGGATGCAAAGCTTTTTTTTCAAAGCACCAATCTCAGGTGACGTTGAGGACAATACCAACTTACTTTAAACATCAAAACTCCCTTCCTGCTCGTTCAAGTCCGTGACATCCTTGTCAACACCGAACTGCAACCTTGATCCTTACTTAAATTTTCATACCACTTACTGCACCCATCATGCCAGTATGCGATAGAACACGATTTTCATCATAACTACGGAACCACTAATAGATTAACACTTCATCATATAAGAACTTTTCACTTAACTCACTTCAGGAGAACCATAGCAACACACATGTGAATTCTCATAACCGTGGAATATGCAAATCTCTAAGTAGTGGTCTAAGCCACCATAGCCCTTCTGGGATCCGCCTACATATAACAGGCCATAACAGTAGAATACTTCTGAATAACATCAATTACGGTGGCCGACCGGCCTCACACGTACCGTCACAAATCACTTGCATAACTTGGTCCCGCTGCAGAAACTGATCACTACCACCAATATGCCAATTTAACTATGGCTAATAAATCTATCTTCTTCCAATTTATCCTTGATTGCCTTAGAAATAATAATAACTCCATTCAACACATAACACACCCCATCTACACTCATCCCGAGTGACCTTGAATCACGAGACCATGTTGTATCCAATCCCACGAACCGTTTCATACCTCCCTTGTGCGCATATTCGTATCCTCAACCAGTATGCCCATTCTGATAATCCCCTACGAATCCGAAGTCTTTTCTTATTTTCCTCCCAAATGCTACACTGCAAGTCAAAACATAATAGAACATTCTGGGCCTCTTCTCATAAGCTGCTACAAAAGCTTGATTCTTAACCGTACTTGTAGGCTCGAAATCATTAGGCACCACACTTTAACTATTGAATTCACTAGGACCATTGTTGAGAGCCACCCGCTCTGACTTGGCACCGAATATAATCAACTCTACGAACCTTCTAGCACATGAATACCCTCACAACGAAGCACCCGACAGAATCACTTCCCTTGAAACCCGCATCCATACAAGGCATAAATCCTGAATCCTTCCCCAAGTCTGAACATGAGCCAATAAGGACAACCATAACACACCTTTAACAATTCTTTAGCTTAAATTACCACTTATGTTCTTTTCCTGTAGCTGAAATAACCCATCAATATGCTAATAACCAGAAACCTCACAAGTATTTAACCATGCAACCCAATCATAGGCGGTGGGACTCTCCCACTTAGCTCGAAGCCACTATTACACAACTTTGGAATTCACCAGGATTCTTTATCTCTTATTAACATAACCTTGCGCAATCAACCGCCAAAATTCTCAGAATCTTCCTGTAAAACCCCTTTTATACTCTGAATCATCAGCCACATTCGCACGACCGATCTTTTTTATGTACAATTAATAGAATTCTTCGCAAAAGCCTCGCCAACCACGCGACCGCTAACCTACTCATAGGGTACCCACATGTGGAAATCACTTCTCGACATCTTCCAAAGCTGCTGCACGGGGTACAATCACTATAACATCAATAACCTAACCTAAGTACGGGCTCACTTTCTAGCTGCACAACTCCATTCACCCCTCGTGGACATCAATTAAATATGCGACAACATCCTTCCAATTCAAAGTTATGTCGTATCCTTCTTCATTTCAAGCAGCTCCTTCCTATTATATCAAATCTTCTGCCGCATAATAGCCCATACTTCAAATTAAATCTGTAGACCCCAATCACCAATCACTAAAATTCTCAAATCATTCCAAACTCTCCTTAAGGCGCGTAGTCATCCTACCACAAAACCCATATGTAACTCCGCCACTCTCCCACTTTGGCGGAACTCACCTCTTTAATCAACTACTCGACCTTTTATTCTTATACCTGGCCTTCTAGAAATTCTAACCACTGCTTGACATTCCCCACATGTCCTTCCTCGTCCTTTGCTACTCAGTTGTTGCCTTAATAAAATCTATCTTCGTAGCACTTGAATCCACAAATCGCTACTAACTTTAGACCTTTCCAGAGATCATCGTTCTCGAGTCGTCAATATTAGAAACATCGATTCAATCCAGAACCAGCGCACCCCGCAATATCTAACAGTCATTTATCCAATACTATTTCACAATATCTTACCCCAAAGGTAAATTGTAGAAGACCATAACATCGGCAAACTTAACACATACAATCGAGGACAACGACACTACATCGCAGATGAAATTCCACCACGCTCAAAAATACCAAGTCTTGTTACTCCATCCCCCAAATCTGGACATTTATAGGCCAGTTGTTTTTCCTTTGTTGGAAAAGAAATATCAGATCTCTGAATCGTGCACTGAGCAGACTTCTTTTCAAATCATTCACCGCCCCAACACATAGACAAGTATCCTACCATCAAATCAATATTATGCGATAACAATTCGTGAGCATCATGGCAACTTTTGCATAACCTCCAAGCTCTTAGAGGCACAACTGCCAAGCCAAAACGATAGAAAAATCCTTCTGCAAGGCAATGACAATAGCCCAACCAACAATACCGGGAGAAACATCTCACACCACATCTGTAGTACCATTATATTTTCTCAATTCCCAATTTATAATAAGCGCTTCACGTCGCATAAGATTTAGTAGGAAAGAAAAAAAGGCATAAGACTCAAAAGAATCAAAGCCGCACGATGACGAATCAAAAAGGGAGGTGCTCCTAACAGTCCTGTAGCCTCTCGAAGATAAGTACAGACATCTCCGTACCGATTCGCAAGACTCTACTAGACTTGCTCATTACTCGTGAGACCTAAGATAACCTAGTGCTTTGATACCATGTTGTCATGACCAAAAATTCACTAAGGATCGTGATAGCATCGGACACCACTGTCAGGCAAGCCAACCACAATTTACTAGTAATTTCTCATTTAATTATTTGATATCATTTCCTTTAAACAAATAAATAATAAATAATAAACTCCATTGGATAAATGAGGATGTCTTTACCAAATTTAACTACTGAAAGATCCTGTGATCATCCCAGAACCCAGTTCACAAGTATATGAGTATCTACCAGGGAATGAAATAAAATATAGTGACTGTCCAGAATACAAGTGGACAGAAATGAAAATGCAATACAATACTCTGAAGGAGACTCTGCTGGCTACGGTCGTCTCGATAAATGCAACTTACCTGAGTCTCCGTATCAACCATGCCGTTATGCCACTAGCCACACATAAACTTGTGCAACAAAAATGCACAACAAGTATAGTATGAGTACGTAAACAACGTGTCCAATGAGTATCCCGTCTAATCTCGAAGAAATAGAGACGAGAGGTCGACTTCGACATTTACTAGTGGTCCAATAGTAATATATTATTAATGCGAGTAATCATGGATTTATTAAGAACAAAAGTAAATTCAAGTAAGTCACAAAACAGGTAAGAGTTCCTTTTTATTAAAAGTCTCTGGATTCATAATCCATTAATTAACAATTATCTCAAGTCGGGGAGAGCAAATATCAATATCAATAACTCTCAAGGCAAGCAATACAAGCATGCACAAATCATGCCGAGGTCGTACGACCCGATCCAACAGAAATGTAAAATGTGCACTGCTGAGGGTCGAACGGCCCGAACCATATATGCATCTATTACCCCACTCGTGAATCATCCATGCGACGCAGTAAACTTAAAATAAACAAACACGCAGCTCGCAAATCATACATGCGACGCAGGTACACATAGAATCATATATTCAACAGTTTACCAAGACTTCATCGGGGAACAACTATCTAAGGAAAATCCAATTCTCTTTTTACAATTCAAGAAAATGAAGCTCAATCTTTTAGAAATTCACTTACTAATTCGATGTGATTTAAGCAATTCAAACCATCAATAGGGTTACAAATATTTCCAAGTACATGATGCTTTTGGGTCCTAGACTACCCGGACAATAGCATAATAATAGCTATGCATAGACTCTCGTCACCTCGTGCGTATGTAACCCCCACAAATAGGAGCACATAACCAATTAACTCACCTATGAGGACAATTCCCTCTTACAAGGTTAGAAAGGAGACTCACCTAGCTCCAAAGATCCATAATCGGCATTTCCACACCCTTCCGAAGACCTGAATCGATGCAAAATGCTCCAAAGCTTATCGTTGATGATGAAAATCCCCTCTTGAAACCCTCCAAGAATCGCCCAAGCCAAGAAAATATGAGAGAAAATGGTCAAATCACTATTTTTAAAACACTCACTACCTCCAACCCTTTCCGTACCTGCGGTCACTTGGCCGCTTCTGCGGTTCCGCAGGTGCGATTACAATACCGCTTCTGCGGTCCTCCTCCTGCTGCCCCAACCCGCTTCTGCACCGCACTGGCCGTATTTGCGATCTCTCTAGTTCGGGATTTCCTTCTCACTTGCGGCCTCTGATCCCTTCACTTCTAACTGCTTCTGCGGCACGACGACCGCTCCCGCGGCTCTACACCTGCAACCCTAGCCTCGCAGGTGCGGTTACACCAGCAACCAGCAACTTCAGCCTTCTCCAAAATTCTATTTTTGATCCGTTAACCACCAGGAATCCACCCGAGGCCCCCGGGACCCCAACCAATCGTACCAACCAGTCCCAAAACACATTACGAACTTGCTCGAGGCCTCAAATCATATCAAGCAATGCTAAAGTTACGAATCGACCTCCAATCCAAGCTTTATGAACTTTAGAACTTCAAATTTCTACTTTCGATGTTTAAACCTAGAAAATCACGTCCGATTGACCTCACATTTTTCACACAAGTCATATTCAATATCACAGACCTATTCCAACTTTCAAAATCGAATTCAGACCCTGATATCAAAAAGTCCACTAGCCAAATGACTCCAAAATGACACACGGACCTCCGAATTCACTTCCGATCGCGCTCCCAACTCTAGAATCACCATACAGAGCTATTCCCAGACGTGGAATCCCAAACGGACATCGATAACACTGTAATGCACTTCAACCCAAACTTATGAAATTTCTTCCAAAATGCTAACTTCCACAATAGGCGTCGAAACGTTCCCGGGTCTTTCAAAACCCGGTCCAGACATATGCCCAAGTCCAAAACCATCATACAAACTTGCTGGAACCTTCGAATCCCAACTCTGAGGTCGTTTACTCAAAAATCTAATCTTAGTTAATTCTTTCAACTTAGAGACTCAGAAATGAGAATTCCTTTTCCAAATCAACCCCGAATTCCCCGGAATTCAATTTCGACCATGCGTACAAGTCAAATATTTGAAGTGAAGCTTCTCATGGCCTCAAACTGCTGAACGACGCGCTAGAGCTCAAAACGACCGGTCGGGTCGTTACATATACTAGGACTTGTTAATGTCGCGTATATAAAGAAAATGCAGTCACTACGATTAATATCTGGTTTAGACTCCAATAATATTGACAAGTGTGAAATATATGTTGAAGCTAAAAGTACGAGAAAGACCTGTTTTTCTACAAATAGAGAAACTGAATTGTTATCTTTAATTCACACTGATTTAGGTGATTTAAAGCAGACTATGGCTAGAGGCGGTAAAAGATATTATGTGACTTTTATTGATGATTTTTCGAGATATACTAATTTGCATTTACTTAAAAACAAAGATGATGCTTTTATTTCTTATAAAATAGAGGTTGAAAATCAATTTAGTAGAAAAATCAAGAGAATTAGATCTGATAGAGGTGGAGAATATTTATCTTTAAATGAATTTTGTGAAAAAATGGAATAACTCACGAAGTAACTCCGTCTTATTCACCTGAGTCAAATGGAGTAACTGAAAGGAAAAATAGAACATTGAAAGAGATGATGTACTCTATGTTAGTTAGTTCTAATGCTCGTGATAATTTGTGGGATGAAGCTATTTATTTGCATGTCACATACAAAATAGAATACTGCAGAAGAACTGGCAAAACTCCTTATGAATTATGGAAGGGTTATAAACCTAACCTGAAATAATTAAAAGTGTGGGGCGTGCCTTGTTAAAGTTCTTTTTCCTGAACCTAAAAAGAGAAAAATAGGTCATAAACTGTTGATTGTATGCTTATTGGATATGCTGAACATAGTGTTGCATATAGATTTCTTGTTTTAAAAGGTAATGTGCTTGATTGCAATACTATAGTTGAGACAAAGAATGCAGAGTTCTTTGAACATATTTTTCCATTGTCTGATAAAATTTCTCATACACACATTGAAATAAATAATGAGATTACCTCTAATGCGGAATTGAGAAGGAGAAAAAGGCCTAGAAAAGAATATTTTTCTTATGGGAATGATTTCAAACTTTCCTTGTTGATAATGAACCATCGAATTAATTTGAAGCTATCTTCTTCAGAAGCTAATTATTGGAAAGAGACAATAAAAGTTGAAATTGATTCTATTATGAAAAATAATACATGGATTTTAATTAATTTACCCCTTGTGCAAAACCTATTAGTTGTAAATAGATTTTCAAAAAATAATTTAATTCTGATGGATTTTTAAATAAATATAAAGTTCGGTTACTAGCAAAAGGATTTTCTCAAAAATAAAATATAGATTATTTTGATACATTTGCACCAGTGACTAGAGTTTCTTCTATTCGAGTTTTAATTGCCTTAGCTTCAATTCATAAGCTTTTTATCCACCAAACGGATGTCAAAACTGCTTTTCTAAATGGTGATTTAGAAGAAGAAATTTACATTGTTCAACCTGAAGGTTGTGTCATTCCTGGACAAGAAAATAAAGTTTGTGAATTAATTAAATCTCTTTATGGCCTTAAACAAGCTCCTAAGCAGTGGTATGAGAAATTTGAACAAGTCTTACTGAGAGACGATTTTTCTTCAGTGGAAGTGGATAAATGTGTTTATGTTAAAGTGGTAGACAATGATTATGTGATAATATGTTTGTATGTTGATGACATACTTATATTTGGCACAAGTTTAAATATTATGCAAAGTACTAAATTATTTCTGTCTGCTAATTTTGATATGAAAGATCTGGGTAAAATAAATACAATATTGAGAGTTAAAGTTATAAGGAGTGAAGATGGAATAATGTTGTCACAAGAAAATTATGTTGAGAGACTTCTTAGGAAGTTTGAATATTTTAATGTCACATCTGTGAGCACTCCTTTTGATGTTAACTCTCAGTTAAAAAAGAATAATGGTGACCCAGTTGCTCAGTCTAAATATGCTCAGATTAATTGGAGTCTGATGCATTTAATGAATTTTACAAGGCCTGATATAGCCTATGTTGTGTGTAGACTGAGTAGATATACTCATAATTCCAACAACGAGCATTGGTCTGCATTAGCTAGATTAATGAAATATTTGAGAGGAACCATGAATTATGGTATCATATATTGTGGATTTCTTTCTACTTTAGAAGGGTACAATGATGCAAACTGGATCTCTGATTCAGATGTAAAAAATTCACTAGTGGTTATGTATTCACCCTTGGTGGTGGTGCAATATCGTGAAAATCGGCTAAACAGACGATCATCACTAGCTCAACTATGGAATCAGAGTTTGTAGCTCTGGAGTTAGCTGGTTTTGAGGTTGAGTGGTCAAGAAACTTTTTAGCTAATATCCCTTTAATAAAGGACGTATTTCCTCATGTATCTATACATTGTGATTGCCAGTCGGCAATAGCTATAACAAAGAATAAATCTTATAATTATAAAAGTAGACACATGAAATTAAGACATGATGTCATAAAGTTGTTGCTGAGAGATGAAATAATTTCCATTGATTATGTGAAGTTAGAAATTAATTTGGCCGATCCTCTCACTAAACAGTAGGAAGAAAATTAATTCTTCAAACCTCAAAAGAGATGGGGTTAAGGCCGACATTTTTTCAATAGAGATGGTAGCCCAACCTATGTGATTGGAGATCCCATGAAGTAGGTTCATATGGGTAATAATAAGTCGATATTGGCACTGATGCACTAAAAGAGAGTGCTTGACTGCTACTAATTGAGAGGCTGAGTTATAACTCTTAATGAAATTCATAGTCCTTATGGATGGTGTATTTAAAAGTAGTATACACTTGATGAATTCACCTATATGAGATGGAGTGGGCCGCTCCTATGAGATTTTGGCCTAATCTCTAGAGCTCTCATGAATAACCAGGCACGCGCATGGCTTATTAGGCACATAACCGCGTTGAACAACAAAATTATCGGGGTTCAAAATGTGATTGATAAAATCTCTGACTTACAATAAGAATTATTGGTTCAAAAAATATTATATTCACCAGTAATTTTGTGAGTTAAATTTTATTGGTCTAAGTTTGGTTCATAGTCCAGAAGACACCAAACCTATTACATTTGGACCATGCAAATCCAGCAAGTAAATTCTTCCATTCCTTTATTCTTATCCTATAAATTTTAAAAATATGTGGGGATTGTGAGAGTATTTTCAAAATTTTAAAATAGTCACGTATCTTTTTATTTTACAAGTGTCATATCTATTTCTAAGTGGCTTTTTGCATGAAGCCTTGTGGCCAAATACTCTTACATAATTGATACATGACAAGAGTTTTTACTGTGACATTCTTTTAAAAAAATTGCTTGACAAATGACCTTGCTAAGCCAAGTGTCATTTTGCATGGGATGTGTTGTCACATTGCATGAAGGAAATATGATAAGTAAGTAAAACACTTATCTTGTATAGAAGCTTTCCTTATGTCTGTATATATCCATGATTAGGCCATCATTCTTCAATCATAAAACACCAAGAAAAGCTAATCATTAGCAAAAGAAGAAATTCTTCTATCTTCTTTCCCTCCTTTACGTCCCTCTCCTTCTAATTTCTTTTTCTATAATATTTTAATTGGCATAAGATATTAGTTGCTCTTTCTCGGATTTATTATTTAATTTTGTTGATTCTTGTATCCTCTAAATAAATAGAGTTGAGCTTGTTTAATCATGGAGAAACATTTCACATTGCTGAAATAATTTCTTAGGACAGTGTCTAGCACGACTCAAGCCAGTTGGTGTATTTTTACTCACAAATAATATTATTACAGTATTATTATCGTTATTTTCCAGTGTCATTTCCCTGCACCACCTGCAATTCACAAACGTGTCACTGGTTCAGTTAGGCTTTTGTAGTCTTTCTTTTCCAAAAGAACCCAAGTTCAAATCGTATGGACGCAATAATGCTCTGGCTTGTTGCCTCTTCTTTGCATTTTCCTTTGCTCTTCTCCTTTTTACTGAAGGTAAACTAATCTAATAAAACAATAATTTCTAGTAGTTAAGCTACTTTTCAAGCTAATTTATAATTGGCGTCTTTCAGTATTTTTTTTTCAATTTCCTTCCGCAATAGAATGTAGATTAAACTTAAATCAAACTAGACTAAATCAAACTTGTTTGTCTATGTTTGTGAATATAAGGCTTAATCAACTAATCGGAGTAACAAAAATCTGATCGAGCCGACATGCCCTTTTTATGATTTTTGTGGTTAGAGGTAAGTATACTACTTACATAAAGAGGGGCATCCGCAACATTTAAATTCTAGATCCGCCTCTAGCTAAAATATACTAAAATTATTTTTATTTATCTTGTAGTTTTTCATGTATTATCTCTACAATGGTGGCAACAATAAATCTAGAAACTTCTTTTGTAGGGATAGTTAGGGATTATTGTATATGGGAAAAGGCCAAAATTGTCCCTATACTATCGAAAATTAGTCACGTTTATATTCATTTCTACTTTCGGTCAAAATATATACCTGCCGTTAAGAAAGTAGACAAAATCGTCTCTAACCCTAACGGTTGTCCATGACTCAGCAACTAAAATGACACAGTGGACTCCATGTCACTATTTATTTACCATATATAATAATAAATAACTAAACCCACTAAAATTAGTCTTCTCATTCTCTAATTTCCAGATTCAAGGCACAAATATTAACCAATTCTAATTTAAATAACAAGTTGTAGCTCTGAATAGTTTCAGCGTTCCAATGTTAGATTCTTTGTTCTATTCAATCCAAAACAGATCAAAAATTCTCGAAATGATTCTCACCCGATTGATTCTTCTTTGTTTGCTAAAAAGATTGTTCCGTCAAGATTTTACTGGTTCTAATATGTTCAAGCAGTAAAGAAATTTTTTAGCAAAAAAAGATTTTTTCGTTGGGTGAAATTTAAAAGAAAAAAAGAGGTCACTGGTTAATGCGAGAGATGGAAGAAAAGAGAGGTGATTTTCTGACAAGTGACTGATAGTGTTTAAAGAGATGGTTTCTAGTGAAGCTTTTTGGTGGGTATTTTCGATGAGTGATTGCTGATGATTTTCTAGGTGGAAGACGGTTGGAGTGGTGGTTCGAACACTGACTGGTAATGATGGAAATTTATGAAATAATTTTGTGGAGCAAGACAAGAACCTTGAATTTGTAGCAATGGTAGTATGTTGTTAGAGAAGGAGAGGACTAATTTTAGTGGGTTTAGTTATTTATTATTACAGATGGAAAATAAATGGTGACATAGAGTCCACCATGTCATTTTAGTGGTTGAGTCATGGACAGCCGTTAGGGTTAGCGACGATTTTGTCTGCTTTCTTAATAGCAGGCATATATTTGGACCGAAAGTAAAAACGGATATAAACGTGACTAATTTTCGATAGTATAAAGACAATTTTGGCCTTTTTTTCCCACTGTATATACCCTTAAACCAAATTGGTACTATTTATAATATTTCCTCTTTCAACTAAAAAAGACTAGTGAAAAAGAAAAACTAAAAACTCGAAGTCTTCCAATTATTATCCTCATGAATCATGATGCAAGACAAAAACATCTTAGAGCACACTTTGTGATATTCAGAAAGTTTTTTTACTTGATCTTTTTTGTTTTGTAAATGGTACACCCTTCGATCTATTTTAGTTTTCGATCTATTTTAATTTTCATGTACGCCCCTTAAGAAATTATTAATAAGAAAGATTTTTTGATTACTATACTTCGTATTTACTCTTCTCAGTTAGATGTTCTGTCGTATGCAGTCAATATTGTTTTACTGTTTATATAATAAAGAAGTTCTAAAAAACAACACCAACAATCACATTCTATTTCACTTATAAAATCTTTTTAATGTGCTATAATTGTTCTAACTTGCCAAGTCAACACAATAGGCGTTCAATGCAAAGAGATTTACTTGAAACGGCTAGAAAATTGTACAGTAAAGATTCATTTAACTGATTTTAACTTGTTTTAATTAAGGCATATTATTTAGTGATAAGGGTAACTTTAATTTACTATTATATTGATAAGTTTAATGATTTTTACATTAAATTAAACTTTCTTTAATTTAAAATTTTAGTTAGCTTCTTTTCTATGCCTCCTTATTGTCAGAATGACCATAATAATATCTCAAAGCCTTGCATTTATTGAATATTTCTGTACCCAAAGACCCTAAGTTGGTGGAACTTAAGTTAATGCAATCTTGTCATATTCAATGTATGTGCTATGTTTATATGATTGTGACCATAGTTAAGGAAACTTGACAATCCTACTCTACGAAAATTTATGATTAGGAGTTTTAGTATAAAATTGTTGCAAAATAAAAAAAACAAGGATTTTGTTACAAATAAAATCATAAACCACTATGGTTTTTAACTTTACTTTCCTGAGCAGAAACTGTAACTTGTATCAACAGCTTACAAAGGGACAACAGAAGAAGAAAAGGAAAAAGAGAAAAAAAAAAAGAAAAAAAGAAAAGAAAAAAGAGACCACAGGATTTGGGATCTCCATGTAGTTCTTTAAAGGAACAAAATAAAAATTGCAGAAACGTAGTTACAAATATATTTTCTAAGGAACCCATTGGTTAGAAATTTAAAAGTAATCTCGCCTTTTTATAAAAAAAAATATCGTAAATTTCAGACATCATATGAGCTGGTTTCCAGAAATTATATTGGATTAGATTTTCAATAATTATAGCGCAAATTGTTCTCGGAAAACATTGTCTCAAAATCTATTTTTCAAAAACGTAACCAAAAAAACTAAAAGAAACCAAATCCAAATTCCACGTAGAGTATTCAGTTTTACAAGATTAAAAAAATAATGGGTGAAAGTCATTTACACTCTCCAATTTTACTTTAAAAATCAAACTCCCCCTCCAACTATGAATAATTGACATTCTCCCCCTTTATCCTACACAATGTCATTTTCAATTTACTCCTGTATGTAATACTATTTTGCAGAATTAATTGACAACCAAGGATTGGACTACATTTTGAAAACCAGAAACGAGAGTATAGGATTGCGAGCGCTTTCTCTCTCTCTATATATATATATGATAATATAAGTTGAGCTTAAATGAAGAAGTAACGATTTATATAGCTGACCTCAACTTGTTTGTAATAGAGGCGTAACTCTTGTTATATATATTTTCTTATAATTCTTATTTCTATATGCTTCTTTTTTATTTCATTTTACACAATCTAGTTAACTTTATAAATTAGCCAGTCCTCAATTGTAACAGAGCAACCTTTTCTGTTGTTAGAAATGAAAAATTATTATCTAGGAATATTGAACTCCTTCCTAATAAAGTCCACATGCGTAAAAATGGAGGAACGAATATGAGAAACCTTTCAAAAAACATACTGGACCAAAAGATAGAATATTGTGTGAAGAAAACAACTAAAGGAAGAAAAAATGGCCTATCAGTTTGCATATACAGGCAGACACTAACATGGAGTAGGTTATGTTATAGTATATCGTATCTACATTAGAGGCATATTTATGCATATCAGACACTTAATGGGCGTTTGGACATAAGAATTATAAAATTCCAAAAAAAGTGTTTTTTAAAAGTGATAATGGTATTAGAAAATTAGAGTTGTGTTTGGATATAAATATAATTTGGAGTTGTTTTTGAATTTTTGTGAGTGATTTGAAGTGAAAATTTTGAAAAACAACTTTTTGGAGTTTTTCAAATTTCCGATAAATTCCAAAAATTTATCTTCAAATAAAATTTAAAATTTTCATGGACAAACACTGATTCAAAAAAAAAAGTAAAAAATTGCTTATGGCCAAACAGGTCTAAGTAGGCGTTTGGACATAAAAAATGTTATTTTTGAAAAAAGTAGTATTTGGAGTTAAGTTAAAATTGGTATTTGAAATTATGTTTGGACATGTATTTCACGTGAAAAATATTTTTGTTTTGTGAGTGGAGAAAAAAAATGATTTTTTTTGGAAAAGTAGTCTTTTGAAAAATTTATTTTAAAAAAGTTTCCAAAAACTTACAAAATTTTATGGACAAATATGTTTTTGTAAAAATTCCCGGAAAAGGGGAAAAAGAAAATTATGGACAAACGGGTCCGTAATAGCATAAAAATGAAGCAAATACCATTATTATCAAGTTTATTGCTCTTTGCCCAAAGTCCTCGCCATGAGATCCCGTATGAACTTTCTTGATTTGATTCCAACGCGTAGTTATATTAAATTTTTACTTCTCCTTTAGATTAAGTCCCTTTTTACTCCCTCCGTATTTGTTTGACACATCAAAAGGACGTCGACGAATCAATTTTTAGAATAAAATCAACTAGAAAATTTTATTTTCTTAAAATCAAAATTTAAATATTTGAAATCTGAGGGGTTACGTTGTTTTTTCCACGTGTCTGTAAATATGGTCAGTATATGTAAAAAGCTAGCAAGTGTTAACTGGACCAGTTGGTGCTCCATTGGCCAAGTATGAAAGAGTACTAGAGTAGTGACGATAATTTTTGCTGTCAACTTCTAACTGCAGCAGAGTTAAGCACAATACGATAGTTGAGGGGCAAATTTAGAATTTTTCTTTTTACTTTTTTAATAGAAATGGAGCAAAGATATGCAGACATGATATAGTTTATCTTCAAGAAAACAGATCTCCATATATATATATATTTGAACTTGCTTCAAATCAATATTACATGGTAGATAGATTTAATAGTCAAGTTAAAATATTTGTAATCGATGCAAGCCAAGAAAAACGCAGAACAATCAAGTTCAAATGACACTCTAGACTGCATTGTCCAAATATGTATTAATAACTTTGTGTAGAAGAGTCAAAATAACGAATTCTGATTGAACCTATGGAAATCAGATTTCGAGATCTACAATATTGGTGCAGAGAGTATAAACCAAATTACTCATAGAGCTTAGTAGTCCCGTCATTGGCGCTCCAGGGCTGGGATGGATCTAGCGTAGCGGTGCCGGGTTTAATTGAACCCATTATTTTCGACGTGAAACATAAATTTATATGTAAAAATTATCTAAAATAGGAACAAATAGTAGATATAAACCCATAACTTTAACAATATAGTGGGTTCAATACTAAAATTTTTAAAGGTTAAATCCAAAAAGTTCAAATTCTAAATCCGTCGCTGCTCCAAGGTACCACATATATGCAGAATAAATCCAACTCTTCGAAAGTAATTGTCTCTACACCATCCAAGTTAAACTATCCAGGATCGTATCATTTCTAGTCCTTTCATTACGTGATCGAACGTGCACAAACACGAAATTCAAACAAATAAGCACAATAGAAAAAGGGGAAAAAATACATCAAACAAAGTATATATTTATGCATACAATCCTGCCTGATTGTTATGATATATTAAATAAATCAAAGGGACTTGATCACTTTTCCCAAAAGAATGAACAGAAGAGGTTTACTGTGGAGACTGAGCAACCGATAAAGCAACAGACATAAACTTAATGTAGCGGCCAACAACTTTATTAAGGGGCAAAAACTTGATCCCAAATTGTTCCAATGCATCAGCACAATCCATATGTAAAGCACCTAAATTTGAGATCATCGATCCAGAATCGTTTTTATTGAGTGATTTCATAGCTTCTTCGAGATCGCTCACTGCACTATCCATTGACTCTTTACAAGTACTCTGAATTGAATCTTTTGTTTGTGGTTCAACACCTGTGATTTTCGGAAGAATGTCGTTGGTCACGTTTCGGATCCTGTATGCGATTTCTGTACATGCATTTATGCTTTTCACCATTGCTTCATTCCAGTTTGTTGCTCCGTTCACAACCCTGTTGCACAAATTTGGTATAGTGCAAGTCTTGCAATATGGGCTCATTGGAATTACTTGAGCCTCACTGCTCTTTATGAGCACATAAAATGTAGCCACCATTAATAATAAACAATTATTCATCTTTCTTGAATTCATAGTTTTCATCTTTTATCCCTTATTATATAGGCTCAGAGAATTGTTCTGTTTCCTTCTCTTTTTTTTCTCGGGCCTATTGGAATTGGGATGTAAACAAAAGAAATAATTCCGATGTTTTGAAAGATGGGTTGTATTTATGAGAAAGTATCGAATTGTAAGTGCCACTAAAATCTAGAGGTTCTACGTGTTCGTAGAAAAGACGTTTTGATTGTGCAGTTAATATTTCTCTAGAAAAAAATCAATTGTGAGAAAAAAGAGGTGTACCCTCTATTCTTTCTTAGGTTGATGGGGCACATCAATTACATATACGCGTTGAAGTTGGTCATATATGGAATTATGGATTGTACATGGATTCTGGTTATTTTCTAAAAAACATTGCACGGACCTCTTCTTTTTTTCCTTTTAATTTCTTACTGTTATTTTTTTTAAAAAAACTAGAAAGTTGGTGTTGGTTTAAAGATTTTACGGAAAAGGGTTCAAAATGCCCCTAAACTATTGGAAAAGGTTTAGAAATACCATTCATCCACCTTTTTGGTTCACTTATGCCCTTTGACCGTTAGGTCAATAGTGAATTAAAAATAATTACTTAAAAAATATTTTTATTTTTTTAAACTAATGCACCAGTAGTCCACTAATTTTGTAAAGTCTTCTCCTTCTTTTTTTTCAGTTTTTACAAAAAAATACTTTTTTTTCATTGTTTTAGTTTTTTTAAAGTATTTTTTTGTAAAAACTGGAAGAAACAATTGTTTTTAATAAAATATTTTCATTTTTTAAAAACTGAAAAAAATATTTTCGTTTTTGAAAATATTTTTTTTCATTTTTTTCAGTTTTTTAAAGCATTTTTTTGTAAAAACTGGGAAAAAATTGTGAAAACTGAAAAAAAAATATTTTCGTTTTTTAACAAAATATTTTTTTTAAAAAAATTGAAATTTGTTATAAATAGAATTTTATTTATGGTAAATGTCTATATTTAGAAAGATTCTAGGGTTCATTACTTGGTGGCTAAGTCACCCTCTCCAAATAAATAGAGGGTTCTATTCTATTGTAATTCATCCCATATCAATAAGAATTCCCTCTCTTTCTACTTTGCTCTGCAATACTCTTCTTCTTCTTTTATTATTTTATAACACGTTATCAGCACGAGACTCTAACCAATTGAGTAGAAGCTTTGGGGATTGAGCATAGTGATTGTTAATTGTTCCATGAACTTCCTTCATGATTAAATTCTGAATTTAAGGTAAGTATTTTACTTTTCTCTTTCAAATTCTTGACATTCTATAATTTGATTTTAAATACAAGCAAAAACAATAAATTTTGATTGTAACTCTAATGGAGTTTGAAAGAAATTATAACCACCCAAAGTGGTAAAATTTTTATGTCTTGCCATTATCAAATTCATGTATGATTGTGGGCAAAGAATTGAAAATATGTCTCATTGAATTTGCTTCATTCTCATTCCCTTAAGAGAATGTGATAGCAGTATATGATAAGTCTGAAAGAAGATAAAATTATTACTATGAATGTATCAATGGATGTGGATGTGGCAATATATGAAATTATAATCGTCATTATTGTAGTAATGAGTACAATAAGTATTCTCAAAATAATCCTTCACTATGTGAAAGTAATATTTGTCATCGATTTGACATGAGATTTTGTAAAACACATATAGATGATTATGGTCCATTCATGATGTGAATGTGACAACATGTGATTTATGAATACATATTCATTCTTGGAAGAATATGAGTGTGTTAGTGGTATATACCACACTCATCTCTAGAAGGAGGTTTGAGAATGTGATTATTTAAAGACAATGGTAATGCAAGAAACAAATCTTGCATATAATTTTGACCATAACTATAATGGTATAACTTCCTTCTTAAAAGAGATATTCACTATATAGATGTTGATGAATATGTGGTACTACAAAATTAATTGGGAACTCTACAAGAGTCAATTATACTATTTTGGAGAAACATAATTGATTACCAATAAGGTATTATGTAGTTGTAAGTCTCAAAGAAGCTTATTCAGTTTCCAAAGTATACGCGAAAGCGGTTGGTTATATTGAGACTATAAATAAAGGAAAGATTTGATATCTTCTATTACTACAACTTGTAGTGGGGTAATATGTATGTGAAAAATTACCCGCTTTATTCTCCAGTTTGTACTACATAAATAAAAGAATACTACACTAAAGTGGATGTTTAATGCTATAAAAATACATATCATAATAAACTTGGAGTTTATTCATAATTGCACACGTCATGATGTAAATCTGAAGTTTATCAATATTGATAATTTATTCAGTTGGCATAATTGGTTTACCCATATCAATTTAAGTATGATGTGCAAAAATAATAGAGAATTCACATGGGTAAATATTAAAGAACTAGAAAGTTCTTTATGAATTCTCTTATGTTGCATGTTCTCATTAATTAATATACCAACTAAAATTGGGATTTAATCCCATGAATGCTGGAAATATCAAAAGTGAATATGGGTCCATTCACCTGCCATGTATACCATGCAAAATGCATCTATGAGATGGTTACATGTGCGATTATTATTAACCTGCAACCTGGTGTTTGCAAGGTAACTGCTCAATAATTTAATTTAGAGCATATTCCAGATTTTTTAATTCAAGATAGTTCATCTTGATAAGTTGGTTTAGCAAAATGATTTATTGAGTGCCTCCACTTAATAGCTAAACAATTACTTATGAGAACAAAGTTATCTATATCAATTTGATATACGTTATATACCAAAGTATATTACATTCTCCCCTCACAAATGGTTCAGGGTCAGGAACCAAATAACTCCATCTTATTATTATTGATGTGCGATATATATTTTGATTAACGCCATAACGCACAAAGATGAGTTCTCAAAGTTGAGGAAACAAGTTAGTTTTCTAACATGAGGGGGAGATATGATAAACAATTGAGAAAAAGTTTATTGGAATGAATTATCATTTGTACATTTAGATCCTCAAATAAGATAATATGAACTTGAAGTTCATAAAAGGATAATTCATTTGAAATATATTGCAAAGAATGCCAGACGCATTTGTTGACCCAAAGAAAGTAACTATATTCTCATTGAAAATGCTCCTATTAAGTCCTAGAAGGACAAAGTCTATGGTACGCTTAAACTATATAGACAAATTGGTTTCAAATAAACTTCTTGATAAAAAAGACGAGCAAATAATCAAAATCATCATAATAAAGGAGGCAAGTGATCTAGAAGATCACATGACATAACACTTCATAAAATCTCATGAGAGAATCAGGTACCTAAATATATGAATGAAAAGATCTTTATGTTATGTCTTTATGAAAAAATATTGGAACCGATATAAAATGTTTGTCGACGACATCTATCATAGCGCTAAGTATAGATGAAGATCTTAAGTCTATCGAATATAGACACAAAAGTATTGGCCAAATGGAAGAGACATAATTCAAGTAGAATTGATTCCATATGAAAGACATATAGTTTTGGACGTGTAGTTCAAACACTTGAAAGTATAAAGTCAATGATATGTGCAATCAGTTTTCGATATCTTATTTGTCTAGCATGACATGAAAACTTGATATGCATCTAATTAAAGTCTATTATATGACTTATATGACTATACTTATATGACAATTCTTGAAGGATTTAAATCGCTTAAAGCATATACAATTCTTGATCCTGAAGTACCATATCCTAAGTGCTATTAGCACACATATGTATCTTGCTATAACTATAAGCATGATAATGTGATAGCGACTATTTTCAAGGTGCAACATCAGGGGAGTTAAGAAGCTAATGCACAAGATTGGAATGCGAAGGCTTAAAGATGTGAATTGATGCTCTCATCAGGGGGAGTTAATGCGCGTTGTACTCTTTTTTCCTTACAAGGTTTTGTCCCATTAAATTTTCCTTGCAAGGTTTTTAACGAGGTAGCCAAAAGGTGTATTATTAGATATGTGTACTCTTTTTCCTTCTCTAGAAATTTTTTCCCACTGGGTTTTATTTGAGTTAAGGTTTTAACGAGGCACATTATCTGTTGAATAGACATTCAGGGGGAGTGTTATAAATAGAATTTTATTTATGGTGAATGTCTATATTTAGAGAGATTCTAAGGTTCATTACTTGGTGGCTAAGTCACCCCCTCCCTATAAATAGAGGGTTCTATTCCATTGTAATTCATCCCATATCAATAAGAATTCCCTCTCTATACTTTGCTTTGCAATACTCTTCTTCTTCTTTTATTATTTTATAACAAAATTATAAAAAAAAATTGAAAAAATGAAAATAGGGGTCGGGTTGTGGGTTTTTTTTTTAAAACGGGTCAGATGAAAAAAAGGGGTCATTTTAATCTGGTGCACGTGACACTCCATCCAAAATAGGAGTATTTTTGTTCTAAAGTATGACAGTAGGGGTATAGATAACCCAAAATTTGATGGAAGTGGTGCATCTTTTTTTTTAGTTGAACTTTTTATTCGGGTCGGGTCAATATTTGGGGCGAGTTACTCTGAAAAACGGTTAGATATGTGTTAGTCTTTCTAATAGGTTAGATGTTTTAATTTCGACCAATAAGAAGTTGCTGCATGGAATTTAAATGCTTTAAAAAAATGAAAAAAAATATTTTTCAAAAACGAAAATATTTTGTTGAATTTTTTTTCTTCTGTTTTTACAATTTTTTTACAATTTTAACAAAAAAAATGCTTTAAAAAACTGAAAAAAATGATAAAAAAATATTTTTTTTATATAAAAACTGAATTGTTTTTTGTAAAAACTGAAAAGGAGAAGAAGACTTTACTAAATTAGTGGAGTACTGGTGCATTAAGTTTAAAAAAACGAAAATATTTTGTAAAATATTTTTTTTAAGTTTTACAAAAAGAATAATAATTATTTTTAATTCAGCATTGACATAATGGTCAAAGGGCATAAGTGAACCAAAAAGGTGGATGGAGGAGTATTTTTAGCCCAATAGATGGATGCAGAGTATTTTTAAACCTTTTTCAATAGTTTAGGGGCATTTTGAACCCTTTTCCGAAGATTTTATGGTTATGTTTACTCTCGAGTTATTTCTTCGATTGCTGAATGTTAAATGTACTTCTATCTCTCATTTTATATTCTGACACACAATTAAGAAAAGTAAGTCTCATGTTGAGTTTTAGTGAAAGTTTGATATATATTGGAAATATGTGATTATCCTGACGCGTATCATATCAAAGGAAGAAATAAAATAAGATAAGCTAAATTGTAAATTATGGAACTTCTTATTAGCTGCACAAAATGACAATATATAGTAGTCTTAACATCATCTGTTGCAAGATTAATATGGCCTTTCCATTAAAATTTGCATGAAAGTGATAACTTTGTGAATTGTGACTATATATCATGGCATTATGTTTAGAGGAAAATATACCAAAATTTCAAGATTATAAGATTGGCATCATCTGTTCACATTGAAAGGCCCTAATTTGCAAGTAGCTATAGAGCCTAGAAGTGTGAAATGTGACCAAGCCCATAAAAATTCTAAACATGCCAAGGACGATGTTTCTCGCGTGATAATTCCATAGAATAACAACTATGTGGCCTCTCTCACAGTCACAGACACGCACGCACAAGCAATTAAACACGAAGGAATTACAGCCCATGTCACTTAGCCTAATAGCCCAACCGAAAATGGTCCACATTTGAAGCTCTTACCCTATTTAGCCCATATTGTACATAACTTGAAAGAAGCTTTTCGGCCTTTAGTCCACTATTAAAGACATACTTTTAGGGTTTTTATTATTTTCTTCTTTCTATTCCCTTCTCTTTCTTCTTAACCTAGCCCCCGCTATTCCCCTCCTCTACCCCCCACGTAGTTCTGCCATTAATGGCTCGAAGAAGGTCGGGCTCCTACTCCGTCGTCCATGGTGGCAAGCAGAAGAATGAAGAAGATTTTTGAAAGAAACATGAAAATACAGACAGATTTGAAAATAAATAGCTCTCAAACTTGATTTGCACCAACAAACAACCACTAATTTTGGAAGATTTTGAAGTTTGAAGTTCTGGTAATTTTGGAAGAGTTTGAAGTTTGAAGTTCTGGAAAATCATAACTATGTAGCATGTTGTATCGACACTGTATAATAGTGTATAATTATGTATAAATATGTATATTTGTGTATAATATTGTATAAATATATATTTTTCCAGTTTATAAGGATGTATATACATTGTTAACGTGTAAGAGACCTCTACATAAGTTTAACACTTCCTTCTCTTCTTCTTTTTTGTGTATATTCTATATGAAACAGATTTGTACGCGTTGGAGGAATTCTACAATTCATTTATCAATTTTTTTATTTTTCTTTTATCCTGTTGGATTGCTTCAGCAATTGCACATAAAAGTGTTTGAATTTCTTACCTTCAGATAATATGTACTATTCAGGATAGGATTTTTGAGTTGCGTTGTGGCTTATTTGCATTTTTTTATCAAATGCTTAATAATCAAAGGAAATCAAGAGAATGAAAACAACTGGTTGTATAAAGAGGGAGCAATAACAGTAGTTGATCGTGTGAAATAAGCTGTTTTCGGAAATTAGCCGATTATTTTTGGGCTATAAATTTGCAAAGTAATATCTAGGTTATTATGTTGCAAGTCTGGTGTGTGAGTTGTATTTATGTGAAATTATCCCATTAAACACACACATGCATTTTAAGCGTTTGTTTTCAAGAAAAAAATACAAATGTCGAATGAAGTTTTTTTTTAGCTTTTCAAGTACGTGGTTTTTTCAAAATTTTCGGAAAAACTAGAAAAATTTCCTCCAATAGAACTGGTTAATAAGAATTTCTAGTTAAGTCAATATACAACCGTAAGTTTTTTTGATTGGAAAACAATATCCTTTTCTCTTTTGCGTGCGACTGATAACCCCCTTGAACAACATTTTCTGGTCATGAACTTCGCAATTATGACAACATATTTTTGTAAGCCTCACTCACAGCCTTATAGTTTAGTTCTTGAAATATTTTTCCGCTCCAGCCTTAATGTGCCTTCAGTTCATTAAGCTTCTCTCTCTCTTTTCTTTTTCCCTGTGTGGAATTTTTCTGAAATAATGTGTGCTCTCTTACACAGAAGCGGATGTAGTCACATAGCAACGGGTTCAATTGAACCCATAATTTTTGACGCGGAGTACAAATTTATATGCAAAACTTCATTGAAATTGAAATAAATGGTGGATATGAACACATAACTTTCGAATATATTGAATTCAATACTAAGAACTTTAAAGGTTGAACCCATAGAGTTTGAATTCTAAATTCGCGCCTATGCTCTTACACAGCGCATATTAAGTTTAACTTGAAGTCTTAGCTGACCTTTGGTAGTTGAGTGATTGTTCGATCTGAAGTCTGGACTCTGCTTGAAGATATAAAGGACTTTCCACATGCTATCTAGTATGTATTGACAACATTGTGGTTCTCCAACTGATACTTGTTATCTTTAGATTTTATTACTGCTGGCGTTATCTCCAAGTTGCTCATGACTCTGTGCTTAGGCTCGTGAATTTGTTGGGCCCATCTTTCTCTAGAATTGTGTTTATCTTACTAATAATAGGCTATAATTGCGTATTTTAGTCGTTTATTACACTTTAATTTACTGCACTTTAATTGAGTTTGAGCTTTAATCGCTAGTGTTTTGTACTAATTGTATGTTTTATGCCTTGTAGGAGTGATTCCGAGCTATTTAGATGTCATGGAATGAATTCAAGTGATTTGGAGCTTTGAAGTCTGACTAAAATCCCAAGGAATTAAGCCGGAATCGTGTTCGGGGATCAACGGATGATAGTTAAGAACGAACGAAGAATCGAGTAGGCATATTGCGCATTGTCTAAAAAAATGCACATAACTTTTCAGTACAACTCCATTTGGGCTCCAAAATATATGGTTGGAAAGCTAACTCAAAGGGCTACAACTTTCATGTTTTACGTTTTTCCAAATTTATCACGACCCGGATTTCCCACCCTCGGGAGTCGTGATGATGCTTACTAGTGAAAGTTAGGCAAGCCGACCATTTGAACAAATTACTTTTTTCCCATTTTAATTATTTAACAAATGTGAATCAACAGTTTATAAACAGCAAAAATTAAATCAAGCGAAAGAAACAATTAAACCATTTAAATAATTGCAACATGATTTCTTAATCAAAAACTATCCAAGACTGGTGTCACAACTCCACAGACAGTCTAAGAATTCAACAAACAAGGTCCGAAAAATAAATGCAACATTGTTTCTGAATTACATAAGTGAAACAGGAAGAAAAGATAAAGGGAGACGCCAGGGCCTGTGGACGCCTGCAGGACTACCTTGGATCTCCGTATGGACTGAAGGCAGCTACCCAAGCTAAAGTCCAAAAGCTGTTGCTCCGGGATCTGCACACAACGCAGAGTGTAGTATCAGCATAACCGACCCCATGTGCTGGTAAGTGCCTAGCCTAACCCCGGCGAAGTAGTGACGAGGCTAGAACCAGACTACCAGATAAACCTGTGCAATTATATCATATACCGCGGAAAATAAAGTAGAAATGTACAATTAAGAATGGGAGGGGGAAACATACTGCGGGGGAATATCATTTACCAATAGTAACTCAGGAGAAAAACATAAAGAACAATTTAAAATTCGCAGCAGAAAGAATAAGGAAACCATAACAAATCAATAACCACTTTTATCATTTATTGTTGCGGCGCGCAACCCGATGCAAATCATAAATAAACACTTATGCGGCGTGCAACCCAATCCAAATGTAATATTATTGCGGCATGCAACCCAATCCAAATATAGTATTATTGTGGAGTGCAATCCGATCCGAGTATAATATTATTGCAGCGTGCAACCCGATCCAAATATAATATTGTTGCGTCGTGCAACCCGATCCCAATATACAATTCAACGCCAATCATAAAAGAGTCCCAACAAGGGAACAACAACATCCCGGCAAGGGAATCGATAGTATAAGTAAATATGTCCCGACAAGGGAATCAGCTATAACCAAACTTGTTCCAACATTTAACTTCACAAAGAAACCTCAACTAGCACCAATACTCAACCATAGGTAATTTCCACGAGAATAATCATAATTCTTTCCCAAAGCAGAGAATCAACAACTTAGGCATTTGTAGTACTTATTAAGAACACAACGATTTCAATTTAAGACTCACGGGCATGCTTGATAACGACGCATAGATACTCGTCACCATGCTTATACGTCGTACTCAACAAATAACACATAGCAAATAGGATTCGACTCTTAATCCCTCAAGCTAAGGTTAGACCAAACACTTACCTCAAACTTCCACGGCCAACTCACGCCTCAAACACCGCTTTTCCTTTAGAATTCGCCTCCAAATAACTCGTATCTAGTCCAAATTGATTTAACAACATCAATAAATGCTAAAGAATTCATACCCAATGCTTAATTATAGGTTTTCTATCATTTCCCCCAAAACGTCAAAAATCGACCCCGGACCCACTTGGTCAAAACACAAGGTTCGGACCAAAACCCGATCACCCATTCACCCACGAGCCCGAATATGTAATTAGTTTCGAAATCTTAACCCAAAACGAGATCTAAATCTCAATTAATCAAAAATCCCTAACTCTAACCAAATTCCTAATTTCTACCATAAAAACCTTAGATTTTAGGATGAAAATTGATGAAATGCAATGGGAAATCGAAAGAAAAAGGTTTAGAATCATATACCAATGTTTTGGGGAAGAAATTGTTCTTTGAAAATTGCCTCAATGCTCCCAAATTTCGAAAATATGAAGTAAATGGGTTCTGCCCGTTTTTGCTTCTGTTTTAAAATCACTGGGCAGGCCTTCACCGCGTTCACGATGGGCCTATCGCATTTGCGATGGGTTAGGCCCAGCTGACCATTGCGTTCATGATCACAGGCTCGCATTCGCGGAGCTTCAGCCCCTAGAGCCTTCGCATTCGCGGTCGGGTGGCTGCGTTCGCGTAGAGCAAATATGAAACCCCTCCCCCAGGCCATTAACCTTACACGTTCGTGAGTGCCTGGATGCGTTCGCGAAGGGTACTCCCCCCCACAGCCTCGCGTTCGCGTCCCAAGCTCCGCGTTCGCGAAGAAAATTTTTCACCTGAGGGATATTGCCTTCCGTGTTCGCGAGTGAAGCCATGCGAACGCAAAGCTCAAAATCCCTATGCACCAGAAACTGAAAACCTGCAACATTTTTGAGTTTAAAAACCTTCCGATACCTATCCGAAACTCACCCGAGCCCTCGGGGCTCCAAACCAAACATGTAAACAAACTCAAAAACATCATATGAACTTATCCATGCGATCAAATCGCCAAAATAACATCTTAAATAATGAATTTAGCATATAATTCTAAGAAAAACTTCAAAAGTTTCAAAGTATCAATATTCACAACTACGGGTCCGAATCACATCAAACGACTTCCGTTTTTTACCAAATTTTACAGGCTCGACTTAAATCACATGTAAGACCTGTACCGAGCTCTGAAACCAAAATACGGGCCCGATACCAACAACTTCCAAACATTTTTCATTTCTAAAAACTCTTATATATTCCAGAAAATCATTTACTTTAAATATTTATTTCTCGGGCTTGGGACCTCGGAATTCGATTCTGGGCATACGCCCAAGTCCCATATTTTCCTACAGACCCTCCGGGACCATCAAATCACAGGTACGGGTTCGTTTACCCAAAATATTGATCGAAGTCAACTTAAATTAAATCTTAAAGGCCAAATTGACATATTCATCACATTTCCACATAAAAGCGTTTCGAATATGTGCCCGGACCATGTACGCAAATCGAGGTGAGGAAAAAGGAGGCTTTTAAGGCCTCGGAACACAGAATTTACTTGTAAATCAAGTGATGACCTTTTGGGTCATCACATCCTCCACCTCTAAAACAATCGTTCGCCCTCGAACGGACATAAGAAGAAAGTACCTAAGTCGGGGAAAAGATGGGGATAACGGCTACGCATATCGGACTCAAACTCCCAGGTCGATGCCTCAGTAGGCTGACCTCTCCACTGAACACGAACAGAAAGGAAACTCTTCGATCTCAACTAACGAACATGCCGGTCTAGGATAGCTACTGGCTCCTCCTCATATGACAAGTCCTTGTCCAATTGGGTAGTGCTAAAGTCTAACATGTGTGATGGATCGCCGTGATACTTCTGCTGAATGCACGACTGATAAACTCGGCGGCAATGAAAGTCTGTAAGCCACATCTCCCACTCGATCAAGAATCTCAAACAGGCCAATAAACCTAGGGATAAGCTTGCCCTTCTTTCCAAATCTCATCACGCCCTTCATAGGCGACACTCGAAGCAATACCCGCTCACCGACCATGAATGCCAAATCACGAATCTTACGGTCGGCATAACTCTTTTGCCTGTACTAAGCTGTACGAAGCCTATCCTGAATGATCCTGACCTTGTCCAAGGCATCCTGTACTAGATCCGTACCCAACAATTGAGCCTCTCCCAGCTCGAACCATCCAACTGGTGACTGACATCGCCTACTGTATAAAGGCTCGTAAGGAGCCATCTGGATGCTCGATTGGTAGCTATTGTTGTAGGAAAACTCCGCTAAAGTCAAGAACTGATCCCACGAGCCTCCAAAGTCAATGACACAAGCTCGGAGCATATCCTCTAAAATCTGAATAGTACGCTCAAACTGCGCGTCCATCTGAGGATAGAATACTGTGCTCAACTCGACCCGTATGCCTAACTCACGCTGAACTACACTCCAGAAATGCGAGGTAAACTACGTACCTTGATCAAAAATGATAGACACGAGCACACCATGAAGACAAACAATTTCCCAGATATAGATCTCAGCTAACCTCTCAGAAGAATAGGAGACTGCCACAAGAATGAAATGTGCTGACTTGGTCAGCCTATCAACAATAACCCAGATTGCATTAAACTTCCTCTGAGTCCGTGGGATTCTAACAACGAAGTCCATAGTGATACGCTCCCACTTCCACTCGGGAAGCTCAATCCTCTGAAACAAACCACTAGGTCTCTAATGCTCGTACTTCACCTGCTGACAGTTTAAACACCGAGCCACATATGCAACAATATCCTTATTCATCCTTCTCCACCACTAATAGTGTCGCAAATCCTGATACATCTTAGCGGCGCCCTAATGAATACCAGGAACTATGGGCATCTTCTAAAATTAACTCTCGAATTCCATTCACATTAGGCACACAAATACGACCCTGCATTCTTAAAACTCCATCGTCTCCTAATGTAACCTACTTGGCACCACCATGCTACACCGTATCTCTTAGGACACACAAATGAGGATCATCATACTGCCGATCTCGGATACTCTCCAATAAAGAAGAACAAGTGAATGTGCAAGCTAACACATGGCTGGGCTTAGAAATATCCAACATCACGAACTGATTTGCTAAAGCCTGAACATCCAAAGCAAGTGGTCTCTCACCGACCGGAATACAAGCAAGACTGCCCATACTGGCTGACTTCCTACTCAAAGCATCGACCACTATGTTGGCATTTCCCAGATGGTATAAGATGGTGATATCATAGTCCTTTAATAGCTCCAGCCGACTTCTCTGCCTCAAATTTAGCTCCTTCTGCTTGAACTAGTACTACAAACGCTTGTGATCCGTGAACACCTAACATGACACGCCATATAGATAATGCCTCCAAATCTTGTACATGTGAACAATAGCTGCTTAAAAATGTGCAATTATATCATATACCGCGGAAAATAAAGCAAAAATGTACAGTTAAGAATGGGAGGGGGGAAACATGCTAAGGGGAAATATCATTTACCAATAGTAACTCAGGAGAAAAGCATAAAGAATAATTTAAAATTCACAGCAGAAAGAATAAGGAAACCATAACAAATCAAACCATTTTTATCCTTTATTGTTGCGGTGCTCAACCTGATCCATATCAATGCAACCCGACCCCTCCTGTCCTCCTTTATTACTTCGTGTTGCGGCGTGCAACCCGATCCCGTATAATATTGTTGCGGCATACAACCCGATCCCAATATACAATTCAACACCAATCACAAAAGATTCTTGACAAGGGAACAATAAGGGAACAACAACATCCCGGCAAAGGAATCGACAGTATAAGTAAATATGTCCCGACAAGGGAATCAGCTATAACCAAACTTGTTCCAACATTTAACTTCACAAAGAAACCTCAACTAGCACCAATACTCAATCATAGGCAAGTTCCACGAGAATAATCATAATTCTTTCCCAAAGCAGAGAATCAACAACTTAGGCATTTGTAGTACTTATTAAGAACACAACGATTTCAATTTAAGACTCACGGGCATGCTTGATAACGACGCATAGATACTCGTCACCATGCCTATACGTCGTACTCAACAAATAACACATAGCAAATAGGAGTCGACTCTTAATCCTTCAAGCTAAGGTTAGACCAAACACTTACCTCAAACTTCCACGGCCAACTCACGCCTCAAACACCGCTTTTCCTTTAGAATTCGCCTCCAAATAACTCGTATCTAGTCCAAATTGATTTAACAACATCAATAAATGCTAAAGAATTCATACCCAATGCTTAATTATAGGTTTTCTATCATTTCCCCCAAAACGTCAAAAATCGACCCCGGACCCACTTGGTCAAAACACAAGGTTCGGACCAAAACCCGATCACCCATTAACCCACGAGCCCGAATATGTAATTAGTTTCGAAATCTGACCCCAAAACGAGGTCTAAATCTCAATTAATCAAAAAGCCCGATCTCTACCCAAATTCCTAATTTCTACCATAAAAACCTTAGATTTTAGGATGAAAATTGATGAAATGCAATGGGAAATCGAAAGAAAAAGGTTTAGAATCATATACCAATGTTTTGGGGAAGAAATTGTTCTTAGAAAATTGCCTCAATGCTCCAAAATTTTGAAAATATGAAGTAAATGGGTTCTGCCCGTTTTTGCTTTTGTTTTAAAATCACTGGGCAGGCCTTCATCGCGTTCGCGATGGGTCAGGACCAGTTGCCCATCGCGTTCGCGATCACAGGCTTGCGTTCGCAAAGCTTCAGCCCCCAGAGCCTTCATGTTCGCGGTCGGGTGGCCACGTTCGCGTAGAGCAAATGTGAAACCCCTCCCCCAGGCCATTAATCTTACACGTTCACGAGTGCCTGAACGCGTTCGCGAAGGGTACTCCCCCCACAGCCTCGCGTTCGCGTCCCAAGCCCAGCGTTCACGAAGAACAATTTTCACCTGAGGGATATTGCCTTGCGCGTTCGCGAGTGAATCCATGCGAACTCGAAACACAAAATCCCTGTGCACCAGAAACTGAAAACCTGTAACATTTTTGAGTTTAAAAACCTTCTGATACCTATCCAAAACTCACCCGAGCCCTCGGGGCTTAAAAACATCATATGAACTTATCCATGCGATCAAATCGCCAAAATAACATCTTAAACAACGAATTTAGCATAGAATTCTAAGAAAAATATCAAAACTTTCAATGTATCAATACAACTACGGGTCCGAATCACATCATACGACTTTCGTTTCTTACCAAATTTTACAGCTCGACTTAAATCACATATAAGACCTGTACCAGGCTCCAAAACCAAAATTCGAGCCTGATACCAACAACTTCCAAACATTTTTCATTTCTAAAAACTCATATATATTCCAGAAAATAATTTTCTTTAAAAATTTATTTCTCGGGCTTGGGACATTGGAATTCGATTCCGGGCATACGTCCAAATCCCATATTTTCCTACGGACCCTCCGGGATCGTCAAATCATAGGTCCGTGTCTGTTTACCCAAAAGCATTTCGGATATGTGCTAGGACCACGCACGCAAATCGTGGTGAGGAAAAAGAGGCTTCTAAGGCCTCAGAACATAGAATTTACTCGCAAATCAAGTGATGACCTTTTGGGTCATCAAATCCTCCACCTCTAAAATAAATGTTCGTCCTCGAACGAACATAAGAAGAAAGTACCTGAATCGGGGAACAGATGGGGATAACGGCTCCGTATATCGGACTTGGACTCCAAGGTCGATGCCTCAGCAGGCTGACATCTCCACTAAACACGAATAGAAAGGAAACTCTTCAATCTCAACTGACAAACCTACCGATCTAGGATAGCTACCGGCTCCTCCTTATATGAAAAGTCCTTGTCCAACTGGACAGTGTTGAAGTCTTACATGTGGGATGGATTGCCATGATACTTCCAATGCATGGACACATAAAACACTGGATGCACGACTGATAAACTCGGTGGCAACGAAAGTATGTAAGCCACCTCTCCCACTCGATCAAGAATCTCAAACGGGCCAATAAACCTAGGGCTAAGCTTGCCCTTCTTTCCAAATCTCATCACGCCCTTCATAGGCGACACTCGAAGCAATACCCACTCACTGACCATGAATGTCAAATCACGAACCTTACGGTCGGCATAACACTTTTGCCTGGACTGAGCTGTACGAAGTCTATCCTGAATGATCCTGACCTTGTCCAAATCACCCTGTACTAGATCCGTACCCTACAATCGAGCCTCTCCCGGCTCGAACCATCCAACTGAGACCGACATTGCTACCATATAAAGCCTCATAAGGAGCCATCTGGATGCTCTACTGGTAGTTGTTGTTGTAGGCAAGCTCCGCTAAAGGCAAGAACTGATCTCACGAGCCTCCAAAGACAATGACACAAGCTCGGAGCATATTCTCCAAAATCTGAATAGTACACTTGGATTGCCCGTCCGTTTGAGGATGGAATGCTGTGCTAACTCGACCTGTGTGCCCAACTCACGCTGAACTGCTCTCCAGAAATGCGAGGTAAACTGTATACCTCGATTAGAAATGATAGACACGGGCACACCATGAAGACGAACAATATCCCGAATATAGATCTCAGCTAACCTCGCAGAAGAATAGGAGACTGCTATAGGAATGAAATGTGCTGACTTGGTCAACCTATCAACAATAACCCACATTGCATCAAACTTCCTCTGAGTCCGTGGGATTCCAGCAACGAAGTCCATAGTGATACGCTCCCACTTCCACTCGGGAAGCTCAATCCTCTGAAACAAACCACTAGGTCTCCGATGCTCGTACTTCACCTGCTGACAGTTTAAAAACCGAGCCACATATGCAACAATATCCTTCTTCATCCTTCTCCACCAATAATACTGCCGCAAATCCTGATACATCTTAGCGGCGCCCGGATGAATAGAGTACCAGGAACTGTGGGCATCATCTAAAATTAACTCTCGAATTCCATCCACATTAGGCACACAAATACGACCCTGCATTCTCAAAACTCCATCGTCTCCTAATGTAACCTACTAGGCACCACCATGCTGCACCGTGTCTTTGAGGACATACAAATGAGGATTATCATACTACCGATCTCGGATACGCTACAATAAAGAAGAACGAGTGACTGTGCAAGCTAACACATGGCTGGGCTCAGAAACATCCAACCTCACAAACTGATTAGGTAAAGCCTGAACATCCAAAGTAAGTGGTCTCTCACCGACCAGAATACAAGCAAGACTACCCATACTGCCTGAGTTCCTACTCAAAGCATCGGCCACCACGTTGGCATTTCCCAGATGGTATAAGATGGTGATATCATAATCCTTTAATAGCTCCAGCCGACTTCTTTGCCTCAAATTTAGCTCCTTCTGCTTGAACTAGTACTACAAACTCGTATGATCCGTGAATACCTAACATGACACGCCATATAGATAATGCCTCCAAATCTTCGACACGTGAACAATAGCTGCCAACTCCAAATCGTGAACCGAATAGTTCTTCTCATGAATCTTCAATTGTCATGAAGCATAGGCAATGACCTTTCCATCCTACATCAACACCGCACCAAGTCCAATACGAGATGTGTCACAATAAACTGTATATGGCCCTGAACGTGTGGGCAAAACCAACACCGGTGCCGTAGTCAAAGCTATCTTGAGCTTCGGAAAGCTCACCTCACACTCGTCCGACCATCTGAACTGGGCACCATTCTAGGTCAACCTGGTCATTGGGGCTGCAATAGATGAAAACCTCTTCGCAAACCGATGATAATAGCTTGCCAAACCCAAGAAACTCCGGATATCTGTAGCTGATGCGGGTCTAGGCCAGTTCTTGACTACCTCTATCTTCTTCCGATCAACCTGAATACCCTCTGCTAATACAACATGACCCAGGAATGCAACTGACTATCACAAATGAATCCAAGTAAGGCCTGAACACTCGGTTTATCAAATCCATTAAAGCTGCTAGGGCATTTGTCAACCCGAATGACATCACCAAGAACTCATAATGCCCGTACCTAGTGCGGAAGCTGTCTTAGGGACATCGGATGGCCTAATCCTCAACTGATGGTAGCCAGATCTCAAGTCAATCTTCAAAAATACCTTGGCACCCTGAAGCTGATCATATAAATCATCAATCTTTGGCAATGGATACTTATTCTTGATTGTAACCTTGTTCAACTGCTGGTAATCTATACACATTATCATCGACCCGTCCTTCTTCTTAACAAACAACACCAGCGCACCCCAAAATCACTAGGTAGGCCTTCATCGCGTTCGCGATAGGCCTATCGTGTTCGCGATGGGTCAGGCCCAGATGACCATCGCATTCACGATCACAGGCTCGCATCCGCGAAGCTTTATCCCCCAGAGCCTTCACGTTCGCGGTCGAGTGGCCGCGATCGCGTAGAGAAAATATGAAACCCCTTCCCCAAACCACTAACCTTATGCGTTCGCGAGTGCCTGGACGCATTCGCAAAGGGTACTCCCTCCACAGCCTCATTTTCGCATCCCAAGATCTGCGTTCGCGAAGAACAATTTTCACCTGAGGGGTATTGCCTTCCGCGTTCGCGAGTGAAGCCACGCGAACGTGAAGCACAAAATCCTTGTGCACCAGAAACTGAAAACCTATAACATTTTTGAGTTTAAAAACCTTCTAATACCTATCTGAAACTCACCCGAGCCCTCGGGGCTCCAAACCAAACATGCATACCAACTCAAAAACATCATATGAACTTATCTTTGCGATCAAATCGCCAAAATAACATCTTAAACAATGAATTTAGCATAGAATTCTAAGAAAAATTTCAAAATTTTCAAAGTATCAATATTCATAACTACGGGTCCGAATCACATCAAACGACTTCCGTTTCTTACCAAATTTTATAGGCTCGACTTAAATCACATATAAGACCTATACCGAGATCCAGAACCAAAATATGGGCCCGATACCAACAACTTCCTGACATTTTTCATTTCTAAAAACTCATATATATTCCAGAAAACAATTTTCTTTAAAAATTTATTTCTCGGGATTGGGACCTCGGAATGCGATTCTGGGCATACGCCCAAGTCCCATGTTTTCCTACGGACCCTCTTGGATTGTCAAATCACAGGTCCGGATCTGTTTACCCAAAATGTTAACCGAAGTCAACTTAAATTCAATTTTAAAGGCCAAATTAATATTTTCATCACATTTCCACATAAAAGCGTTCTGGATATGCGCCCAGACCGTGCACTCAATTTGAGGCGGGGAAAAAGGAGGCTTCTATGGAAATGGAATACAGAATTTACTCATAAATCAAGTGATGACCTTTTGGGTCATCACAAAATTTCCAGCACAGCAGGGTGAAAAGTGCGCGTCTGCACACTGGCTGCGCATGTTAGACAGAACAATGGTCAAAATCCCTAAATTCACGGTTGATACATGGTCGTGCACGTCTTGTCCAGAAAAAAGTGTCCTTTTTCGCGTAAGAGAAGGTGTAATTGTTTGGGACCGACCCTAATTGGTATTTATACATGAAAAATGGTATTTTGAGGACTTTTGACATAATTAAGACCTAAGGAGGCTAAGGAGAGCGAGGATTCAACCTAAGGAGGAAAGAACACACTATTTAGTGTGTATTACTCGGGAGAGAGTGCATATTTAGGTAGTTATTGAACAACATCACTCCTAACGTATATGAGAGATCAATACGGAGGGTTTATGTAACACCCCGTAAATTTGGCATAGGTATGAATGAGTTAAAGGAGTAGTAAGGTTATATTATGAACATGTGAAGTCCTATAGTGATGATTATGGGTGAAAATAGTTGTTTCAAAATCAAGATGGAAAGTAAGGTGCATAAGATTTGACAAAATCGACTAAGTTTGCAAAAGGTCTATCTTCTAGTAAGTTTTAATGAAAATTTGAAAGCGATTTAGGAAAACTCAAAGCATTAAAGTTGTAGGCCGTTGAAATATCTTTCCAACGATATATTATGGATCTTTAACGGATCTCTATGCAAAAGGTTATGCGCATTTTACAGAACAGTATGCGATATGCGCGCCCTGTAGAGCGCCCCTAGCGCGGCCGCAGTTGTTTTGAGGCAGTGTTACTACCGTTTTGGATGGTCAGTAGCACGGTCAAGTCTTCAGATACACGGGCGCACTCGTGGGGGTTGTTTTAAAGCCATATTTCGTCCCCCACAACCCCAAAACATAAAAACTTGCTCTAGAAAGGGGAACTCTAAAAAACCTAACTCCTTAAGGGTCCTTCCACCACCCAAGGTAAGTTCTAATGGTGATTCTAAGTTAATTTCAATTTCCCAACATCTTATTAACATGGGTAAACCCTCCATATCATTAGATATTCGATTGGGACATCATTGTTGAGAGAAGGAAGCCTAGAACTCGAATTCAAAGGGTTTGAACTTCAAAAAGGTAATATCTTCACCCTCTAATTGATTCTAGCATTGGTTTAATGATTATAAACCCTAGTTCATGAGATATGAGTTGATGGGTTTGATAGAAAAGCATGAACGATTATAGGGTTGGGATGTTGATTGTTGATTATTGGTTAAGGGTGTTGTTTACCTTATGGGTGATGAAGAATAATGTTGATGTGATGACCCAAAAGGTCATCACCTGTTTTAAAAGTAAATTCTGCATTCCAAGTCCTTAAAAACCTCTTTCGGCATCACCTCGATTTGCATGTGCAGTCCGGGCACGTAGCCGAAAAGCCATTTTGTGAAAATCTGTGAAAAATGATGAATTTTGCGTTTAAAATGAGTTTAAGTTGACTTTGGTCAACATTTTGGGTAAATGGACCCGGACCCGTGGTTGGACGGTCCTGAGTGTCCATAGGAAAGTATGGGACTTAGGCATATACCCGGAATCGAATTCCAAGGTCCCAAGCCCGAGAAATGAATTTTTAAAGAAAATTATTTTCTGAAATTGTTTGTGAGTTTTGGAAATGAAAAGTGTTTAAAACTTGATGGTATTGGGATTATATTTTGGTTCTGGCGCCCAGTACAGGTCTTATATGTGATTTAAGATAAGTCTGTGAAGTTTGGTAAGAAACGGACTTGAAACGACGTGAATCGGATCGTTTTTGAGGAAAAATTTGAAAATTTGAAGTCCTTGAGAACTTTCATGATTTTGATGCTAAATTCATAGTTGTTGATGTTATTTTAGTGATTTGAAAGCACGAGCAAGTATGTATGATATTTTTAGGTTGGTATGCATATTTGGTTTGGAGTCCTGAGGACTCGGGTGAGTTTTGGATAGGCCACGGGGTGGATTTTTGGACTTAAGGAATTGTAGGCTTCAGCTGTTTCTGTGCTGGCCTGCAGGCTTCGCATATGCGAAGCCTGGCTCACAAATGCAATATCACAAATGCGAGGGCTATGTCGCAATTGCAAAAGTAGCCCAGGCCAGCCTATCTCGCAATTGCAAAAGTAGCCCAGGCCAGCCTATCTCGCAATTGCAAGTGTTCTAACCGCAAATGCAATCCCCCAGCCTGTGGCCAGTCGTCGCAAATGCGACATGTTGGTCGCATTTCCCAGCTCGCAAATGCGAGCCCATTTTCGCAAATGCGAACTTAGCAGAAGTTTGGGTTCGCAATTGCGAACCCTGGTCGCAATTCCCATATCTGCAATTTTATAACTTAGCCGAATTTTTTTCATTTTTTACACTCTTTCAAAACCAAAACACTCTTATGCGATTTTTCAAAGACAACTCTTCTTCCAATTTGATTGTAAGTCAATTTTAACTCATTTTCTTCAATCATTAACATCTTTTCACATGATTTCAACTCAAAATCAATGATTTTCATGGGGAAATTGGGTATTTTGGGTAGAACCTATGTTTTTCCAAAAATTGGGGATTTGGACCTCGATTTGAGGTCTGATTTCAAAACAAATTATATATTTGGGTTCGTGGGGGAATGAGTAATCGGGTTTTGGTTCGAACCTCAGGTTTTGACCATGAGGGCCCAGGGGCGATTTTTGACTTTTTCGGTGAAACTTTGAAAAACTCATTTTCATGCATTGGGGTTGATTCATTTAGCATTTATTGATGTACTTAAGTAACTTGTGGCTAGATACGAGTGAGTTGGTGGTGGAATCAAGGGGTAAAGCGATAGTTAAGATGTGAATTGTGTTCGTGGCATCGAGTTAAGTATTTGGTCTAACCTTATCTTGAGGGATTAGGAGTCGAGTCCTATTTGCTATGTGGTATTTGTTGAGTACGATGTATAGGCATGGTGACGAGTATTTATACGTTGGTGTCAAGCATGCCCGCGAGTCTTATATTGTGACTATTATGGCTTCGTTGTATTATTCATGCTTTGATGATGATTTCTATTGTTGGGAAAAGTTTGTGGAAGTAATTATGACATTTAAACATTGAGGAACGTTGGCTCGAGCTGTACAATGAAATGTGAAAGTATAAGTGGAAATTGAACCTTTTAGAGCATTAGCTCAAAGTGGTGAAGTGAGTTGTGAAGTAAAAGTGAAAAAGAGAAGAGAATGATTACATTATCTTCCTTGCCGGGATATTGTTGCTTTTAATGTTATCTCCCTTGCCGGGATGTTGATGTTTCTATTGATGTTATTCCCTTGCCGGGACTTGATTGTTGAACTATTGTTTATTTGCCGGGATTCGTATCGTAATTTCATTTTTTCCCTTGCCCTATTATTTGTGATTGTTATTTGGGTGAGGAAGAGTGTAAAAGCACAAAGGGTGATGCCATGTATTGTTTTGGTGAGGAAGAGTGGTAAAGCACGAAGGGTGATACCGTGTATGACTGGCAAGGAAAGAGTGTAAAGCAGGAAGGGTGATGTCGTGCCGCATGATGTACCATTCTGTGCCGATTATATTGATTATATGGTGAGGACGAGAGTAAAAGCACAAAGGGTGATGCCGTGCACATTTTCGTTACTTGATTGCTTTGGTGAGGACGAGAGTAAAAATACGAAGGGTGATGCCGTGCACTTATTGATTTTTGGTTCTTTGCTGATATCTGAGATATGTTGTTTCTTTCAAATACCTGTTTTCTTTCTATTCTAATTTGATATCTCCCTCAAAACATGTTACCCCTCCCATACTTGACTGTATATTATTGTTCTTCTTTTTCGCTGTATATAGTTGAATTGCACAGGTTTATTTGGTAGTCTGGTCCTAGCCTCGCCACTACTTCGCTGAGGTTAGGCTAGACACTTACCAGCACATGGGGTCGGTTGTGCTGATACTACAATCTGCACTATGTGTAGATCTTGGAGCAGCAGCATTTGGACCGTAGATTGGGTGGCTGCCTTCAGTCCACGCGAAGATCCAAGGTAGACCTGTAGGCGCCCGTAGGCCCTAGCACCTCCCTCTATCCCTTTATTCCTGTTTCATTTCCTTAATCCAGAAATAGTGTATTGTTTATTTTTGGACTTTGTATGTAGCATTCTTAGATCGTCTGTGGTACTGTGACACCAGTTCTGGGTAGTAGTGGTGCAAGCACGTGATTTTTTCCCTATATGAGAATTACTCCGAAAAATTCAAAATAAAATAATTTTCCTTTTGTGTGCAATTTTGAGGATTTTGTGGCATTTTTGGATGATTATTTGTATTTGTCCGTGCATGTTTATTTGTTAAATTAATAAAAAATACAAAAATATGTCGCATTTGCATTTAGGATTTAATTCTACAATTAGGAGCAATTAAGTTTGTTTTACAAGAACAAAAAATCATAAAAATAACGTACGTTGCATTTTTAGCATTTAATGTCCAAATTGTGTGATTTTATCGTAATTGCTATTTAATTGTGTGTTATTGTTATTAAGAGTTAATTAGCATTTTTATAAATTGATTTAGTTCTATAGGCTAATTTAGGATTTTTAGAATTTTAGTTTTACTTTAAGAAAAATAAAATCATATTGGGTCTTTTCTTCAATTTTAAACCACAGGCCCAAACCAAATAACCCCTTATCCAACCCAAACCCCCACCGGGTCAACCCGACCCGGTCCGCCCCATAACCCAAATGAGTTACCCCCCCTCTTCCCATTTTTTATTCTTCATTTTCCATAAACCCTAAAAACATCCGCCCCCACCCCCCTCTTCTCTCCATCTTCTCCAAACGACCCCAAGCTCCAGCTCCCATGGCTGCCCTCCCATGGCTGACCCCAACCTCCAGCTCCTTCGTTGTCCATGGCTCTTCTTCCTCGTCTTCTTCGAACCAACAACCCAGCCTCCATAACCACCAGCGACGCAGCCAACCAGACGACGCCATTGCTGCTTCTTCTTCTTCGTTGGTCTGCTCAACGCGCACACATACAGCCTCACATCCAAACGACCCCTCCAGTCGCCGGAAAAACCAGTACGATGCCTCCCTCATGTCCAAACAACCATAGCTGCTTCGTCATTCATCGAACACCAAATGCAGCTGCTTCCTTCTTCAACCCATCGCACAACCTCGCAAACACCATTTCTGTCCGGTTTCATCGTCAAACGACCACCCCTGGAAACTCAACTGCTGTCTCGTCGTTCTTCAGGTTCAATCCGTCGAGATCATCGTTTGTCGTTCTGAGTTCGTCGAGGTTAAAAGAGAAGGTGGGTTTTCGTTGAGTCGAGATCTGGTACGTCGAGGTTGTTGTCCGAGTTTCTGTTCCATTGCGGTCATTTCCGGTTAGTTGGTTTAAGTTTCATTTTTGTCCGTATTTTGTTTGATATTCTCGGATCTGAAATCAGTATATGTTTGATTCTTTTCTTGTTCGTTGTTTGTCATTTCTTGATTATTTCTTCAGTTTGTTTTTATTCATTTGTTCTTGTTTAGTTTTAATATAGAAGTGTGTTAGTTTAATCACTTGAATCCTTTATCTTGGTTGTAATGTTGTTAGAATTAATTTGAAGTTCAATTGATTATTGAGTTTAGTGATTTAAATCTATTTGTTTGTTATGTTCAATTTGTTACTGTTATTGAATCTGAAAGTATGTTTGTTGTTAAAAATGTTGTTCAGTCAAAATGATTTCAGTTGTTTCTTTATTGTTCATCATATGGTTTGGTTCCCTGAATCCTTAGTCTTTGTTTTGATGATATTTGACATAATCTGAGTTTCTAGCTTAAATTTGTTGATAAAATTTGATTAGGAATTGGTTATAGCTGCTGTATTTTGGTTAATTGATTAGGTGAATTGGTTATAGCTGATGGGGGTAGAATGGTAAATTGTAGTATTTTTAGGGGTAGAATGGTAATTTCAGTAGTTTAACGGGCATTTTCGGGATTTTAAGTTTTAAAAAATGATTAATTTGAGTGTTCTGTCCACTAAGTACTAATAATATTAAATTAATACATTTTTTAATACATGGTGGGGGACAAGAAAAGTGGTAGTGGGAATTAATATATTTATTTAATATAGTGGGGGACAAAGCATGCGGTAGTGGGGAATGAGGGAATAAAATAAAGAAAAGATATGTGTTAGTGGGAAATAATATTTGTTTAATATAGTGGGGGACAAAACATTAAGTAGTGGGATTCAAAAGGGGGATGAGTAGAAGATGGTGGGAATTTAATTGAAGTGCTTCAAGTTTGGCTATAAATAAAGAAGAGTTTGACACAAGTTAAGGGGGATTCGAAGACGGATTTTTTAAGAGAGTTTGAGAGAATTTTCTGAACATTAAGAGAGAATTGGAGATTTTTCGGAACAGAAAAAAACATTCTGGAAATCTAAAGAGAGAGTAGTATACACCTGATATACACTCTAGATACACTGGATATACAGAGGGAGAATTCATTTTGAAAAAGTGAGGTCTTCTTTACTACTGAAAATCAGAATCAGTTTGTTACCATTTAATTGAGTTTTTAAGTGGTTTCTTGAGTTGTTATTCCTGGTCTGCATTAGTTTGCGTTGATATTGTTTCATTGAGTGTGCTGGAATCGTGTTGGTTTTCAAATCTGTCACTGGGTGTCCCGTTTGCTGGTTGTTGCTGGTTATTGTTGTTGTTGCTATGTTACATACTACTTTGCTGACCTTCCTCTTCTTGTATTGGCAATACCAGGTACACAACTGATATGCTGGTTACTGTAAGCTGAAACATGAAGCATGAATACAAATAAAGAGTTGAAATTTTAATTTGATTTAGTTTTGTTACTGATTGTACTTAGGACATTCTATACACTACTGTTCCGCAGTGTTAAATTTCTGCCATTTCTGTATAACTGGACAATGTTATAGTAATGTAGTCAATATTATCCCGTTGTTTTAGTTTGGTTATTAGGTAGTATAGGTTCAAATGCATGTTAAATAAAACCAGACCAAGTAAACTGTTTTAATATCATGACAATCCAGCTCCAACAATCAATTGCTTGAATTTAGGATTAAAACTAGACCCTTAAGTTACTTCATTCCAATTAATTGCTCTTTCTAAAACTTGCATGTAACTTGCTTAGTTAGATACTATCATCTTATATCTCTGTAAGTGCAAATATTGTGAACATGTGTAGAAATAATTAACTAGGCCCAATATTGAAATAAGACGGCCCAAGCCACGTTTAATACTACATGCGGTGAACCTGGGCCCACGTTGGCCAACGGACTGTCCATATTGTCTTTACATTCTGATTTAACAAATTGCATTCGGAACCCGACTATAACAACTCGTAAGCATGTAAATAAATTAGGACCTTTTCTCTTTCATTTTTAGAGACAAATTTAATAGAAAAAATGTAGGCATTTTAGGATTATCCTTTTAAAATAAACGAGATGAGCCTCGCCCAATAAAACGCACAAGTTGTGGTGCCCTCAATAATTGGTTAATAATTGTATAGACTTCGGGATCGGCCGTTTAGTAATTTCACGGCCTTACCCAAAATAATGATACGCTAGTCGCTTTAGGCGCGCCTTTAACAATTTACTTTCTTAAAAACTCTGGTGCACATTTATGTGACCCAAATCCAAATCTCAACAGAGTCGAAATGTGTCGATAACCACGGGTACATTGATGTGACGTGGTTCGAGATACGTTTTTCACAATGTTGTAATTCTCTGTTAAAAATAATAATAAATAAAAGCGGTAAAGAGTTTAAAGTTTACACATAAGTTCATAATTGTATAAAATCAGATAATCAAGCCGAATATGACAGTTGAGCGACCGTGCTAGAACCGCGGAACTTGGGAATGCCTAACACCTTCTCCCGGATTAACAGAATTCCTAATCCGGATTTCTGGTTTGCGGACTGTTAAACAGAGTCATTCTTTTCCTCGATTCGGGATTCAACCGGTGACTTGGGACACCATAAATCTCCCAAGTGGCGACTCTGAATCTTTAAATAAAATCCCGTTTCGATTGTCCTTTAATTGGAAAAACTCCCTTCCGCGTCCCTTTGCGGGGGCGCGGGCGAAAAAGGAGGTGTGACAGCTCTGGCGACTCTGCTGGGGAACGAACCCAGAATCTCTTGTTCAGGGTTCAGAATTCGAGCTTAGATGAATTGTTATATTTGGCTTTATTTATTATTTGATCTTATTACATGTTTTGGCCTAAATGTGCAAAATGATGTTTTTTTACCGCTTTGATATTATTTGAACTGTACATATAAACTGTGCCGAAACCTTCTCTTCTCACCTCCGGGGATGTGCTTACTGGTTGAGACTCCCTATTTTGTTAGTGTCATACCCTGAAATAAAAGAGGCTCGGAAAGTTTCTAAGCTGGCTGGCCTTTTGGTTCCCGGAAAGGAGCTCCTTCCTCAACTCGAGTTGTCCGCTCGGGTACACTGTCTAGAACATATACCCAGGTTGAACCTAGAATAACTTGACTTCATGTCGGATCCCTAGTAGAAACGTTTATTTGCATCATGTTGCATTTGACTTAGGGGACTCAACACAGGGGTTGGGTCCATCTAGGACAAGCAACCTGAAATGAAAAAAGACTATCCTGCTGCATCCTGTTTGTTTTGCACATTTATTTGCTTCAGATCTGCATGTTGACCGACTTCTGAAATCGGGAATTTTTGAATAAATTGTGAAAAAAAAGAAAAAGAAATATACAGTGTAGGGAGATAACTACTTATTTTTAGAAAAATAAAACCAATGTCTAAGTAGTGTCAAAACCCTGAAAAATGAAAAAAAATTGTCTTTTTTAGTTTGATTTATTTGAAAAACAAAAGAAAGGAGTCTTGTTTACAAGTTTAGTTTATGTTGCCCGAACTACGCGGGTCTGATTCTCACCGAATGTGAGATACATAGGCAAACCTCTTCGGTTCCGGCCCACCATATTCAAAAAATCCAAAAATATTTTCCATTACTCGCTTTTTTAGAAAGTCTTTCTTTTAGACATCAATTTTTAAAAAAAATAATACAAAAATATTTCCTTTTAGTCTCTCTCAAAATCCAAATATTTGTGTAAAAAATCAAAAGAAAATTCAAGATTCAAAAATATTTTTTCTTTTCTTTTGTAGTATTTCTTTCATAAATTCAGAGTAATAGTCCAAAAATATTTCCTTTATTCTTTAGAAGTTTTTTTTCGAAATTTCCAAAAAAAAAAAGAAAAAAAGAAGAAGTTAAAATTCAAAAAAAAAAATATTTCTTTAGACGTCTTTCTTTTCAAAAAAAACAAACAATCAAATCGAAATCCAAAAATATTTTCTTTCTTCTTTGTAAGTATTTTATTCGGGAAAAAATGATCGGCCCGAACTACGCCGGTTTGATTCTCACCGGGTGTGAGATACGTAGGCAACCCTCATCGGGTCCAACCTTCCCTTTTGCAAAAATAGCCAACAAATCCTTCCCCCGGCTCGGACTCCGGAACACCCTCCCACTGGTCCATCAACGAGTTTCCCCATTGCCCAATACTATCAAGGGGAAACTTCCTATAATCCCCAAGCTCCACCACCCAAACAAAATCTTCCTCTACCAACTGTTCCTGTTTTCGTGGCACCTCCACCCGCCACGTTGCAAAAATCAACCGATGAACCAGTGTTTCAGGTTCACGACAATCAGTACTGTCCTCCCGAACTCACCTTCAAAGCACCCGAGCCATACACTTACACCCCTCACCTTCAGCTCCCAGTAGAAACTGAGAGGCTGGCTAAGAATCCGGAGCAGGACGAAGTGCTTCATAAAGTGAAAAGCCTGGAGCAATCCTTCAGGAATGTGCATGGATTGGGCAGCCAAGTTAGTGTGGCCTATAAAGATCTGTGTCCCTTCCCTGATGTTCAGTCGCCGGCAGGTTTTAAGATGCCAAAGTTTGATCTATATGAGGGACATGGTGATCCCATGGCACATCTACGAGGTTTTTGTAGTAAGATGAGAGGGGCAGGTGGAAAGGATGAGCTTCTGATAGCTTATGTTGGTCAAAGTCTAAGCGGGTCCGCATTGGAATGGTACACGAGGCAGGATCCTAGCAGGTGGTATACCTGGGACGATCTAGTGTGCAAAACGTTATGCGCATTTTATAGAATAGTATGCAATATGCGTGCCTTGTAGCGCGACCGCGCTTGTTTTTAGGCAGTGTTACTGCCGTTTTGCACGGTCAAGTCTTCAGGTGCGCGGGCGCGCTCGTGGGGGGTTATTTTAAAGCCATATTTCGTCCCCCACAATCCCAAAACATAAAAACTTACTCTAGAAAGAGGAACTCTCAAAAATCTAACTCCTTAAGGGTCCTTCCACCACCCAAGGTAAGTTTTAATGGTGATTCTAAGTTAATTTCAATTTCCCAACATCTTATTAACATGGGTAAACCCTCCATATCATTAGATATTCGATTGGGACATCATTGTTGAGAGAAGGAAGCCTAGAACTCGAATTCAAAGGGTTTGAACTTCAAAAAGGTAATGTCTTCACCCTCTAATTGATTCTAGCATTGGTTTAATGATTATAAACCCTAGTTCATGAGATATGAGTTGATGGGTTTGATAGAAAAGCATGAACAATTATAGGGTTGGGATGTTGATTGTTGATTATTGGTTAAGGGTGTTGTTTACCTTATGGGTGATGAAGAATAATGTTGATTATAATCATTTGAGACTTTAGAATTTATCTAGGAACAAGAGAATGAGTTGTTGGGTGTAGAGACGCCATTAATAAGGACTATGAAGCTTTATTTTCACCAAGTGTTTGATAAAATGTTTAAGTGATCAAAACATGAGCATCATAGTTAATATGGAATCCCTTTGACTTGTATTGCTCTAGATTAAAGTTGAAAGGGTTGACAAATATTGTATTATGCTCAAGGGTAGAAAGTTAAGGTATGCGAGGCTAACTCTCTGTGTTTGGGAATGTTAGCGATTCTCCCTACACTACATTTCTTTTACGACGTTACTAATTGCCTCAAAAATAGAGTTTAGCCTAGTTCCTTGAATAGTTGTAGAACTTCTATTCTCTAGCTTCATAACTCGTTCATGACTTTCATTCTGAATGTTGTGAGCTCAGTGCGTATTCAATATAGACTTGGGTTTGATGCCCCCGAGTCTTAGTATAGATTACTCATTATGCCATTAACAGTTGAAATCTCAGCGTTCATAATCATTTCAAGAATACATATCACAGTCTAGTCCTATTCAGTATTCCAGTATTATATAACTCAGTGTGATCCAATATTCCAGTATTATGTAACTCAATGTGATTCAGTCTTCCAGTATCATGTAACTCAGTGTGATTCAGTACTTCACTATCATGTATTGCAGTATGATTCTCAGTTCCTAATTTTAAATCCCTGAATATTGAACACTTGTATTTGGGTCTGAGGCTATAGTTTATATGTTTTATGCATACGTGGTCCTGAGGCCGTAGTTTATGCTTTATGCATGTTTGGGCATGAGGCCGTAGTTTATGCTTTATGCATTTTTAGGCCTGAGGTCATAGTTATGTATACGTATACTTGGGTCTGAGGCCGTAGCTTGCGCACATATATATTGGGCCCCAGGTCGTAGATTATTCAGATAAACAGGTTGTTCATCATTCAGAAGAGGGAGTATTCATATCCTTACTTCCTTTATCATTTCAGTTATCAGTTATCATTTCAGTTATCAGTTATCATTTCAGTTACCAGTTATCAGTTATCAGTTATTACTTATCATTTCAGTTTCAATAGTTATCATTTTAGCTATCAATTATCAATTCTTAGTTATCAGCTTAGTTTCAGTTTCAGCATTTTTAATCCTTTCTTTCAGTTGCTTTACATACCAGTGCAATTCAAATGTACTGACGTCCCTTTTACCTAGGGCCTGCTGATAACTAGGAATTTTAACGTATTTTATACTCCTTCTTGCTTATGCTTTGATTAGAAATTCATACAAAATAGTCCCAAAAGGCTCACAAGTTGTGCTTAATTGCTGTTTTGATCAACAAAGTGACAAGATGTCAAAGATCAGCTCAAAAGGAGTGAAACTTGCACAAGTACCAAGACAAGACAAAGCTCAGGCAAAGCAAGGCCAGTGCGTCCGCACTATATTCTGTGTGGTCCACACTGTGAGGTTCAGAGAGCATGACTTTCAAGGCACAAAGGCAATGCACAAAAAACTTTTAGCTTAATCTACTTGCATTTACCATTTGTAGTTTGATAATACTAGAAGTAAAACGAAAATCCCAAAAATGTTTAGAAGTGTAATTTGGAACACATACGCAATCCTAAACTAGATAGATACTCGATTCCAAATTCTAGCTCTCTGTGAAAATCGATCTTGACCCTAAATCGGGTAAAAGCTGCTCCGACCCTCTCTCGCTACTCAATAGTAGTGCGGAGTAGGCCATGATCACCTGCATATCACAATGCAGGTAATGATTTACAGGTTGATGATTTAGAGCTTTAGGACTCTCGTATCAGCTATTTGGTGATCCCCAGTTCTTTCGGGGAATTATAATTATCTTATAGTCTTCAGTATTTTCAGACAATCAATATTTTCAGTACTTCATTAGAGGCTTCATAGACTAGAGTAATAGTTAGACAGAGTCTCAGGCTTTTCATGTTAAGCAATGTTGGATACATATATGTTTCAGACTTGTTTTAATATTTTCGCACTTTGATTTATATCATCCAGACTTTCAGTATATTAGCATGTGTTAGTTTATATTCTACATTCAGTATATTATGATATCACATGTTGATTCAGCCAGCCAGTTAGTTCGCTTGGTCACATGTAGTTAGGCATCCGTGTTACGTTCAAGCCCAGGTTCGGGGCGTGATAGTTTAAAGGTGGGATTAGGGATAATGAAACCTTGGTGCGATCCGATTGAGCCGTACTTAATGCCAGCTAGCATAATTCGGTTGAATATGTATAATAAATTGTGGTAGTTACTCGGGAGAGAATTACGACACTCGGAGTGCTCATAATCGGTAGAGAATACTTAGGCAAAATTTATAGATAATGTAGCGGAAAGGATTCCGACAATAGAGAAAATCATAACTCTAGACCTCCTTAATCTTGTCTCCAATCCTTATCCTTGTAAATTGATAGTTTTACTGTTTTCTAGTATTTGTTAGTTAATTAGATTAAAATAAATATTATAATCTTTATAATTAGGAAATTGTTTGGACTTGTGTTTTTTAGTGATATTGAAAAACTCTAGCTAACCTTAGTTCTCTGTGGGATTCGACTCCGGACTTGTAAACCGGATTATATTTGCAACAATAGCTTAGTCCTTTTTATAAGGCATAGTTGGGCGTGATCAAATTTTGGCACAGTTGCTGGAAACTAACAGTGTAGCTGTAGGTGTACATATTGCTAGGTTTCAAGTTTGAACTTTTATTTGATTTTTATATTTGATTTTTTTATTTTTTTTGTTTTACTTGTTGATTTGAGAACATGTCATCTTGGAATTATGAGAGTTTTGATGTTGGTAATTCTACTTTTGATCCTCCTTATGCATTTAGTGGAAGAAACCACCCAGGGCAAAATTATCAAAATATTTTTGAGAGCGAGTTATGTGCACCAACTCAATCTTATGTGTGGAATGTGTGTGATATGTGTGGTGGTCAAGGTGGTCGCTTTCATGGTTGTGCTTATATTTATTATCTTCCCCCAACCCCTTACTTTGATGGTTCTTTTTTTTCTTGTGAGGATAACAGGAATAAAGAACTTAAGGAAGCTTACCTGAAGAAGATCGAAGATACGCTAAAGTGCCTTGTGGAACAATATGATGAGATACAACTGCGAGTACAAAGGCAAGATGCTATTATTCGCACCTTGGAGGCTCAAGTGAGTCAACTAGTTGAAGCTTTTAATGCTCAATATGTCAATATTATGGATAGTATCCAGGAGTAGTGTGCATTAGAGAAGGAAATTGAGGTGCCAATGGAGGGGTCCAAAGTAGAACCCCCAACACTCTAACTAGCTAGAATTTGAGGATGCCGATGTTGAAGAAGTAATACTAGAGTCAACCAGGGGCATTGAAGATACAAAATTTAGTTGACTCTAGTGTGATTGGTATTGAGGAGGTCAAAAATCTTGAAGTTCATGCATTTGAGCGTGTTGGACCTGATTCCAAACACTTCTCTACATTATGTTCAGATGGTGAAATGGAAACTGAGCCAATGCAAGAGTCAAAAGAAGAGGTAGATGAGCCTTATATTCTGAAATTTTCAATGCTGTCTAGGCCAAGTGGCATTCCTCAATTGAAAACCAAAAAGTTCATAAAGGTTCATTTAATTTTTGGCTCTCAAAAATTTGTATCACCCAAGGAGCATGATCATAGAGCAGAATCAAAACTTGAGGTCCAATTCATAAGTTCAAAGTGGAGGCAGAAAGTGATTCGTGTCGTGCCGCGACATTCAATCAAGCGCTTGTTGGGAGTCAACCCAGCTTTACTGCTTTCTTTTATTTTATTTATTTATTTATTTTTTTAATTATATTATTTTTGTAGTGTCGAATTTTGAGTTTCTAGGAGCATGGAAAGCAAAACTATTCGAAGGATGCAACAGCAAGCCAGATGGTTGGAACTAAGTGTGAGGTACCCACACGAAGGACCAAGCCTGGGAGAAGTCTGAGTACCCCATGAGCTGCTAGTGCTTCAGCCTTTGGCCTACCAGGGAGTTCTTTTACCCTCTTATTAGTTGGTGTGCATTGGGGTCAATACACAATATTAATTGTGGGGTGAGGAGATTGTCTGGGTGACTTTCTATGCTATTTTAGTTGTGTTAGTTAAATTAATTAATTATTTTTTTGAGGGATTTAAGTCTAAAGAAAAAAGGACAAATAGATTTTCTTTGTAGGTAGTGTAGTAATTCCCCCTTAGTTTTTCTTTTTGCCGCGGTTCTTTTCCAAGGGTTTTATTTGAACTGGGTGTAGTTAGTTTTATTTTTTTTAGGAGTAGGAGCTAGTGTGAGATGAATTGAATTGCAGCGATATCTCTTGACTTTGTTATGCCTTGAGAATAGTGAGTGCTCTGGTTGTAACGCTTAGGCTCAATGTTTGACTCTAATAAAAGTACCTTAAACCGTAGATTTTTTAAATATGCTTGACTGCTTTGACTGGAGTGTCGTGATAAAACCAATCCTGAGTGAGTTATGTGCCATGTCTGTGTGAAGTTTGTATGTATTCAGTGCATTGCATTTGACGTCTAAAACTTTTCCCGTGTGTTTGCAAAGCGAAATAGTAGTTTTGTTCAATCTTGAAAGTGATATAGGCATTTCTTTATTGAGCCAAATATGTATATTTTACCTGCCTAATTGTTATGTGTCGTAGTTAACCCCTTTGAACCTGTAATCCTGTTTCTTTGGCAACCACATTACAAGTCTTACCCAATTGTTTGAATTAACCATCTATTTGAACCTTTTCACGTCTCATGAGCACTTGAATTGTTACGAACTATATAAAAGTTAAAGTGTATGGTGGTTGGTTTGGCTTTTGAGTGGAACTATTGAAATAAAGAGAAAGGTGCACTGTTTTGAAAAAGTAAGAGCCACTTGAATTGAAAAAAAATAGACGTATTGTGTGCAGATATTCACTGACAAGTGGTAACTCTTGATGTAATTGTGCTTAAATAATCTGGGAGTTGATGTATATTGATGTGAAGATGGAGTCACGGTTTGACATAAGTATGGGCTTGAATGTTAGAGTATATGTATTAAAGTGTTTAGGGAGGTGTAGTCACTTTTATATCCAAATCTATCATATCTGACTCGCAACCTACATTACAACCAATTAAAGTCCTACTTGATCCTAGACTAAATGAGCTCGATTAGTAGAGCAGTACATTACGGGCAGGCCTATGGTGTATCTTTTGTAGCATATGAATGTTATTTCTGAGAGTGAGTGAATTCTTTCTATCTTGAGTTCCTAATTGTTCTTAAACTTTATTGTGTGTGGAACTACTCTCTTTTGTTGTGTGAGGGCACGCGATTCATGAAGGAAAGGTAATGTCATTGACCTTCATGTTAGAGTAAGTGAGTAAGTTGTGAATAATGCATGGTACTTGTGAGTCAAATCTTGAGATGAAGATGTTACGCTTTTGTGCTTAGTCTATTTTAAATATTCTTAGTGTGATGAGTTAGAAGAATTATTTAAAAAGGTCATGTCTATATAAAGTGTAGTTTGATTGCTCGAGGACGAGCAATAGTTTAAGTGTGGGGTTTTGATAATAGGCTATAATTACGTATTTTATTCATTTATTACACTCTAATTTACTGCACTTTAATTGAGTTTGAGCTTTAATCGTTAGTGTTTTGCACTAATTGTGTGTTTTATGCCTTATAGCAGTGATTCCGAGCTATGTAGATGTTATGAAATAAATTCAAGTGATTTGGAGCTTTGAAGTCTGAGTAAAAGACCAAGGAATTAAGCCAGGATCGTGTTCGGGGAACAATGGATGATAGTTAAGAACGAACGAACGAAGAATCGAGTAGGCATATTGCGCACTGTCTAGTAAAATACATATAACTTTTCGCTCAAAACTTCATTTGAGCTCCATAATATATAGTTGGAAAGATAACTCATAGGGATACAACTTTGATGTTTTAAGTTTTTTCAAATATCCATCATAACAGGGTGAAAAGTGCACGGCCTCGCACTGACCGTGCATGTCAGGCAGAACAATGGTCAAAATCTGCGGTCAATTCGCTGCCGCGCACATCCTGTCCGGAAAAAGTGCCCTTTTTTGCTTAGGAGAAGGTGCAATTGTTTAGGACTGACCCTACTAGGTATATATACATGGAAAATGATATTTTGAGGACTTTTGACATAATTTAAACCTAAGGAGGTTAAGGAGACCGGGGATTCGACCTAAGGAGGCAAGAACACATTAGGAGCAAGGCGGAGAATTCTTCTACGAGTTTTTCACTTCCTTCTTTATATTTTCATTATTGGTTATGAATTCTAGTATTGTAGTTATGCATACTATTATGAATAGCTAATTTTTTATCTAGGATTTTTGATGCAACCTATTGGAGGATGATTTTCCTGTTACGTTAATATAGTTTTGCTGTAGTATTTCTCTATTTGTTCAACTATGTTATTATTGTGGTTGGTTCAATATTTCTCAATCGACTGTGCTTATTTAGTATGTATTACTCGGAAGAGAGTGCATATTTAGGTAGTTGTTGAACAGCATCGCTCCTAACGTATATGAGGGATCAATACGGAGGGTATAAAGGTGGGATTAATGATAACGAAGCCTTAGTGCGATCCGAGTGAGCCGTACTTAATGTCATCTAGAGTAATTCGGGATACTATGTCTAGTAAATTGTGGTAGTTACTCAAGAAAGAATTACGACACTCGGAGCGCTCATGATCGGTAAAGAATACTTGGGCGAAATTTATAGATAATGTAGCGGAAAAGATTCCGACAATAGGGGGAAATCATAACTCTAGACTTCCTTAATCTTGTCTCAAATCCTTATCCTTGTTAATTGATAGTTTTGCTTAGGGGTATTCATAAAAACCCGAAAAACCGAACCAAACCGAAAACCAAAGCAAACCGACCAAAAAAAACCGATCAAATTTGGTTTGGTTTTGGTTTTAATCAAAAAATAACTGAAAAAACCAAACCAAACCAACTATTTGGTTTCAATTAGAAAAAACTGAACCAAACCGACTATAGGAGTAGCTATTTCAAATTTATTATTACACCTATATATATGTATATTTTTATACAAAGTTTCAAAAATTTTATGGTGAATGTTAATCGTTTGCACTTTTGGTACAATTTTTTACCTTTATATTCTAGTTTGATTGGTAGTTTTCTTTTGGTAAGTGTAAGAATTCATTTCATGTTAAAAAATATATATATTTTTAATTGAGTCCTTAAATTATTCATCACTATTTCATTCAATTATCATCAATATATTTTAGTAAATAATAGATTTCTCAAAGGGCAATTAATTTGCTAGTGTTACGTTGAAAATGTAGTTGCCGGAATATGTGTTTGGTAGTGTATGCCTTATATTTAAGAAAAACCCGACAAATAACCGAAAAAACCAACAAATAACCGAAAAAACCGAAAAACCGATAAAAACCGACATAAACCGAATCGAGAAAAAACCGACTTAATTGGTTTGGTTCTAATATTTGAAAAACCGACTTACTTGATTTGGTTTCTTTCTAGGGAAAAACCGATCCAAACCGAACCATGAACACCCCTAGTTTTACTGCTTTCTAGTATTTGTTAATTAATTAGATAAAAATAAATATTGTAATCTTTATAATTAGGAAATTGTTTGGACTTTTTTCTTAGTGATATTGAACAACTATAGTTAAGCCTTAGTTCTCTGTGGGATTCGACTCCGGACTTGTAAACCGGATTATATATGCAACGATCGTTTAGTCCTTTTTATAAGGCATAGTTGGGCGTGATCAATTACCTAAGCCAAAATTTGAAACGAGTAGATGTACTATTGTAAGGTCTATCTCTTGGTTTGATGGGTTTAGAGCGTTTCACTTTAGTTTGTTTTATGGGTGTTTATCGGGCGGGTTGGGACAGGCTGAACGGGAAAAACCCCAGCCCGTTCGGTTAGCGGGCGGGTTGTTAGCGGGCTGGGGATAACGGGCTGTTATAGGGCTTGGATTTTTTGGGTTTTCGTGGGTCCGTACGGGTTAGGGCTCACACGGGCTCGGGCGGGCCGGGGTCAAATTTTTTTCTTTTTTTTTTTAATTTAAATTTTATTTTTCTTATTCAATGTCATTGATAGTTAAGTATTTGCAAACTTTTAAGGGTTAGAATTAAACTTTGAAGTTTAAAGTTTTAAATTTGAAATTTATATTTTATAATTATAAAATTGAAATTGGAAAGTAAGTGGCTATAAAAAATTATTTAATAAGAGTATAAGACCAATAGGCAAATGTAAGGAACAAACTCCGAAGGCTTTCATTTATATTTTTAATATTTTAAATTAATTTGCATGTTATTTTTTGATTTTTTTTTATTTTTGAACTTGCAAATTAAAACTTAAAAGTTTACAATAATTATAAAAAATAAGAAATAGTACATCACATGCTTTGCATCATTGTTGTAAGTTCTTCCATGTCAATATGAGATTCTTGGTTTTCGGGATTGGTTGAATCAGAACCATAAACCATTATATCTCCAATTTCTTGGTCCTCCTCTTCGTCTACCTCGTCACGCCCTTGATTTCGCCGTTCTGATCTTATACAATCTCTGAAGTACACTAGAATTTCCAAAGCGTAGCTGCCCAATAAATGACGGGTATCTCCTAGTTGCTGCCTTGCTTGGCTAAATGCGCTCTCTGATGCGACTATTGAAATCGGCACATTTAGCACGTCTCGAGCCATGGCCGAAAGAACAGGAAATTGATTTGAGTTGATCCTCCACCAACTCAGCGGTAGAAAATCCTTTGTGAGGGGCTCTGGTGACTTTTGCAAGTAGAATTGTAGTTCATCAATATTCCTGCTACTGGTTTGTTGATGCTCTCCTAGTGTAGACCAAATCTGATAATCTTGAACACAATCATCATCATCCATAGTTGTTCCAGTGTTGAAGTATTAGTTGAAGGGATATTTGCATCTACAACCGAAGAAGCATCAACAATGTTAGCATAATAATTATATAAAGTTTGTAAAGGTGTGTGTAGCTCAGAAATACAAGTGTCAATATCAGGAGTTTCAGTTGGGCCAATATCCATATAAGTATATAAAGCTCTAATTAATTGGCGACACTTTATCATTTTGACAGTAGGGTTTAAAATAGCACCAATTAGGTAAATATAGGGAATTGGGTAGAAATACTTTTTAAACTTATCTAGCATAGATTCAACAACAGTAGCATATCCTTCTTTCTGCTTCAAATTATGTAGTAAAAGAGAAATTTCAGCAATATGAACTAAACCATTTGAAATGGTAGGATAATAAGCTCCAGAAAACTCAAGTGTAGCCACAAAATTTTTTTGTAAAAATTGTATAACATCATGAATGACTTCCCAAGTTTTAGATGTTAACAAACGGATAGGATCGGTACAATGAGAATTAGCAACTTCAGTTATAGGCATTCTATATTTATAACAACATCTTAAGAACAAATAAGTATAATTCCACCTAGTAACTATTTCTTCAGGCATGAGTCTTGGTTTTAGTCCATAGTGTACACATTTTTCCTTAAATGCATTTAATCTAGCACTTCTATTATTTCCTTGAATTACACCAACAGCTCTCCTAATTAAAGTAATTTCATCTCTAAATAATTCAAGGCCACTCTTCACAATCAAGTTATAAATATGACATGAACATCTAACATGAAATATTTCAGGAATTGGTGGGTGTAGATGCAATTTTAATATTGTAATAGCAACAGTGTTGTTAGAAGCATTATCAAATGACATACACAAAACTTTTTATGCAAGATTACAAAATATAGCAACTTCATGTATAGTATTACTTATAAATGCACCAGTATGACTTTGATCTTCATCATATTTAAAAGCAATAATACGTTTTTGCATACAAAAATTATCATCTATCCAATGGCATGTAACAGTCAAATAATCATTTCCATTCACAACACGACCAATATCAGAAGTAAGAGAAACTTTACAAGGAAGACTTGCCAACAAATAACGTATATATGTCTGATATTGTCCAAAAAGCCTACAGATATCAGCTCTACAAGTACTTCTAGGAATACCTTTAAACATAGGGTTATAAATTCTTTGAATATAAGTAACAAGATACGGTGAAGAAGCAAAACTAAAAAGTAAACAACCTAAAACAATCATTTTAGCTAATTCTTCCCGATCTTTCTTAATATCGTATTTCCCAAATAACCCACCAGTACTCGGGTTAAGTCTTTGTTGCCCAGATAACTCATCTACTCCCCATTCAAGAGGGTGTTTCTCTTCCATATGCCTACGAAGTTGACCCGTTCCCCCTCCTTTACCGGGCTCATGTTTATAATGTTCACTACAAATTTTACATTTTACATAATTTTTTTGATCTTCTAGTCTTTCAAAAAACATCCAACACTTACTTCTTAATCGTCGATTCTTCTTAATAGGGAGAGGAGGCCTACTTGTTGCACCTGCATCCCTAGCATTTTGAGTTTGCCTAGCATTACCAGGTGTAGGTGGTAGTGTGTCAAGACTATCGGGTGATTGAATATCATCTAACAAAGCATCTAAATCATCATCTACACCATAATTTTCTTGCATTCGCTCATAATCTACATTTAAATTTTCAGGTAAACTTTCAGAAATATGTGTAAAGCTACTAGAAGAACCAACACCACTTCTTGTTCTTTTTGAAGTTTTCTTACTACCACCTCTAGTGCACGCTTTTTTGGCCGCTCTAAGTAAATCCATTATATAAATTAAAGTAAAAAATTAAAGTAAGAAATTAAATTAAGAAATTCAAGTAAGAAATTAAATTAAAAAACTAAATTAAGAAACTAAATTAAGAAACTAATTAATAAAATAAGTGTACACCAAATAAGAGAAAGAGATGGAACGAGTGTACCGTGATTCCTTATGCCGCACTAATTTTGAATTTTTGATATCAAAATTCAAACTTCAATTGATAGACCGAAACTTGATAGTTGATAATAATTGAATACTTGATAATTGATACCACACTTCACTTGAATAATTGATATTTGATAATAATAATTTTGTAATGGCTACACTAAATAATTGATGAAACTTGAAATAATAAATAATTGAGAATTTAAGAACTATAATATCAAGAGAGAATTGAGAGTTTGATACTTGAGAGAGAATTAGAGTAGTAAGAGAGTGAATTTGTGAGAAAAAATGAAGAAGAAGAGGGGCTATTTATAGATTTTGGGTTGGAAGGGCTATATTATTAATGGGGGGCCGAAATTGGCCATTTCTGCAATTTCTGGCCGTTCCCCAACGGTCATTTCTGAATTTGACCGTTGGGAACGGTCCAATTTAATTAAAAAAAATAATTCAAACGGAAACGGGGCTGCTAACGGGCTGCAACCCGTGTTCAGCCCGTTAAGGAAATTCGGGTTTAACGGGTTCGGGGCACCGTTAGTCTAAACGTCAACCTGACCCCCGTCCCAACCCGTCCCAACGTGAACAGTAACGGACTGACCCGGGCTAACCCGGGCTGAAAACGGGTCAGCCCGGCCCGATTAACACCCATAGTTTGTTCAGGGATATAGTTTAGAATTGTTAGTGGCATTATAGTCATATATGTAGAGTGTCGAAAAATGGGCTGTTTTGACTTCTTACATTTTTCGGCGAACTGCTTTTCACATTAATCAATACCCAGTTTTTTGAGTCTATTGATCTCATTCAAAAGGATAAATTGAGTATTGTTTTCCAACCTTAAAAGGTTAAAGAGGGAAAAATAAAGTTTACTCAACGACCAGGTGATACTCATTTGGATTCTCATTATAGAATGTTAGATAACCTCATTGTTCTGTTTTCATCAATTATTCATGTCCTTGCATTTATTGCTCATAAGGGTCCAAATTATGCCGATAGACTTGTTGATGAAAATCTCATGACTAAGATTAAAGAATTTGAATTTATTTTTATGTTGCACTTGATGTGGAAAGTTATAATTGTTATACCCCTAAAGTGATTAAAGTAATTTAATAAAGTATAACTTTGTTAATGATCTACTTAACCTAAAGGCTCTAGGTAAGTGTTCAATTAATCTGTTCTTAAGGCACCCTTTAAGATCCGTATTAAATGATTGACACTAAAATTTAATTAAGGCTATGTATTGTAATGTAAAATAAAAAGAATATATTAATTCCTAAAAGGGTTAAAGAATTGACTAGATGTTTATAAAATAAGTACTGTAACGTTAAGTTTGCACTCGAACAGCAATGCACTTAAATTCTTAATTAAGATTTGAGAAAATGATTTCCTAAACTAGCAATGAGCTCTCGTTCCAGTATTGTCCCAAAGCCAATCTTTCTTAACCTGTTAACTCCAAACTTGAAACATCAAACAAGTAACTACGAGTTCAAGATGTCTTTAAAGAAAGTAAAGAAAACAATGCCATCTTGAATATTTGAAACAGGGAAAGAAAACAAAGATGGCAGCTTCTATGTGCTAGAAATACTAGTTTCAGTTCCTAAAAAAAATCATATAAAGCAGAGTTGTCAATTTCACAAAGTTGGTAGAGCGGAAAGAAAAAGTTTTAAAGCCATAGTTGATTTTATAATAACTTAGCAGACTTAACACTTAGTATTTGACGCATGTCGTGATTCCAGAAGAGTTTCAATTAGGCGTAAGTATTATGTGATAAATGAATACTTTCATTACAAAATAAAATAAAATCTTCACCATTAAAAGACTTGACTATGACTATATAGTAAATTTAGATCTTAACGACCAATCACACAGCTAAAGGATAAAACTAGTTAATAACACAACTAAAGGATAAAACTAGTTAATTACACAATGAATAAGTAAATAGATGAAACAGAAAGGAATTCAAGAGCCGTGTATTTCTGTCAAATACTGAACACCCGAATATACAGAGGTCTGAATTACTATACTTTTAATTGAGTGCAAGTATTTGTGATTGTCGTAATACTAACGCGGTACAATCGTCAAGCAATTGTAACACATTTGGAGAAGTATCACGAACAGTGAAGTTGATTGATATGCCAACATCCCCTGCAATTGTGGAATATAAAAGTATCATCATAACAGAACATACGCCAAAAGTAAAAAGTAGGTCAAGTTTATCAAGACAAGCAAACAATTATCAGTGCAGTGAAACAATATGCTGTCATGAATAAGTTTCAATTTAGGGTGAAAAGGTCTAGTGGAAGAAGATAAGAACATTCTATTTGTCAAAATCATATTGTGTATAAGTTATAATTTTTATGTATATAAATTGTATATAAATTATTTAGAACAATTTGTTATGCATAAACATCCCAATTTCTTGGTAACTACAATTTGTATGACATTTTTATCATTATTTTTATTCTGAAGCTACTGCCACGTATGTGTTGGTGATAATTGTACGTGGCACTTCAAGTCCACAGGCATAAATAAATCAACATTGTTCAAGGTTAAAAAATTTAACAGCTTGCACACATGCTCTTTGATGGACAACATATATATACAACGCAAAGCTACTGTCATGGTAGTTGGCAGCATGGTCATGCCAAAATATGTGGATCCTAAGACAATATACACACCAAAAGACATACAAACTGACATGTAAATAGTATGAACTTAACATACATGCAAGCTTGGAGAGTAAATGAAAAGGCTTTGGAATTTTTGAGAGGTCATCCTATTGATTCCTACGTCGATTGCCGTATTACTTGTATATTTTAGAGAAGACTTATTCAGGATAGGTAGTGAAATTGCAGAAGGTAGAAAATGATAGTTTCTTGTATGAATTTGTTGCCCTTAGTACGTCCATCAAGGATTAGGAGCATTGTAGTCTAGTTGTAGTAGTCGATGGCACCTTCTTGAAGTCGGCATATAGGGGAATCATGCTAACAGCTAGCACAATGGATGCAACAGGTAATGTAGATTAATTGTAAAAATATTGTAATAAAGTTATTTCTGAAACTGTATTTTTGATATTTTCAAGTTTTATTACTGAAATTAAATTTGTTTTTGCTACCTATGTGATAGATAGCATATTACCACTAGCATACGCGTTGTTGATTAAGAAAATGACGCATCATGAAGGTGATTTTTTTGAGCAATTCAAACATGCATATGGTGAAAAACCAAATATGTGTGTTATTTCGGATTGGAATGAGAGTATATTGAAGGCAACATTTACTGTTTATACCGGCATGCCACATTATGCTTGCATGTGGCATATTTGGACAAATATAAGGTCAAATTTCAAGAAAGATCATCCAATACTAAGCGAATTGTACTTTGCCATGGCACGATCATACACGCTTGATGAATTTAATCAAAGAATGTCAAAGATTGAAGAGATCAACACACGTGTTAAAGCATACCTATACGATATAGGTTATCACAGATGGTCTCGGGCACATGCTACGGTGAACAGAACATGGACGATGACATAAAGCATTGTAGAGTCTTTGAATGCGGTAACCAAAAATGCAAGAGAGCTGCCTGTAGTTCAACTATTAGAGTACATGATGACTCTTCTTGAACGTTGGACTAATAAAAAGTTATTGAATGCAAATGGTACATTCACATACCTTAGAAAAAAATACAACAAAGAGTTGGATGTCAACAGGACATTATCGCAGAAGATGAGAGTAAGTTATGATCCATAACATCAGATCATTGATTTCATCAAACTAAATATATACTGATAATTATAGTTATGTTGTTGTACAATTGTAGTTATTTTGTCTTTTATCTAGTGCTAACAACTTGTTGTATGTTTGTAATGAAATTGTAGGCGAGGGCTTCAACAAATTACATCCATACTGTAATAGATAGTGTGAAACGCTTCATTGTTTGCCTTCAAAATAGGAGATGTAGTTGTGGATAATTTCAGCTTGATGAACTTCCTGGTCCACATGAACGAGTCTTATGAAAATTATTGTTCTCCTTATTGCACCCCTAACATTTTGAGTTTGCCTAGCATTACCAGGTGTAGGTGGTAGTGTGTCAAGACTATCGGGTGATTGAATATCATCTAACAAAGCATCTAAATCATCATCTACACCATAATTTTCTTGCATTCGCTCATAATCTACATTTAAATTTTCAGGTAAACTTTCAGAAATATGTGTAAAGCTACTAGAAGAACCAACACCACTTCTTGTTCTTTTTGAAGTTTTCTTACTACCACCTCTAGTGCACGCTTTTTTGGACGCTCTAAGTAAATCCATTATATAAATTAAAGTAAGAAATTAAATTAAGAAATTCAAGTAAGAAATTAAATTAAAAAACTAAACTAAGAAACTAAATTAAGAAACTAATTAATAAAATAAGTGTACACCAAATAAGAGAAAGAGATGGAACGAGTGTACCGAGATTCCTTATGCCGCACTAATTTTGAATTTTTGATATCAAAATTCAAACTTCAATTGATAGACCGAAACTTGATAGTTGATAATAATTGAATACTTGATAATTGATACCACACTTCACTTGAATAATTGATATTTGATAATAATAATTTTGTAATGGCTACACTAAATAATTGATGAAACTTGAAATAATAAATAATTGAGAATTTGAGATTTGAGAATTTAAGAACTATAATATCAAGAGAGAATTGAGAGTTTGATACTTGAGAGAGAATTAGAGTAGTAAGAGAGTGAATTTGTGAGAAAAAATGAAGAAGAAGAGGGGCTATTTATAGATTTTGGGGTGGAAGGGCTATATTATTAATGGGGGGCCGAAATTGGCCATTTCTGCAATTTCTGGCCGTTCCCCAACGGTCATTTTTGAATTTGACCGTTGGGAACGGTCCAATTTAATTAAAAAAAAATAATTCAAACGGAAATGGGGCTGCTAACGGGCTGCAGCCCGTGTTCAGCCCGTTAAGGAAATTCGGGTTTAACGGGTTCGGGGCACCGTTAGTCTAAACGTCAACCCTGACCCCCGTCTCAACCCGTCCCAACCCGTCCCAACGTGAACAGTAACGGACTGACCCGGGCTAACCCGGGCTGAAAACGGGTCAGCCCGGCCCGATTAACACCCATAGTTTGTTTAGGGATATAGTTCAGAATTGTTAGTGGATTATAGTCATATATGTAGAGTGTCGAAACATGGGCTGTTTTGACTTCTTACATTTTTCGGCGAACTGCTTTTCACATTAATCAATACCCAGTTTTTTGAGTCTATTGATCTCATTCAAAAGGATAAATTGAGTATTGTTTTCCAACCTTAAAAAGTTAAAGAGGGAAAAATAAAGTTTACTCAACGACCAGGTGATACTCGTTTGGATTCTCATTATAGAATGTTAGATAACCTCATTGTTCTGTTTCCATCAATTATTCATGTCCTTGCATTTATTGCACTTGATGTGGAAAGTTATAATTGTTATACCCCTAAAGTGATTAAAGTAATTTAATAAAGTATAACTTTGTTAATGATCTACTTAACCTAAAGGCTCTAGGTAAGTGTTCAATTAATCTGTTCTTAAGGCACCCTTTAAGATCCGTATTAAATGATTGACACTAAAATTTAATTAAGGCTATGTATTGTAATGTAAAATAAAAAGAATATATTAATTCCTAAAAGGGTTAAAGAATTGACTAGATGTTTATAAAATAAGTACTGTAACGTTAAGTTTGCACTCGAACAGCAATGCACTTAAATTCTTAATTAAGATTTGAGAAAATGATTTCCTAAACTAGCAATGAGCTCTCGTTCCAGTATTGTCCCAAAGCCAATCTTTCTTAACCTGTTAACTCCAAACTTGAAACATCAAACAAGTAACTACGAGTTCAAGATGTCTTTAAAGAAAGTAAAGAAAACAATGCCATCTTGAATATTTGAAACAGGGAAAGAAAACAAAGATGGCAGCTTCTATGTGCTAGAAATACTAGTTTCAGTTCCTAAAAAAAATCATATAAAGCAGAGTTGTCAATTTCACAAAGTTGGTAGAGCGGAAAGAAAAAGTTTTAAAGCCATAGTTGATTTTATAATAACTTAGCAGACTTAACACTTAGTATTTGACGCATGTCGTGATTCCAGAAGAGTTTCAATTAGGCGTAAGTATTATGTGATAAATGAATACTTTCATTACAAAATAAAATAAAATCTTCACCATTAAAAGACTTGACTATGACTATATAGTAAATTTAGATCTTAACGACCAATCACACAGCTAAAGGATAAAACTAGTTAATAACACAACTAAAGGATAAAACTAGTTAATTACACAATGAATAAGTAAATAGATGAAACAGAAAGGAATTTTCAAGAGCCGTGTTCAACTCCCAGAAGATTTTCTCTTCCATATTTATGGGCACATGATGTAAGAACTGGAAAAGATGAGGATGTGCAGTCTTTAGGCAATGGCAGCATCGTTGAGTTTCATTGTGAAACTCTTCGGCTCCGGTGTTCATGCAAGTCAAAGAAAGTAAATGAATTAGAGAGCAGCTACTGTTCTAACAAGCTAAAAAAGCAAAATAAACAAAGTAGGAAAAGAGCAAAATTTATAGACTTGAAATTGAGTAGCTTTTCTTGCATTTAGACATGACCAACTCATATTAACAGAAACATATTCTCAAGTAATGTTCCAAGTTAGAAATAAATGATTAGATCCCTTTTTTTTAAGTAAGGCCTGAAATAATTCTATATCGTTGAACCAAACATACATGAACAGACAAGCATATTTTACACCCTTTTAAAGGTTACCATTAAATTAACAGAGATGCTAGCATTTAGTTGCCAATCTTAAATAGAATCATGAAGGCATGATGTTCACAAGATAACATGTAATCTCATATAGCTAAAGTCTATTTGAAATAAACATTTTAAAAATCCTATGGGCATGACCTCTAAACTTTGGAATAAGCATAAAAGTCGTATTTTTATCACTTAAGCAGAAAGTAGAGCAAAAGGATACAATAAGAGAATACATATTCTCCTAAAGCATGATTTCGCTAATTAGTAATCATACAACATGATTTCTGGACATATTAATTAGCTCTAATATTATGATTCTAACCCATTCAAATAGCCATGTGTGTATGTATATATGCTGATGAAAGTATTGCACACTAAACAAGAGTCCTTTCATGTAAAGTCCATATAGGTCCTAATGTCATGATTTTTACTACCTGAACAACAACTAAATTTTAATCCTTAAGGCATGGCTTCTATTCAAGTATTATCAGTAGAGGTTTTGAAAGTAGAAGACAACAACTAGTGTCACGATTCAATCATGAAATTTTGAAGAGACAGATATGAACATAAAAGGTCTTAATACATGATTTTATCATTATTACTATTTTGCTAGCACACTTCAATATGACTAAAACAGAGAAAAGCTAAGACATGATTTTCTAGGCAAACACACTGTTTTTAAATGAATGAGAAAAATCAAAACATGGTCAGATTTTACCTGTTGTGGGGCAGTGAACTCAGGACATCGATCTCGAATCTACTCTCTCGTTACGAACAGATCCGAACAAGTTCGAATACCTCTGTCACGGCCAAAGTTCACCGAGACAGAAAAGAAAAGGTTTTATTTCTAAGAGACTCTTGCAAGTTTGAGAGACTATAACAGTAGTGAGAATGACAGAGTAGTAGTGTTTTGCTGGTTCATGTGTGTGTAGGCGGCTGTGTCTGAGGGTGTTCCACCTTAGAAATTTAGAGTTTTTGTGGTCTTTTTCGTGCTCTGTCACCTCTCCCTCGGCTGAGAGTAAAAGATAAATATTTATAGAGTAGGTGATTTTAAGCGGGATTTCTTGATTAAGGATTCAAAATCGAGTCAGAATCCGAAACGTTGAGATGAGCTGGGTGCTCACGTGAATTGGTCAAGTTCTGAAAAGAGATGCCTTTTTCTCAGCGAATGCGCCAAAGAAAGGATAGAGAAGGACGATCTTTGCCTCAAATGGAGTGGGCATAGCCTGGTCATGGCTGAAAGGAATTTGAAAGTTGACATAGAAGAGGAAAGGGGTGAAGAGAGAGTGTAAACTATACATCTTCAGAAGAATAGTTCTATACATTTTCATCAATCTCACAGCTGATGCATGTTAAAAGAATTAATATAAAAGAAAATATACTAATACTAAATAAAAAAGGTTCAAGTGAGATAAAATACGGGATCCTAATTTAGAATTTATTTGTTACTAATCAGACTACTTTTTTTTGACAAATAATTATTTATTTACTTTTTATTTCTTGTTACCACAACAATCTATTATCTCGGTTCCAAATAGAAGCTACTTTTTTTAACAACGCTCTATAACTACTATGTTACAACACTAGCTCCTCCCAGATTTCTCCCAATAAGTAGTATTCTTTTACCACATATATTTAGCATAGAAGCAGTGAGTTGGAGATGACAAATATTTAGTTCAAAGCCATTACCACTTTTCCATTGCATCAAATACAAAAAATGAATGCTTATAGCTAATGTAAACTATAAATCGGATAAAATACATTAAATTAATTGAGATTAAAAATACCTTCACAGGAAGTTTATCACATTGAACTTCCTCCGTGCTAACGCGCTTTCTCCTTTTGGGTTTAATAGCAATATTTTGTTGCATAGCAGATGCATTTTCGATTTTTTTTCCTTTGTCTTTTGTATGCGATGCTTCAACCCGTTTTTCCCTTTGATTGTCCTTTCGAACGACTATTGCATGTGGGGATTTGCAACCCTTTAACACCGTTTCTTCAAAGTCAGAGTCATAATCAACATGAAGAGATGAAAATTTGACCACATTTGATTTTGATTTTGATTTCTTACCATATGAATTTTTACCCATCTGTCAACTTGGCAAGAATGAGAATATCTTCCAATTTCTACAATGGGACTTGATTTAAAAAAAGAGTTAATAAAAACATTAAGTAGACATAGTACAGAGTACTAATCGGATAAAAATGAAGAGAATTGGGGTATTTGAAAATTTTGAAATTTGGGGAAGATAGAGAAGAAAAGCGTAAAAGAAGGAGAAAGGGGAGGAGTGAGGGGAAAGTACTGAAGCACGATAAGTTGGCTATGCTATGTCAATTAAAACAAATAAAAATTTAAAGTAGGGCTATAGGGTGCCAATATCTAAAACTAGGGCTTTTTAATGCTAATTTTCTTAATAGGTTGTTATACCATGCCATTTTTTCATGAAAGAATATCTCTCAAGCATTTACTAATTTAATCCAACGGCTAAAATATTTTCCATGAAAGTCTTAATGGGTCAGTACATTGGTTGGGTATTGAAGTTGAAACGTTGGGCTGAGAAGGCCGAATGAGATTTCCGAAATGGCCCTTTAATCAGGCCTCTTTTTTTGTGCGGAAAATTAGCTAGCTTTTCCTCTCTTCTTTTAATTTCTTTGAGCTTCTAAATTAGATCTACATGTTATATATAGTAATGTTAAGTAGATAATAATAATAATAATAGTTGTTGTAGTAGTAGTGATAATAATAATAATAATAATAATAATAATAATAATAATAATAATAATAATAATAATAATAATAATAATAATAATAATAATAACAACAACAACAACAACGATAATAATAATAACAGTACTAGTAATAATAGTAATAATAACAATAATAGTTGTAGTAAATGGAAAATAGTATTGAAAAATAAAGTATTTGATGTAATAATAAATTAGAAGCTCAAGAGAATAAATTGAAAAAAAGGAGGGACAAAATTGGATGTCAACAATAATGATGACAAATAATTTGAGCTCCTCTTTACAAAAGATGGATCAAAATATTGTCAATGTTATGGGACTCCTCGCTTATACGAAGCAAAGATTACAAACAACAAAGAATAGTGAATTTGAATCATTAATGGATGATGTCTCTTCCTTCTGTGATAAACATGAGATAATGATCCCAAAAATGGACGCTCAGTTATTTTCCTTGGAAGTCAAAGCGTAGAACTCTTGATGGTACATACTTTCATCATTTACATTTTTGGGATATTTAATGTTGTTATTGATTTGCATCTTCTAGAGCTTAACACTCGTTTCGATGCTGTGAGTACCGACTTACTTCTCGGTATGGCTAGTTTAAATCCACTTAATTCATTTGGTAATTTTGATAAGAATAGGATAATAAAGTCGGCTGGATATTATCCGAATAAGTTTGACAGCAACAAGCTCCGAGATCTTAGTTGCCAGCTTGACAGTTTTATATTTTATGCTCGTGGTCCTGACAAGAGGTTCTTCAACATGAAGGGAATTGGTGACCTTTCTAAAGTGTTGGTTAAGTCAGATCCATCAAAGTTGGCCACTTGTGTATTTACTTATCAAGTTGACTCTTATTCTTCCTATTTCTACTTCTTCTGTGGAACGAGCTTTCTCATCCATGAACTACATAAAAATGAGCTTCACAATAGCATAAGTGATGAATTTTTAAATAGTTGTTTGGTTTGCTATGTAGACCGTTAGATATTGTCAACTGTGAACAATGATGCCATTATTCATCGTTTTCAACATATGGAAAGTCGTCTATCACAGTTGTGAAGTGTGACTAGAAGTCTTTTTTGGTGATGATAATATTGTTAGTAGTTCATTATGACTTGTGACAAAGTATTTTTTGGTAATGATAGTAATAGTTTTCACTTTAACTCTTTTTGCTCTTGCATTCGAATATTTATGCACTTATACTATGCGATTGATAGTAACTTTATATTAAAGGAAGTGATCACCCACGACCTTAAAATTCTGGATCCGCCACTGACAAAATTTAATATATCCCATTTAAGGCAATGAACAAAAACTGGGAAAATATTGTGATCGAACGAGACAGGTGCAATTGTATTTGGGGGTATGTCAGTGAACAATGGCTGCTTCCAAAGGCTAAAACGTTACTTATTATGGACTAAAAGAAGTATTAATTAGCTAATGGTCCGTCAAAAAGCGTCATAGAAAACGACATAGACAATATCGTTTTCGGATTTTTGGAAAACATTTGAAAGTGGCGTCATGTCTGCCGTTTTAAGCCTTTGAAAAATGTGAGCACTCAATAACTGTCTCCCATGAATAGAGCCTCTATATGTTAGGATCAAAATAATTTGGTGTCATAAGAAAGCTAACAAAGCAAACTTTGAACGATGATTAAAACAGACAATAAAAAAGAAATATACCAAAAGAGACACAAACATTTAACGTGGTTTGGTCAATTAATCTACATCAGAGGGAAATATGAGCAATTTGTTGGGATCATGCCCATGTTGTCCAGCCAAAAACCCAATGGTCCAATCCTATTCTCTTTTGATTTTCATTCCCATTCGGAATTAGATTCGGTTGTTAATCCTATGTAGAGTTGGTTTTGGCTTTAAGAGAAAACATCACTCACAATCTATAAATAGGACAACCTTGGAGAATTGTTCTATGCTTATTGGTATATGTTTGTGAAAAACTTAAGCACATATGAGTGGTTTTTGATAGAGCTTTCATCAAGAGAGAAGAGAGAAGAAAAAGTGTTTGTTTTGTTGCAGATTTTTGTTCCGGCTAGCCAACTTCAAATCATGTTTTCCGACTAGATAATCGTTGGATCGGGCCGAAATTTGGATTGAGTTTCGTAACATCATGGTCTTTGATTTGAACGATGAAGATCGGATTTGGAGGCCCGTACTATCTGATTTCGAGCCCCAAACCGCAGCTCCATTTTTGTAACTTCTCCTCCTTCAATTGATTTGTTGTTGCTTTGTTGCTATTTAGGAGGGGGAATCGAAGGTTCCTGGTGCTTCTGTAGTCGGTAGACTGTCAAATAATGATAGAAAAGGGTGATGGGAACTGAGAAGAGATGGAGGAGAAAGAAGACGTAGGTATGTCGATTTATTCATAGTTGAGTGTCTTGAATTGGGTTGGGTAATGGGTTAAAGAAGGGGTGAGATTCAAAAACAGTCAGATTTACAAATGGTAATTGAAAATAGCCACAGTTTCAAAAGTAATCGAATTTTAGCCATTTTTCATGTAAAGATAAATCTAAACGAAAATACTGTTCAAAATTCGAAAAATATTTTAGCATAATATACTGGAGTTCCAGTATAATATACTGGACTTCCAACATAATATATTGGACTTCCAACATAATATACTGGTCCAACATAATATGCTGCAAGTTCATACACATGTGCTCCAATCTCCAGTATATTATGCTAGAACTTTCCGTGTGTTGGAGTGCCAACATAATATGCTGGAAGTTCACACAGATACTCCAATCTTTAGTATATTATGCTGAAACTTTCCATGTTGCAGCAAAATAATGGTTATTTTTCAATGACTTTGCAAGCGCTAGCTATTTTTAAATTACCAGTCCGAAAACTGACTAGGCCCGTGCTATTTTCACTTAAAGAAGGGGTGGGTCTGTAAAGGGAATCAAATATCAAAATTAGCGACGAGTTTTCTGTTAAAATTAGGGGTATATTTGTTCGAAACTATAACGATGAGGGCAGTCATAGACAGATACTCAAACAAAGGACAATTTTAAACTACTTACGATAGTATGTGGGTATATTTGTCCCTTTTCTGTAAAACAAACAAATAAAGAAAGAAAATCCCAAAAACTATCTTCCATTCTAGTCGGATCATGAGCGGCTCAGGTCGTCGCATGTGTAACCGCATTTCCCTCCGGGATATATATGGTGCACTAGTGGATGGTCCATCGTGGAGGAATCACCTACAATCACATTGAGCAAGGCAAGTTTGTATCAGGTGAAGAAATAAGTTGTACCAATACCTTGGAATCTTTTCTTGCATAGCTTAATAGCTTAAAAACGCTTAAACAATTCAAGTACAAGGACCTGATATGAATACGAGGTTAATATCGTCATGAGATTATGACTTCTGGCCTTTATCATTATCATTCCAAGCTTCACCAAATCCCTACATACTTTTTTCCAATACTTATTTCTTCAGATGAATATTCTTTATGATTCCAGAGTAATAAAGAGCGAATATTCCGTCCAGCTCATTATTTTATAATGCTGCTGCAACCCAGCTCAACTCTCACAATAATACAGCCAATTTTGACGAAATGACAAAACTACCCTTCTTAGTTTCTGATCTTGACCTAAATGTAGGACCCGATGAGCCACCCATATAAATTGCTAAGGTTTGAATAAATTAATGCTCATCGCATAAACCATGAGAGGTCAAGATCATAATCCGAGCAGAAAATTACAGGCAAAATCCAATTATGGGCCATACAAAATCATGTAAAATTTGTCATATTCCAAGACTTTTATGCTTCACCTTCCAAACACATTACTTGTATAAGCTAAAAGCTGCTTCTGATCAATCGTATTATGAATAGAGCTTCTATGTGTGGATGTTTTTGTTTAGATATGGAAGATACACTTAGAAGTTAGAACTCAGTGGGAGAAATTAACGTACCTAAACTATCCTTTGTGAATAAATTTTTCTATTTGATTAAGTTGTGCTTAATAAGTGAAAAGATAATATAGTAGCCTACTGAATAATTGAACTATAAGATTATTTATCAAAAGAAAGAGGCATGATTCATATCGTTTTCATCATTTCAGGAACAAAGTTTCCAACACACCCATTTATTGGATGTACCCCACAATGCATATATCATGTACAGAAAATATTCCATTCATTTGATCGTTTGGTGCAAAAGGGAAAAAAATAAAAATAGAAGAGAAATGCAAGGGTTTGCTTTCTTGTACCAAATATTGAAAGAAAAAAAATGTTACAACCATTTCATTTGCAAAAAAAAAAAATAAAAAAATAAATTGAAATTGAAATTCAAAAGTAAAGCTGTTTGGTTCGGAACAGAAGTCGATTTTGAAAATCGAACCGACGCGTTTTACGAAAATGAAAACGACCATCGCTAGATTTTCACAAACTAAAACAATTTTTTCCAGAAACCTTATACCCATAAGCAAATTCAACACATAAATTCTCCCCAATTATTTTTAAGAAAATTTAGAACTATTTTTTAAGAAATTAAATTAAACCAACTCAACTATTCAAGCAACGCATTAAGTATAACGGATTCTTAAAGTCTCGTTCTTAATTCTCGAAATGTGTCGAGAAATCACAACCGTTAAATCTAATGCCTCAAAGTAAAGAAAATGAATAAGGAGTGTAGCAAAAATATCAATGTGGACAAGATGGTCGTATATAATTTGTACAAAGAAAATTCAAATGGGAATCTCTTACCCAGTCAAAACATGCATATTCTCTTGGATTCTAGGCAAGCTTTCCCATTCCAAAGTCAATGGAACGAACCAATTATTGCTCTCTAAGTCTTTTTCTTTCACTAAAGAGTAAATTCAATATCTTGACAATTAGGCACTAAGTAAACTGAAGAAATAGAATCCCAATATTTTTCCTTCCTCGTAACAATAACATTAAAGACTCATCAATGTGACTCGACCAAAGGTTCAGTAGCTTCATTTTCACAAATAGGGGTGACAATTTGAATCCAAATCCATCTAGCCCGTCCAAAGATTAATGGTTGAGCTACAAACATTTTAATTTATGAGTTAATTTAGGCTGAGCCCAAGTTAACTCATTATTTTTTTATAACTCATTCTGACCCATTAAACAGCCCAAATATAACTCATGAAACTCACGCAAAACAAAGAATCTCAGTCCAATTTATCTAGAAATTTACTTAATCACCCCAATTTCACTTTTTTTTTTGTATTTTTAATTTTCTGTTCTTTTATTTTTCTGCACCACCCACCCTACCCCTATCCCCCCCAAACCCCCTCAAAAATTAATTTTTACCTTTTTTTTTTTTTTAATATTTTCAATTTTTTTTTGTATTTCTGCACCACCCACCCGCCCTAACCCCCTACCCCCGGCAAAAACCCTCAATTTTTTTTACTTTTTTTGTTTATTTTTTTTAATTTTTTATTTTTTTTTTATTTTTCTACACCACCCTAAAAGTATAGTACAAAATTCAGATTTGAACTCCTTTTTATTGGTAGATTAATCAAAGTAGAAAAAAAAAGACAGTTTGAAAACTACCTCATTCTATAAGGTTTTCAGAACTCGTTTGCTTACTGAGAAAATGAATTATTCACAGTTAAAATATATTTTAATGTTCAATATAAGTAATATCAGCATAATTTTTATACCACATCTAACGAGGGATAACAATTCAGGGATTAGCTATACCGGAATAAAACAAGTAAAATGATAAAATTGTCCTTCTACCAAAGCCTTTTAAAGGAAAATCAAGGTTAATATTAGAAACAAAACATTATCAAAGTTAATTTAGTTTAAAACCAAATAAATGCTTTATACGTATATCTTATTACTAATGCAGTAAACCAAATAAATCAGAGGTACTAAATGATCTCAATATTAGTACAATTTAGTTACGTACTAAAATTTCTAACATAATTTTATTCTCGCCAACCCTACAAGTATAGTACTCCAACCCCTTTCTCTTGGCAAAATAATCCAATAGGAAATAAAGACGGTAAGAAAATTGGCACACGTTATATATGACTTTTGACACTATTTAAGCCAGCCAATGGCATTAGTGGTTGCATACTTTGAATGTAGAGAAATAACTAATAAAGACTGTTGAGAGTTGTTTCTTCTTACCCCTTTTGAAGTTTATTTTCCTCAGATTTTCACAGTTCCAAGCAAGCACTATGGAAAACATGGAGTCGGAATCTAATGCTGACAGAAAGTTTGCTCTACCAGTTGACTCAGAACACAAGGCCACTGAATTCAGAGTGTACTCTGCTTCAGCTCCTCACATGCGATCATTTCATCTTTCTTGGATTTCTTTCTTCTCTTGTTTTGTTTCCACATTTGCTGCTCCGCCACTTCTCCCCATAATCCGTGACAATCTTGATCTCACAGCCACTGACATTGGAAATGCTGGGATTGCAGCTGTTTCTGGTGCAGTCTTTGCAAGAATTGCTATGGGAACAGCTTGTGACTTATTTGGTCCAAGACTTGCTTCATCTGCACTTATTCTCTTAACTGCACCAGCAGTTTTCTTAACTGCAATTTCCAATTCGGCGATTTCCTTCCTTCTTGTTCGTTTCTTCACGGGCTTTTCACTAGCTACTTTTGTCTCGACCCAATTCTGGATGAGCTCGATGTTCTCTGCTAAGGTAGTTGGCACGGCCAATGGCATAGCCGGAGGCTGGGGAAATCTTGGCGGCGGAGCTACACAGCTAATTATGCCTTTAGTCTTTTCACTAATACATAAAATTGGTGCAACTGAGTTTACTGCTTGGAGAATTGCATTTCTTATACCTGCCATGTTTCAGGCTTTATCAGCATATGCTGTTTTCTTTTTAGGCCAAGATATGCCTGATGGGAATTATGCACAGCTTCATAAATCAGGAGAAAAGCATAAAGATAATATGTCAGATGTTTTGTATCATGCAGTTACCAATTATAGAGGATGGATCTTGGCATTGACCTACGGCTATTGTTTTGGGGTTGAACTTACTGTGGACAACATAATTGCACAGTATTTTTTTGACAGGTTCCATGTGAATCTTCACACAGCTGGAATCATTGCAGCCAGTTTCGGGTTAGCGAATTTATTTTCCAGGCCTGGAGGAGGGATATTGTCTGATATTGTGGCGAAAAGGTTCGGAATGAGGGGAAGGCTTCGGGCACTATGGATTGTGCAAACTATAGGAGGCTTGTTATGTGTTCTTTTAGGGAAAGTAGAATCTTTAAGTGCTTCTATCGTTGCGATGCTTGTGTTTTCAGTGTTTTGTCAAGCTGCCTGCGGCCTCACTTTCGGGGCAGTTCCATTTGTTTCAAGAAGGTATGTATTCCACCTGGTTTTATTATTACTACTCAAGGTTTATTTTATTTAAACCTGACAAAGGGGCCGGTTCGATTCAGGACTGACCCATTAACCTTCGAGTCCTTGGTTCGATTATGGGCCTGACGCGAAACCTCTTTTAATTAAGAGGACCCGTCTCAGGCCATCCTTTTAGTTCGAGATCCTAGATGCTAACCTCTATGGTGGCCAAATCAACGGGTCGGTTCTCATTCACGAGGTGCTAGAGACTATATAAGAAAGAGTTCAAATTCTATAACTGACGGTTGTGAAAAATATTTACACAATCAGATTATTGAAAACTCTATATAATAATTAAGTAGTAACCTCAAGTAAATAGTAAGTAACCTGCTTCTTGTCACACTGTCAATATATCCTTGTAAAGAACACATCTCGTCACTTGTTTAAAGTCTAATCCTTGGATGTTTGTTTGCTTTAAATAGATCACTGGGCATAATTTCGGGAATGACAGGAGGAGGAGGAAATGTTGGAGCAGTACTAACACAAGTAATTTTCTTTAGAGGAACAAGATATTCAACAGAAACAGGGATTACATACATGGGTATCATGATTATATGTTGCACCCTCCCCATTATGTTTATATACTTCCCACAATGGGGTGGAATGTGCTATGGTCCCTCATCTAAAGGGTTGACAGAGGAAGATTACTACATGAAAGAGTGGAGTTTAACTGAGAAAGAGAATGGTTTTCACCAGGCAAGCATGAAATTTGCTGGTAATAGTAAAAGTGAAAGAGGTAAAAAAGTGGAATCTGCACCTACACCAATTGATGGAACTCCAAATATTTGAGTTTTCAAGCAGGAAAGTGAAAGCTGGTATTGTATTGCATCGTTTATTGTATTGTATTGTTGAGTTACACAAATTTCTGTTTAAGCTTAGTTCTCCATTCTAAAGAACTCTAGTGCGATCGATGTGTGTATTTTTCCTGACTTTGCATGGTTATTTTGTTTCTCTAAGTGTTTGTTAGGTAAATTGCTTCAACTATATATGTTTTGACAAAAAGTACGAAAAACCAGAGCCATTATATATTGAGGTGTGCAAGTTTACATGGCATATTACTCATGAGCAATGAAGCTACGGGGACAATCTCTAAGTTCAAAGTTTCCACCTTAACAATTGGTAGTTACAAGTGTTGCCCCTTTCTAATTTGTTACTCTCTTCCGTCTATAATAAGTGACTTTTTAGTCTTTGACACACCCCTTAAGAAAATATAAACTCTTAAAGAAAAAAGATGTATTCACTAAATTACCCTTATATAATTGTTACCTTAGCTTGACACATTGAAATATGTAAATAAGGACAAATTTTGAAAAATAAAATTAATTTCTTCTTGATTAGGTAAAAAAGACACTTATTTTGGACCAAAATAAAAAGGTCAAAAGGTCACTTATTATGGACCGGAGGAAGTACTATAACTGTTATTGTTCTTGCTAATGTAATGTAATTTGTTAGTTGAAATTCTCACTAGCCCCATTTAGTTTAAGAGTGAGGCTGCCCTCATATTCTACAGTTAAATTTTCTGTCGAAACTAAATGTATCATATTTTCATGAAAAATTTGTTCCATCTTCAATATTCAAGTAGCATAGTGAATCATGCAAGTTTCAAGATCAGTGTATTAGTGCCCGTTTGGACATAAAAAAAATTACTTTTTTTCGAAAAAATTTCACTTTTTTTCAAAATCTGTATTTGGTCATAAAATTTCCAATTTTCACTCGAAGATGAATTTTGGAATTTTTAGAAAATTTAAAAAACTTCAAAAAGCCGTTTTTCAAAATTTTCACTCACAAAGCTTCAAAAACAACCCAAAATTATATTCATGTCCAAACACAACTCTAATTTTCAAATATCGTTTTTAATTGAAAAAAAATTTCACTTATTTTTTGAATTTTACAATTCTTATGTCCAAACGCCCACTTAATATCTCAAGAACAAACATCCATCTTTCTCGTATGAATTTAGTCTCTAAGTTGTTGTAGGACCAATCTACTTCTGAAATTATATCATGCCAATAAAGAGACATCTTCCAATTTCATATGGTTCTTAAACCCACAAATACTGGCTTTATTATCTTTAACATAGCTAAATTGAATTTGGTTGCAAGGTTTTCTTTCAAAATGGTAGTATAGTTTATTCCCGCAACCATGGAGCTTTGAGATATCAAACTGCTCCGCTTTTTCACCTTTGCATTTTTTCTTTCTTATACACTATGAAACCTTATTACCAAAATTATCCCACTTTTGAAATTTAACCTACCTAAACATGTTTTAGCTACAAAAAATATAGTACATTCGTTTAAAATAGACTCCTTTCTTCAGTAGAGTCCTGTTTTAGAAGCGCGATTTTGGGACAGCGTATATTTCAGTTACAAAATTTAGACGCAATCATCACACCATAAACATGGCAACATATCTGCAGAATCCTTCTTTTACGCATATTTCCTCTGATTTCCATAAACAAGGCAACAACAAAAAAAAGCTTCTGAAGAACACAATTCCAGATTAACGTGAAGTATTGAGAATCAGCTATGAACATTTAGCTACATTCTAAAGTTTTCATAGGATTGCATAATTGTTTTCTCTACAATTGAATTGAATTTGGCGATATAATGTCAAAATTGGCAATAATATTTCAGCTAAATGGTCGGTGGGATATCTTTGGGAGATACATAGATTTTGATGTTGATGGAATTATAGTCAATGAAGATTCAAATTATAGTCAATTGAATGCCGCAATTGCAGAGCATCTAATGATCGATACTTCTGTAAAAATCATCGAGATCAAATACATTGTCAACGAACATTATCCTCCAATGAAAATTCGGAACGATATGGGAGTTCGAGTGTATGTGGAGACGAAAAAGGAAAATAAAAACTCAGGAATGTATTCGTTGTGTATAACAGTAAGGGATTTCGATTTGGAATATAGTATGTCGAATGCGAGCACAATTGCAAGCTTGCTCTGTTTTTGCATGTTTTTCAATTTTAATTGTTCTACAATTTTACTATAAATTATCTATAATTGTACTACATAACAAATGTAGTTCAACTGTTATGTCTCTAAAAAATAATTGAAGTGTAACTGTTACATAGTAATTAAGGTTTGAAAAAAGCAAAATGTGATCACAGAACAAAGTATATACAAGTATAATGCAAATTTAATTTCTGTCAAATACTGAACACCCGAATATACAGAGGTCTGAATTACTATACTTTTAATTGGGTGCAAGTATTTGTGATTGTCGTAATACTAACGCGGTACAATCGTCAAGCAATTGTAACACATTTGGAGAAGTATCACGAACAGTGAAGTTGATTGATATGCCAACATCCCCTGCAATTGTGGAATATAAAAGTATCATCATAACAGAACATACGCCAAAAGTAAAAAGTAGGTCAAGTTTATCAAGACAAGCAAACAATTATCAGTGCAGTGAAACAATATGCTGTCATGAATAAGTTTCAATTTAGGGTGAAAAGGTCTAGTGGAAGAAGATAAGAACATTCTATTTGTCAAAATCATATTGTGTATAAGTTATAATTTTTATGTATATAAATTGTATATAAATTATTTAGAACAATTTGTTATGCATAAACATCCCAATTTCTTGGTAACTACAATTTGTATGACATTTTTATCATTATTTTTATTCTGAAGCTACTGCCACGTATGTGTTGGTGATAATTGTACGTGGCACTTCAAGTCCACAGGCATAAATAAATCAACATTGTTCAAGGTTAAAAAATTTAACAGCTTGCACACATGCTCTTTGATGGACAACATATATATACAACGCAAAGCTACTGTCATGGTAGTTGGCAGCATGGTCATGCCAAAATATGTGGATCCTAAGACAATATACACACCAAAAGACATACAAACTGACATGTAAATAGTATGAACTTAACATACATGCAAGCTTGGAGAGTAAATGAAAAGGCTTTGGAATTTTTGAGAGGTCATCCTATTGATTCCTACGTCGATTGCCGTATTACTTGTATATTTTAGAGAAGACTTATTCAGGATAGGTAGTGAAATTGCAGAAGGTAGAAAATGATAGTTTCTTGTATGAATTTGTTGCCCTTAGTACGTCCATCAAGGATTAGGAGCATTGTAGTCTAGTTGTAGTAGTCGATGGCACCTTCTTGAAGTCGGCATATAGGGGAATCATGCTAACAGCTAGCACAATGGATGCAACAGGTAATGTAGATTAATTGTAAAAATATTGTAATAAAGTTGTTTCTGAAACTGTATTTTTGATATTTTCAAGTTTTATTACTGAAATTAAATTTGTTTTTGCTACCTATGTGATAGATAGCATATTACCACTAGCATATGCGTTGTTGATTAAGAAAATGACGCATCATGAAGGTGATTTTTTTGAGCAATTCAAACATGCATATGGTGAAAAACCAAATATGTGTGTTATTTCGGATTGGAATGAGAGTATATTGAAGGCAACATTTACTGTTTATACCGGCATGCCACATTATGCTTGCATGTGGCATATTTGGACAAATATAAGGTCAAATTTCAAGAAAGATCATCCAATACTAAGCGAATTGTACTTTGCCATGGCACGATCATACACGCTTGATGAATTTAATCAAAGAATGTCAAAGATTGAAGAGATCAACACACGTGTTAAAGCATACCTATACGATATAGGTTATCACAGATGGTCTCGGGCACATGCTACGGTGAACAGAACATGAATGATGACATAAAGCATTGTAGAGTCTTTGAATGCGGTAACCAAAAATGCAAGAGAGCTGCCTGTAGTTCAACTATTAGAGTACATGATGACTCTTCTTGAACGTTGGACTAATAAAAAGTTATTGAATGCAAATGGTACATTCACATACCTTAGAAAAAAATACAACAAAGAGTTGGATGACAACATGACATTATCGCAGAAGATGAGAGTAAGTTATGATCCATAACATCAGATCATTGATTTCATCAAACTAAATATATACTGATAATTATAGTTATGTTGTTGTACAATTGTAGTTATTTTGTCTTTTATCTAGTGCTAACAACTTGTTGTATGTTTGTAATGAAATTGTAGGCGAGGGCTTCAACAAATTACATCCATAGTATGATAGATAGTGTGAAACGCTTCATTGTTTGCCTTCAAAATAAGAGATGTAGTTGTGGATAATTTCAGCTTGATGAACTTACTGGTCCACATGAACGAGTCTTATGAAAATTATTGTTCTCCTTATTACACAAGGGAGAGCCTTCTGCAAATTTATGAAATACCAGTAGATCCTCTACTTGATGAAAGCAAATGAAATGTTCCATAACATATATCATGATAGGTTGTAATGCCACATGTCACACCTCCTTTTTACCTACACCCCCGGAAGGGTATAGTATAAGGGAGTTTTTCCAATTAAAGGACAATCAAAACGGGATTATTGCAATTAAAGATTCAAAGTCACCACTTGGGATAATTTATGGTGTCCCAAGTCACCGGTTCAAATCTCGAGTCGAGGAAAAGGTTGACTCTGTATTACAGTCCACGAACCAGAAATTCGGGTAAGGAATTCTATTAACCGGGGAGAAGGTGTTAGGCATTCCCGAGTTCCGTGATTCTAGCACGGTCGCTCAATTGTTATATTCAACTTAATTATCTGATTTTAAACAATTATGAACCTATGTGCAAATTTTAACTCTTAACCGCTTTTATTCCATTTTTGAAGTAGATTGAACGTTGTCTAAAACATGTCTTTGGATCGCGCCACATGAAATGCACCCGCAATCCGAATTCAATGTTTTGGGATTTGATTTGGGTCACATGAATGCACACCCGAGTTTAGGAAGGTAAAATTATAAACTAACGCACCTAAAGCAATTTCGCGTTGCAACTTTGCGAGGGCCATTGAAAATTAGCTAAGTGGCACGCCTCGGATTCTAAGGATTGAAAAAAATTTAATTAAGCGGGGGTCGTGCGATTTGTCATTTTGTTTGGCACGACGCACCTTGAATCTAATTAAAAGAGCGTGATTAGTTAATTAATAGACATGGAAGATTTCTACTTATGTTATGCCAAAGCTTAAGCTAAAATTTAATAATCAATAAGTTAGCATTAAAATGCCAAATGCAAAGCACATTTTAATGCTACATAGGTTCTAAGGTGAAGATACAATCCCAATTGCAACAACAGACCTTTACACAAATTATTCACCAATTAACAACAAAACTCAAAGGCCCCCAACTCGTATTAAATTCTGATTCAAATATAGCACATTTAAATAGACCACACGACATCGACACGTGCCCAAGCAAATTAAATATGAAGAGTTAAACCAAATCTGAAAATTTCAAGTCAAAAATCAGACTCAAATCCCATTCGAAAGTTTTTTAAGATTCAAGGTTTACATGAGCAAAATGACAACTCTAAAACCCCTGTACTGTATTTCAAGCGATATAGGAGTAAATCTAAAATAATCAGTGAGAAATAAGCCTAAATCAAGCTTTCTAGACCAACAACATAAAGAATCTGAACTTAGAATTTACCAAAGCTATGAAACACACATCCAAATCAGCCAGCCTTAACTAGTTAAACTAGGAATCATAGTCCTTAATTAATATATATTCTACCAAGTCCAAAACACTCTTGAATCAGCTGTATTCACACAAGGTCCAAATCCAGCACTTAAAACCAAATGTATATCAGGAAATGGAGTATTCACACTAAGCTAGACTAAAACATGAATAAGAATATGGCAAAATCAAACAGTAACCAACAACAGGGACTAATGCTTTTCATTCAACTTCAGCTCGGTTTACAAATCTTTATATGAAACTCAAACATGCTTCATTTCCAACATGGTTTCAGAAGAGTAACTGGTGCAGTTAGAGCAAAGAAAAGAGGAAGAAATCAGTAGAACATCAGCAAGAAGTCAGCATCAGAAATCAGCTCAAACCAAACTTGAATGCCCAAGTTTAAAACTCAAAACAACCCCAGGAGCTTTAAAAGAACCTCATATGCTAACCACAGGAATGCTTAAACCATTTTCAACTCAAATAAACCAGAGATTTGATTCAGAACTTGAAAAAACTTCAAAATCACCAAATGAATTTCAATGGAACAGTAGTTTTTGTCTCTCTTTTAGCCGTTTCTCTTTTTTTTTTGTATTTTTTAGCCCTTCCAAATCTGCCTTGAGTTCTAAGTAACAATTCCTTTATAGGCAAGCTACTAGGGCAGCCTTAAAGAATTCAAAATTGCCCTTAAAACCTTCTGAAGTTTTCATTTTAGCATAGCAATCCCTGGTGTAAACCTCAGAATTCCCAAATAGCCCCCACCCCAGCTTCCTAGAAGCTTCCTCAATCAGTTTTCAAAGATTCCCTAAACCAGAATTCCTAAATTACCCTCAAACCCCTGAAAATTACCATTCAGGACCTCAAATTGGTCATGGGTCAAATGACCCAATGGTTAAACTAGACCTGGGCTCAAAAAATCAATTCGAATTCTTTGGAGTGGTTTCTGAAATGAATTTAGAGCCCAAACAAAATGAACCAAGATTGAGCAAATTGTGGCAAGCAGTAGGAAAACGACTAAACAATTTTCACAAAACTTAAAACCTAAACTAAGGTACTAAATTATCATATAATCATAATTAAGCTAACAGGGCTAAACAAACAAAGTGAAATCAGAAATTAATCGTGCTATCAACAAAAGAACTAAACATACCAAACAAAAAAAATCACAAAACCAAACTTGGAACAGAAAAACTGAAAAGGAACAAAACGGACAGTACTCAATCTCAGCCAAAAACTCGTTCAATTTTAGTTTAATTAATCGGAGGGAGAGAGAAGAAGAGAAGAGGAGAGAAAGCTGAAAGAATCACAAGAGTAAACGAAAGGAAAGAAAGAACCTCGCCAACTCGGGCTCGAACTTTCGACTGACTTTCCGATTTAAACCCCCAAATAACGTCAACTATTTGTTCTTTGTCGAATAATGTTATTCCGTGGTATAACTGGCCCAGGACACTCATAAAAACTGGGGAAACACCATTGCATGTGCAGATTTGGCTTTGACTTCTAGGGCTCGAACCTTAGATTTAAGATTCGAGATGCTCTAGCAAGATTCGAGAGGAACAGAGTGGGGATTTGATACATGGTGGTTCTATGGTGTCAATTTGGTGGTGAACAGAGGCAGCGCCGGCACCGGAGGAAATGAGGGCGGCACTAGGGTTTGTGACTTCACCCTCAGATTCAAGGGATTCTGAGTGTGTTCGAATGAAGTTGGTTATGGATTGGGATTGTGGAGGGGAAGAGAAGTTTAGGGTGGCTGGGGGGGGGGGGGGGTCGTTAGGACACTTATGTATTAGGCGACCCGGGCTTCAGGACCATCTGATCAAGAAACCTCGACGGTCCTGATCTATTGCCACTGAAACGAGGTCGTTTGGGGTTGGGAAGTGGAGGAACGGGTTGGACACGGATATGGGCCGGTTTTGGGGCGGGTTATGGACTGGGTAGGCTGGGTTTGCATTGAAAGATTTGGGCCTGGGGTTTAGTTTGAAAACTGGCCCAAAATATGAAATCCCTCTTCATTTTTTTTTCAAAACAAATTTAATTCAAAACTCTTTTTCCTTTTTCCCTTTTTCCTTCTTTTTTTTGAAATTTAATTAAAATCAAAATTAAAAAAAACTAATTAACCCTAAAATGATAATTAACACAATTAATTAAAAATAAATTAATAAAAGAAAATTACTCAAAATCAAAGCTAAAATTAAAAGTGCCTAGTGGATTACTTAAAGAAAAAGTTATTTCAAAATTTATTTGATTTCATGACACTTTGTTTCTCGTTATTGATATTAATAAAAATAAACACTAGGCTATGCCTAGTGGATTACTTAAAAAAAAATTAAAAGTGCAAATTAAACTAATTTTTTTGTGATTTTTCTATTTTATGCAACAATTAATTTTCTAATTAATCATAAAATATAAAATTAACCTTAAATGCAAATACAATATATTTTGGTATTTTACACTAATTAAAATGTACAAACAAAATGCAAACAATTAACAGAAAATGCCACGAAAATCCACAAAATTGCAAACACTGAAAGAAATTATTTTGTTTTGAATTTATGGGAGTAATTCATATATAAGACAAAAATCACGTGCTCACACCACCTACTGAGAAAAAGAGCCTGGGAGACCTAAAAAACAAAGATACAAACTATATGATGAAATAAATGCAAAGAAGTACAAGGTTTCATGTGACAACTGCGGACAGGAAGGGCATAACAAAATTTTTTGTAGGAATGCTCCCAAAAGAAAATAAGAATTGATATAGTATAAAGAATTTTTTTTTACTGAGTACTGTTGATGATAATCTGTCCTTTAAGACATATTCAGTTGTATTTGTTCTGTTCTGGACAATTATAGTTGTGATGTAATTGTGTTGCTAATTTGAATAAAGATTGTCTCCTATAATGAATGTTTGGTAAACAGATTTTAACTCTTAATGCCATTGGTTTGCAGTTGTTTTGTTCAATAATTGGGTTTATTTATTAATTGTAAGCCTTTTCTAACAATCCTTTTAGATTTGAATAGATTATATATTTTTGTATAGCAATTGTAGACATAATTATAGTTATGATGTAAAGAAATTATATAGTACCAATATGGAGATCAAGTACTAATAACTTTCAACAAAAAAATATGCTACACATATTTTTATTTGTAAGTAGTAGAATTCTGGACAAAATAACAAAAGAAAAGCTAAAACAACTTTAGCACAAATCTGCTACAAATAAACTGTAGTTGAATTGTTCTTAATAAACAATTTCCCTATAACTTTAATACAATCCAGTTACAACTAAATACTTTCACCATAATTTTTCTATTGAAAAGGGCAACAATTCTTTTTGGTCTGGACTCTTGTTCTCTCCCTCATAGTTGGTGTACCTTTTCTTCTTGCTAATCTCCCCGTCACCTCACGTTCACTAATTTCACCATGCTCTTGCTTTTACTAGCATAATCCCAAAAGAGCGCTCCATAACGTCTACGGTGTTGATCAATATCAGAAAGGCCTTCCTTTGAAATCCAGAACTGTCCAATACTGACTTATTCTGCAAAATGCCGCCACGTATACACTCCAATCACTACAACAAATAATAGGGGAAAAGCTTTAGCATTCAATGTAAAATACAATTGGTTAAATTGAAGGAAAAACAGCGCATACAGATTCAACAAGTTTGTGATTACGTGAAGAGACCATAGAATCATAAACATATACAGTCAATAGTTGTAAACTGTGTTCTGTTTTCAGGACCATACTTTCCTCTCTTACTCAAATAGTGTAAAATTATATCAATGTACTGCAAAAAAATAAATTATATAATTTCGCATTGCAGCATATAATTTAACTACAATTTTCAAATAAAAAATCTACAAATATCTAAAATAATAGAATACTTCAGCTTATAATTAAATTCTGCCGGGGTATGAATGTACCATGTTGTTGAGGATTTGCCCGAGATATAGCAAAGTATAAAACCAGTCCTTTTTATCAACTTTCTCCACTCCAAGATCAAACCACGGGTTGAGCTGGTTATCTTTTACAGTATAAGGCGTCTTCTTCCTATTTAAAGACATAGCAAGTACAATTAAAATCTAGTTGCAATTGGAAATTCATAAATTCTATGCACTTGATAATATGAAAAAAGGTGCATAATTTAACCTCTTTGAAACCGTATCGATACCTAAATATAACCACTTATTGAATTCCTCCAACAAATCAGGATCAACATTGTCTCCAATAATCCCATTAAATGGATGCTTGATTTTGAAAATTGGAGGAGGTCCAACAGAAGTGCTTCCACCAGAACTGAAATAAGGGAGAAAAGGGGATCTGACATGCTTTCTAGGAATCCTTGTTCTTCCTCGTTGCACAGGGGTTGTTTCATCTTCATTAACTTCGCCGAATTTAACTATCTGTGAGAAGTTCTCGGGCAACTCAAAATCATCAAGTGTTATTTCCCTTTTTCCAGACCTAGAATCATTGTCCGAGTTAATTACATTGATGAAGTCGACTGGTTCACCTACAAAGTTAAAAACAAAAGAATAACTTTGTATGTTGCTTGCATCAGAAATGTTAGAAAAACTATAAATTATATGAAAGCTGTTATTTTTTTCTACAATTATATTATAACATATTATACCACTGAAATCTTCATTGCAATCTTCTCCTTGTTGGGAAACATTTGCTTATTGAATTGGAGATTGCAAATGCATAGTCTCCTTCTCCTCGTTGAAATGCTCTTCTTGTATGTCAACATTTGCATCCTGATTTAGAGAGTGCACATGCATAATTTTCTTCTCTGTGACAACAAATGTAAAGAGAATTGTAGATTATTTGTAGTAAGTAGAATTAAAATGTAGATAAATTGTAGTTAATTTGTGAAAATAATGTCATGTAGCTGAAATATAATATGTATTGTGAAATATGTAAAAACAAAATAGATAATATATAATTACTCCATTGGGGTTTTCCTACTTTACCAGTTGCACCACCATATTTTACAAGGGTCATATTACCCTCTTGTATCTTTTAGAAGTATAATAAGTACAACATTTTCGGGCTAATCCCAGTTTCAAAAGAAAAAATGCAAATCACGTACCAATCCTTGCTTACCACGTGTAACATTTATTTATTTTCAATTTACCCTTCTATTTATTTATTTTTTGGTCTTATTTTATTCTTTTTCTCTTACATTTCCTTTCTCTTTATCTCTCCTTCTTTTTCTTCACCATTTTCTCCCACTTATAAACGGTGGAGGTGACTTAGCAAAAAAATGGCATCACCGGAATCACCATTTTTTCTGGTGAACAACATTGTAAGAAAAAAAGAGAAAAAAGAAAGAAGAAAATAAAGAAAAGGAAAGAAGAAGAAAAGTAAAAATTAAAAAGGAGAAAACATACAAAACAAGGTTTGCTTCTCGCCGGAATCATCAACTTTTCCGGCAAGTAATATGGAAAGGAAAACAAAAGTAAAAATAAAAAAGAAAGAAAGACATTAACAGAGAAAGGATAGAAAAGAAAAAAAAAAGATAGAAAAAAGAAGAAGAAGAAAAGAAAATGGCAGAAGCAAGCTGGGGTGTAAAAATGGCGGATGAAGTATTAAGGAAAAAGTAAACAAAAAAGAGAATAGAGCTTCCACGTGCGGTTTATCAGGTGCAAATCAAAGCAAGTACCACATCAGCTCAAAAGGTGGTACTTATTAGACTTCTAACAAATGTAGGGGTAATAGGAGTCTCGCAAAGTATGAATGTGCAACTGGTAAAGTGGTGAAACCTCAATAGGGTTATTAAGTGTTATCAAAAAAAAAAAGCACTAAATCATACCTGTAGTTTCTTTCTTGAATGCCTCTTGAAATTGGGAAGATAAGTCAACAACTATCGGACATGATATATGAACATTCTCCTCTTTTTGAATGACAGACATGTGTCATGTATCTAACACAATAATTGAAAATATAATGTAGATTATTTGTTAATAATTTAATAATATGTTTAACCTATGTAAGACATGTTATCAAATTATGTTAAAATTGTTTAAATACATATTTTAGTGCTGCTGCCCAACACTTGTTTAGCACTACTGCCATGATACTGTTGTTTGTTCTTTTCTTTGTAATACTCATCATTTTTTTCAAAACTGCCACTAAACTGCAAGCAAAAGTTTTGAGGATATATCTTTGATGAATGCTAATATAAATATAAACAGGGTAAAATATTTTTCAAAATGACTATATTTTGAATGAAACCTTAGCAACGATGTTAGTATCATGTTGACTTTTTATTGCATGTAATATAGTCTTGATAGAATCATTGAATAGCACTCGAATGCTACCTAGTTCTTCAAAATCCTAGAGAACCAAAAAAACTTATAATGTATCTGACAATAAGAGGCTTACAAACATATAAAGAAGCCTAAAAATCAAGAATTATATATACTTCTTTCTTGAACAATTTAAGGTCTGAACCGACCTAAGTATAAAAATTGAAAGAGTTAAAGAAATATTTGGCATAACATAAATTACAGAGACCGGCTAGGAATATCATAGTTTATTACCTTATCAACATCTTTTCTTAATTTTTAGTTGTTTTATAATATCTTTCTTATCATCTATTCTCATTGATTGTTTATTTCCACATGAAGATGGAGCATTTGTCGAATGCTCGGCCTGCGTTTCACCTTGAAGATGTATTCAACTTTGTTTGGTAAACTCATTCTAGAAAGCTCTTCTGGGGCTTCAATCATGTTAGTGAACTGAGTGAAATAAAAATATTAAGGAGTTAGTCAACATATGTATAAAATTTGTAGATAATTTGTAGTTATATTGTCTGTACCATAAATATGTAGATTTATTGTGTTAAGTATATCAATATTTTGAGATACCTTATACAAAACTGAAAATATTTACCTAGATCCATGATGGTTTGATCATCCTCTCTTCCAATGCAGAAATCCATATCTTATCCTTTGTTGCTATCTAGTTAAGGAGGGGGATAAAATTACCAATCCTTGTAGCTATATCTGTGTTGACTATAGAGCAACATTCATACAATCAGATTTGCATAGCGAGTGGAAAACCTCGAAGGAGATAAAAATACAAAAAAGGGGTTCAGCTTATGCCTAACAGATTGAAGCAAACGTGTATAAGCTTCGATATCCAAAGTCCTCATTATTCTTGGTCGAAAAATAACTCCTCATTGTTTTATTGTCATACTTAGATGTGTAACCAAAGTCCGTGACTTCTGTAAAATATTTGAGGCCAGTAATAAGGGCAAACTCCCTCAACCCAAAGTTCAGCCTCTCACCCTTTATCTTTACTGTAAAAAAATAGACCCAGAGGTGTTTATCACACCTCCTTTTCGCCCGCGCCCGCAGGGGCGCAGAGAGAGTTTTTTCATTTAAAGGACAATCGAAACGAGATTTATTATTTAATTCAGAGTCGCCACTTGGGAGATTTATGGTGTCCTAAGTCACCGGTTGAATTCCGAATCGAGGAAAAGATTAACTCTGTATTACAGTTCACGAACCAGAAATTCGGGTAAGGAATTCTGTTAACCCGAGAGAAGGCGTTAGGCATTCCCGAGTTCCGTGGTTCTAGCACGGTCTCTCAACTGTCATATTCATCTTTTTTATCTGATTTTAATACATGTTGAACCTATGTGCGAATTTTAACTGTTTACCGCTTTTATTATTATTTATTCAAAGAATTACAACATCGTGACAATGCATCTCGAACTGCGCCACATAAATGTACCCGCAATTTTCGATACGTTCCAACTTCGTTGAGATTTGGATTTGGGTCACATAAATGTGCACCCGAGTTTAGGAAGATAGCATTATTAAATACGCGCCTAAAGATACTAACGCGTTGTTATTTTGAGAAAAGCCGTAAAGTTCGCTATGTGGCCTGTCTCAAAATCTAAGCATTTGAAATAACTGTCCGTTGAGGGCCCCGCAGTTTGTGTATTCTTGTTTGTCGAGGCTCGTCTCCTTCATTATTTTTTAAGGAATTTGCAGCGTCATGGAAATGCATCTCGAACCACGTCACAATCAATGTACCCGTGATTGTCGACATATTTCGACTTCGTTGAGATTTGGATTTGGGTCACATAAATGTGCACCCGGGTTTAAGAAGGTAATATTATTTAAAGTACGCGCTTTAAAGAGACTAACGCGTTGTTATTTTGGGAAATGGCCGTGAAACTCGCTAAACGGCCTCTCCCAAAATCTAAGTATTTTAATATGTACAATTATCGAAAGCCCCGCAATCTAGGTGTTTTATTTGGCGAGGCGCATATCATTCTTATTTTAAAAGGGCAAACCTAAAGCAATCTATAATTTTCTACTTTATTTGTCTCTAAAAAAAAAGAAAAGTCCTAATTAATTAACATTACAAAATCGGGCCTCATAGTTCAAGTCCGGATCCAAACGAAAGGGCGAACCTTTTAATGTGAATCCACTACCTAATTTAAAAGCCCAGTACTTCCTTAAGTGCCAACATGCCATATCAGTCTTGGGCCCCAAAGAGCCCAAGCCATAAAATTCGTGCAGGCCAACCGTGAATTTTTCAGTGGCCCAAAGTGGGCCTAGGACTAGCCTAGTTCAAATGAACAAGATCAGGCCGAGAAGATCGCGGGATAAGAATTTGCATACCACAATTACTCCAACTCTCGAGAGTGTGTTTACCAAATAGTAATAAAATGCTACGACGTACGCTCGTTCAAATTAACTACTTATTCATATCCAATTATCATGACCAATTTGTTTAGTCAGTGCTAATGGTGCCTGCTTATTTTAAACAAGTTACTGATGATACCTACTGATATTACTAGCCTAAACTGTTGATGCCTACTGATATTAGGTTTAACTCGAAATCAAACTTGATGACCCATCATACATTTTGCAACCCCAATCATGTTTCTGAATTTGATTTTTCAACAGAATAGTGCTATACTAAAGTGAGCACTATCTATACTAAAGCGGTTACTAGATAACAATGAATTCAAGTAGTCCCAAATCAAACCAGCGCACATTCGAACATTCTGATGCTTCCGTTTCTAATTAAATTATTGTCCCTAACTAGTTGTCCACTTTGACATGAATTCCTTATAGCAAAACGAATCACGAGTTCAAATAACTTCATCTAGTACTAATTGTTTATGATAAAGAAACTGACAACCTAGCAGCTCAAATTTGTAAACTAACAGCATGTCAACAGGAACATAACAGTTCAATAGCTCTTAATTACAATCTCTGTGTATCCACTATTCACATACTAAACACATAATCAATATCGACTAGATATAATTAACTAACAACTCATCCAATTGTAAACAACAGGCAACCTACAAATGAACACAAATCTGTGAATATTTCCATTTTTCAACTTCAAGGAGCTACATCAAGGCGATTCAAAAAGTGTACATGGATTGGAAAAAACAGGACAAGAAGAAGGAGAAGAGGATCAGCAACAGTAGCAATACAACACAGTAGAACATCAAACAAACATTGCGAGTACCAAGCAACAGGTACCAACAGCTAGTGACATATGCAACAGACCCAAGCGATAAACCAGAAATCCAGAAGTGTTTAAAACCCAACAGAATTACCAGAACTGACTCAAAACCAGCCTGAATAAACCTAAAGTCACTAGAAAACCAACCAGGGAACCTCTGAGACTCTCACAATCAGAAATCAAGCTAGAAACATGCAACTCATCAACTGGAATTCTAATTTGACTTCAGGAAACTAATGCAACAGTAGGTTTTCTCAATATTTTTCAAAGTCAGGCAGTGTGTGCCTATCTTTGGACTTTTCTATTTGTTTTTGACCCTCAACCCTTACTGCCCATTCAAAAAAAAGGTCCTCTCAATGTCTCTCTCCAGATTTTTTCAGAATTAATCCCGTGTAAAAAACCCTCCCCAAATTTGTCCTACGTGACTCTATTTATCACCAAACACTGACCCTGCCCCTCAACTTTCAAAACCACTTTGGGCAGAATTTTTCCACTAATTCTGCCCATGATCTCCTTTTAATTCCACTAATATATGTTTTGTTCCCCACTACACTTGTCTTTTCTTTATTTTAATTCAAATAGGTATGAACACCTATTTCTTAATCCATTTTCTTTAAACCTTTCCCCCATCGGGGTCGGGTTGGGTCAAGGCTTTAGGACCGTTGATCAAGTTAATTTCAACGGCCCCGATTGAAATTCCTGAAACAACGTCGTTTGGTTGAGGTTGGAGATGGGCTGGATTGGGGCGGGCATTGGGCTGACTTGGGGGTGACATTGGGCCTGGACTTTTTCCTTTTAAATCTGGCCCAGTCCGAAATTCTTTACCCTTCCTCTCTTGTTTCCTCTTTTCCCTTTTACTTTCTTTAATTTCTCATTACCCCAAAATTCTAAAATAAATTGTAAAGCCAAAATTAACCTAGAAAATACTAATCAACCCTTAATAATAATTATATCACACAATTGAATATCAATTAAAAATAAAATCACACAATTTGACATTAAATGCTAAAATGCAAAGTAATTTTTTTTTTCATTTTGTAAAACAAACTTGTTTGTTTAATTAATTCCTAAATTGTAAAATTAAATCCTAAATGCACATGCAACACATATTTTTTTTGTATTTTTCTTAATTAAAGTAGAAATAAACATGTACAGACAAAAATACAAATAAATCACAAACAACACCAAACCATTTTATTTTGAATTTTTTGGGAGTAATTCTCATAGGGCAAAAATCACGTGCTCACAGCTGCCCCTCTTTGTCCGAAAACACAAAGAGTTTTCGTGCAAAGATAAAGTGAGCGGATACGAGCGATTTTTGCCCGTTGGAATACTCCGTGTGAAGCTTTTTGAAAAGATTTAACCGAACCCTTGCTTCAAAGGTTTCCTACATATCCTTGGCTAGAAGGGAATCAGGTTAATGTAGTTCGGAAAGTTTCGGTAGCTGAGACTACCATGGAGCTGTTATTTTGCTGTTACTGCTAATGTTACCGCTTACTGACCTCCTTATTACACCTTGATGAAAGATAAAGAAGTTATACTAAGCTATGATCCATGAATTACAAAAATTTATCCTCAAACTTGGTCATGTGACTGTTGCTGCCTTTGTTGCCTCGTGTTTCCTCTGGTATTTCTTTACTTCTGATTTGTCTTGTATTCTCCCTTGATTGCCGATCTCGAACTGCTTATTTCCTTCTTGTTAGCTTCACATTATTTTTCCATCGAATCTTGAACTACCTTCCTCCGCTGGGGATTTTTTGTTGTTTCCCGCTGGGGATTTTGGTTATATTCCTCTGCTTTACTGACTTTAACACCAATTACTTCTTAAAATATAACTTCTTAAAGATAACACCTCTATTCTCCAGGTGGGCTCCTGACTTCGACAACTTCTTAAAAATATAACACCTCTATTCTCCAGGCGGGCTCCTGACTTCAACAACTTCTTAAAAATATAACACCTCTATTCTCCAGGCGGGCTCCTGACTTCAACAACTTCTTAAAAATATAACACCTCTATTCTCCAGGCGGGCTCCTGACTTCAACAACTTCTTAAAAATAACACCTCTATTCTCTAGGCGGGCTCCTAACTTCAACAACTTCTTATAAAAATAACACCTCTATTCTCCAGGCGGGCTCCTGACTTCAATAACTTCTTAAATAATGCATTTTATTACTGTTGTTCCTTCCTACCTCCCGAACCATTTTCCTTCTAACTTGAATCATCCTCTTTCCAGAACTGCTTCCCTCAAAACTGGTGTTTTATTCCTCTTAAAACTGCTGGGGATAACACCAATATTTTATTCACAAATATGTTATTTTCCTTCTTCAAAGACTACTTCCTTTAAAGCTGGTACTTTCACTTCTCTGAAACCTGTCGAGGATAATACGGCTGGGGAATTATCTTCCTTCTTTAAGACTAGTTACTTTCCTCCCTTTAACAATGGTGGAGATGATACTAATTCAAAGACCACTACCCTTAAAACATGGGTTACTTGCTTCTTCCAAGATTGCTTTCATTAAAACTTGTATTGCCTTCTCCCGTAAACTGCTGGGGATTCCACTTCCTTCTAAACTTGTGTTATCTTCCATCTTCCCCCAAGTGGTTATCTGATTTCAAGAAAATTTTCGCAATGAGAGAAAATTTTATACCCCAGTTTGATAATCTTCTTTGTGGCCATGTCTTCCTGCTGTCAATAACATTTATTTTCCCTGCTTCAAATCAAAGAAAAATTTGTTAGTTTAAAACGTGGTGAGTGGTCGTGCCACTCCTGCTGGGGATGGTTTTTCCCTTTTTCCTTTCCATGCTTTGCGCTTTATTACAAAACTTGCTGAGGATGATATTATTTGCTGGGGATGATATTCCTGCAGGGGATGGTTTTATTTTCTCTTCCTTCCCCGCTCTGTGTTGTCTGACCATTGCGGAACTTGGTCGATAATCTGTCGGAGTTATTCCTGCATCTCGCAAATCTGCTGGGGATCCTCTTGGAATTTGATCCATAACTTTTCAACTGTTGTTTTTCTGTTTTTCTCCAACTTTCCCTGGAAATTGGGTCCTCTTGGAATCTAGACCCATTCATCATTTGGTCTTGCGACAAACTTCTTTTCGCTTATTCGCCTTATCTTTGGCCCATCCTATCCACATTGTGTTTTTGTACCATCTTGGCAACTAGTAATAAGCTCTGAAAATCCTTTTCAAAAACAAATTGCTGGGGAGATAGAGTCTTTAGACCAAGAAATGACAAAGTGATGATTTCAAAAGATAGAAAAAGAAGAAATCTTTCTCAATAAATGCTGGGGAAAAGGAAAGAAAAGAACTTATCTGAATGATATAACCGATCCCAACGATCATGTCGTGCATTCCGGATTAATCAACCCAGTCTATTTGTATCAATCAATCTTTCGGACGACCTCATCTTGCTGTGGATAAACAGGCACTCACTCTTTGCCAAATGTGGGACCTTTCCGCCAATCTGGTCTTGTCGCCTCATAGCGCCCATCGAGGGGTTTTCACTAATAAGACTCTCATTTCTCTCAACTCTCGTTGCCTTATGGTACCTGTGAAGGTTTTTATCGATAAGACACTTTCGTTTTATTTCTCTCAACTTGCGTCGCCTTATGGTGCCTGTGGAGGTTTTCACTGATAATACTCTCTCATTTTATTTTATTTTTTCAGCTGAGGATTGGAGTGCTACAGATATGACTCTCTCTACTGGGATTCTTTTGGCTATCAATTCATTTCCATCTTATGATCCTCTTCTCTGTTGGGGATCAGAGTGTTATTCCCGACTTCCGTTTGCGTGACTTGGAACTTCTCGGATACTGATCGGGAGGTCTTTTTTGGACATCAATATAGGTTTTTGTGTATGGCTAAAAGAAAAAGGGTAAAAGGTTCAAAATAATTTTGATGGGTAAAACATTACAACCCTTGGAATCAACTTTCTTTTCCCAAAACTATAACACAACTTCTGCCCCAGTTTTCGTGCTTGGGGATTTTTATTTTTTGCTACACTATGACCGAGCCGTGAGGCGCCTACGTATCCTTCTTTGAGGAATCAGGTCAAACGTAGTTCCCAATTCCTTTGTTTTTCTTGTGACTTTTCTTTTGTCTTTATTATCATTATTTTTATCTTCTCTTTTTCTTTCATTTTCATCACTAATTCCAAAAGAGGGGTATGAAAGAATAAATAAGGCTCAAAATGGGGAAGCAAAGATTAAAGTGTTTGGATAGAAGAAAAAATTGCCTCCGTCATTTCATTCACCGATAAATGCCAAGTACAAACAAACAACAATTACAATCAAAAGAAATCATACATAATATCTCTTAACTGCGTCCGAATTGATAGCTATGTCGATGCATTTCCCTTCGATATCTGTTAAACATAAAGCGCCATTGGACAACACTCTGGTTACAATGAATGACCCTTGCCAATTCGGGGCGAACTTTCCCTTTGCCTCAGCCTGATGTGGGAGGATGCGTTTCAGCACCTGCTGTCCTACTTCAAATTTCCTGGGACGCACCTTCTTATTATATGCTCTTGCCATCCTCTTTTGATACAACTGGCCATGACATACCGCTGCCAATTTCTTTTCATCAATCAAGCTCAACTGCTCCAATCGGGCTTTGACCCATTCATCATCATCAATCCTAGCCTTAGCGATAATCCGGAGGGACGGAATTTCTACTTCTACAAGTATCACTGCTTCAGTTCCGTATACCAACAAATAAGGAGTTGCACCTACTAAAGTGCGAACAGTAGTACGATATCCCAATAATGCAGATGGCAACTTTTCGTACCATTGACTGGAACCTTCTACCATCTTCCTCAATATATTCTTTACGTTCTTGTTGGATGCCTCAACCGCTCCATTCGCCTTGGGACGATACGGGGTGGAATTATGGTGTGTAATCCTATTAAGATTAGCGCTATTGTCCGTGATGATCACTTTGGGGATCCCAAATCTACAGATGATATGGGAATGAACAAAATCTACCACTGCCTTCTTGGTTACCGACTTAAAAGTCTTAGCTTCAACCCACTTAGTGAAATAATCGATGGTCACCAGAATGAACCTATGACCGTTGGTAACTGCCGGCTCAATAGGTCCAATGACATCCATGCCCCAGGCAACAAATGGCCATGGTGCTGACATTGTATGCAATTTTGTCGGTGGAGAATGAATCAGATCTCCGTGTATCTAACACTGATGTCATTTCCGCACAAAACTGATACAATCACGCTCCATAGTGAGCCAATAGTACCCTGCTCGAAGAATCTTCTTCGCCAATACATATCCGCTTATATGTGGACCACAAACTCCAGCATGTACCTCTGTCATAACTGTCGTGGCTTGACTAGCATCTATGCATCTCAGCAATCCCAAATTTGGTGTTCTTTTGTACAACAATCCTCCACTGAGGAAGAACCCATTTGCCAGTCGCCGAATGGCTCTCTTTTGATCTCCGGTGGCCTGCTCCAAGTATATCTCCATCTTGAGGTATGCCTTGACATCATAAAACCATGGCTCGCCATCCATTTCTTCCTCTATCATGTTGAAATAAGCATGCTGATCACGAACCTGGATATGCAATGGATCAACATGAATTTTGTCTGGGTGGTGCAACATTGATGCTAAAGTGGCCAAAGCATCGACAACCTCATTATGAACTCTTGGGATGTGTCTAAACTCCACTGATCGAAATCGTTTACTCAAAACAAGCATTGTCAGTATGGTATGAGCTTCAAATCCCTTGTTTCCCATTCGTCCTGAATTTGATGCACCAGGAGGTCCGAGTCTCCCATGACCAAGACGTTCTGGACATCCATGTCTGCAGCTAACCTTAAACCCAAAATGCATGCTTCGTATTTAGCCATATTGTTGGTACAATAAAAACGAAATTGAGCCGTAACAGGATAGTAATGCCCTGTTTCAGAAATAAGCACAGCTCATATTCCGACTCCTTTCATGTTAGCAGCCCCATCAAAGAAAAGTTTCCAGCTTGGTTTTTCGGCTTGTTCTAGTTCATCAATATGCATCACCTCTTCATCGGGAAAATAAGTCCTCAGTGGCTCATATTCTTCATCGACCGGGTTCTCGGCCAAATGATCGGCCAATGCCTGGGCTTTCATCGCAGCCCGAGTCACATAGATTATGTCAAACTCTGTGAGCAAAATCTGCCATTTTGCAAGTCTTCCTGTCGGCATAGGCTTTTGAAAGATATACTTCAATGGATCCAAGCGTGAAATAAGGTAAGTAGTGTAGGATGACAAATAATGCTTCAACTTCTGTGCCACCCAAGTTAAGGCGCAACATGTCCTTTCTAGGTGAGTGTACTTAACCTCATAAGCTGTGAACTTCTTGCTAAGATAATAGATGGCTTGCTCCTTCCTGTCGGTGACGTCATGCTGCCCCAGTACACATCCAAATGAATTTTCCAAGACTATCAAGTAAAGAATCAAAGGTCTCCCCGGTTCTGGCGGAACCAGCACAAGTGGGTTTGTCAAGTAACCTTTTATCTTGTCAAACGCTTCTTGACACTCATCAGTCCACTTGATCACATCGTCCTTCCTTAACAACTTGAAAATAGGCTCACAAGTTGTCGTGAGCTGAGAAATAAACCTGCTGATGTAGTTCGGCCTTCCTAACAGACTCATCACTTCAGTCTTGTTCCTCGGAGGGGGCAAATCTTGTATGGCTTTGATCTTTGATGGGTCCAACTCGATGCCTCGCCGACTGACTATGAATCCTAACAGCTTTCCGGATGGAACACCAAATGCACACTTGGCGGGGTTAAGCTTGAGGTTGTACCTGCGAAGCCTCTGGAAGAATTTCCTCAAATCCTCGACGTGGTCGGCCTGATGCTTTGATTTTATGATCACATCATCTACATATACTTCAATCTCCTTGTGTATCATATCATGAAATGCAGTAGTCATTGCCCTCATATAAGTTGCCCCGACATTCTTCAAACCAAATGGCATTACCCGGTAGCAATAAGTTCCCCAGGGTGTGATGAATGTCGTATTTTCTGCATCCTCTTCTTCCATTAGAATTTGATGATATCCGACATAGCAATCCACAAAAGATCCGATCTCACGCTTGGCACAATTATCGATCAAAATGTGGATGTTGGGTAGTGGGAAGTTATCCTTCGGACTTGCTTTGTTGAGATTGCGGTAATCGACGCATACTCTGATCTTGCCATCCTTTTTCGGCACAGGCACAACGTTAGCCAACCAAACATGATATCGAGTGACCCGGATAACCTTTGCATCTAACTGTTTGAGAACCTCTTCTTTAATCTTCACACTCATATCAGTTTTGAATTTCCTCAACTTTTGCTTGACAGGAGGGAATGTTGGATCAGTGGGCAATTTATGGACCATTAAATCAGTGCTTAACCCTGGCATGTCGTCATACGACCACGCAAAAACATCTTTGTACTCAATGAGTGCTTTGATTAACTCCTCCCGGATTTTTGGCTCGAGGTGGACACTTATTTTAGTTTCTCGGACGTTATCTGTGTCCCCTAAATTGACAGCTTCTGTGTCATTCAAATTAGGTTTGGGTTTTTCTTCGAAGTGAATTAACTCCTTACTAATTTCTTCGAAGGCTTCATTCTCATCATCATATTCTGATTCGTAATCACAATCTACTTCTTGAACTATCATTTCAGAATCAGATTGATTTTTAAGACTGGGCTGAGAGTTCCTTATGTGCGCCATGTCATTAAGACCAGTATAAAGAGAACTGTACAAAAAGAAAATAAGAAAACAAAATTAAAATAAAATAAGGAATGAAGAAGAAACTTTTTTTTATTTTATTGAATTACGGGATAACAAGGTTTCACACTTTGATGAACACAACAAAATGAAAGGAATCTGGACTACAACCTTGGAATAATCGAGACAACAGGAAGGAAAATCAGAGCCAACTACCAAGACTCCCTCCGAATGGGAAAATGAGTAGCCATCCAATTGTTGATTTTTGCCTTTGGCCCCACAAACTGCACATCCGCCTTGCTAGACCCCTCCCCAGCTTCTACCATGTTGATTTCGGTGAATAATCTTTCAAAGCTTTCATTTAAGTCTCCATCCGCACCAATCCAAGGCCCTGTAACTTTGGATATCAATTGCTTTTTGATGCTTGGCCTGGCAAAAGATCTGGACAGGCGTGGGATTGGCTTGGGAAGGACCCAGACTCTTTTCTTCAATTCGCGGGCCCGTCTTACATCCGCAACTATAGGCTTGAACCCCAAACCAAAGGTATCCAGATTTTTGGGAAAATAAACCGGTTGGACAATACCCTGAAGATCAGCCCCTAAACCTTTACCTGGCACAAACTCGTTTTTCAACATCTCCGAGGCTACCATGACAGTTGCAGCTGCTATTTTGGGAAGTGGGATGCTTTCACCCTCGGGAACTTTGTCCACTAAAACCGTATCGAAAACCTTGTAAACCCACGGCCCCTTGTCATCGTCAGTCTCTATGAAGGGTACGATGGCATCACTTACGGTGCTTGTATTGTCTTCCCCATGTACTACACTCTCTTGACTATCCCATTCGAATTTGACCATCTGATGTAATGTAGAAGGCACTGCTTTGGCGGCGTGGATCTAGGGTCGCCCCAACAGAAGATTATATGACACTGCCACGTCTAACACTTGAAACTCCATGGTGAATTCGACCGGACCAATTGTTAATTCAAGCACGATGTCACCCACTGTGTCTGTACCACCACCATCAAACCCTCGAACATAGATGTTGTTCTTGTGAATTCTGTCACCATCGACCTTCAGTTTGTTCAAGGTGATCAACGGACATATATTGGCACTGGAACCATTATCAATCAGTACTCGAGTGACTACCGAGTCTTCACACTTCATAGTTAAATAGAGGGCCCTATTATGTTCTGTACCCTCCACGGGCAACTCATCGTCCGAAAAAGTGACCCTGTTGACCTCAAAAATCTTGTTTGCTATTTTCTCCAGATGGTTCACAGAGATCTTATCTGGAACATGGGCTTCGTTCAGAATTTTCATCAATACCTGGCGATGCTCATCTAAATGGATCAACAAGGATAACAATGAGATCTGTGATGGGGTCTTCCTCAACTGCTCCACAATGGAGTAATCTTGCACCTTCATTTTCTTTAAAAATTCTTCCTCCTCTTCCTCGGTAACTGGATTCTTTGTTGCTACTGGATTGGCCCTTCTTAACTCTGCGGGAGAAAAAACCCTCCCCGAATGAGTTAGCCCTTGGGCTTCACACACTTCTCCTTTGACTTCTTTCCCTTTTTAAATCAACGTCGCTCGTTTATAATTCCAAGGAACAGCCTTGCTGTTGATCACTGGAAGCTGAGTTACCGGTTTTATAATGACAGGCTCTGTGCGAGCACCCTTCACAACCACAACAGGTTTACTTGCAACCCCTGGCACTACCACTTTAGCTTTCTCTGGTTTCACTGCAACAATGTTTGACGACCCTCTCTCGGCTACCACAACTGGCTTATCATCTACCCCTATCAATTGGGCCACTAATTTCCCACTGGTTACTTTTTCTTTTGAGTTGGTTTCGCTGGAACGGATCATCATTACCGTTTGTGAGGGCTTCATGGGCTCCCCCTCTTTGTGTATCAACTCAATCGTGTGTGTCTCATGGTGAGCTGGCAGTGGATTCTGATTAATATTTGGTGCTTCTAGCGCTTGAACCTCGATCCGATGAGTATCGATAAGCTTTTGCACGGCTGTTTTTAGCTTCCAACATTTCTCTGTATCGTGCCCTGGGGCCCCTGAACAATACTCACAACTCACCGAATGGTCAATATTTCTAGGGGGGATTTGGCATTTTAGGCTCAATTGGATTCAGCATGCCCAACTACCTCAACCTGTGAAAAAGACTGGCATATGATTCCCCCAATGGAGTGAAAGTCTTTTGCTTCTGTGACCTCTCATTCTCGAGGGCTGGGTTTGGTCGGAAACCTGTCCTGGGGGGATTTGTGTAGGCCCTTGGGGGTGGATTTGTGTTTTGTTGAGCTGGGTAGGGATTTTGTAGGGATGGCGCACACCATTATGCGTGTGTCGGAGTTTGGGTATAGGTTTGTGCATGATGGACGGAAAAATGGGGATCTGGCGGTGGGTAGTAATGTTGTGGAGGGCTATATGGAGTATGGGGGTAATTTTGGTGGTAGGGTCGTGATTGGCTATAGTAGGGTGATAGGCCTCTAGATCCGAACCAGGCTCCGGACTCAACAGTCGTGACATCTTCTTTCTTCTTCTTCCCAAGTACACCTCCAGTGCCGCTTTGGATGGCCTGAGTGGTTGCCTTGATCGCTGAATAGCTCATGATTTTGTTGGACTTAAGCCCCTCATCGACCATGCCTCCCATTTTTACAACCTCATTAAAAGATTTGCCAATTGCGGACACCAAATGACCAAAGTAAGTTGGCTCCAGATCCTGCAAAGAGTAATCAACCATCTCGCTCTCTTTCATTGGGGGATATACCCTTGCTGTTTGCTCCCTACACCGGAACCCATACTCTCTAAAACTTTCACTGTGCTTCTTTTCCAGTTTGGTCAAGGACAGTCGGTCTGGAATGATCTCAAGATTATATTGAAAGTGACAAGCGAATGCTTGGGCCAAATCGTCCCAGCTGTACCACATGTTATGATCTTGCCTGGTGTACCATTTTAGCGCCGATCCACTCAAACTTTGGCTGAAATACGCCATCAGTAATTCATCTCTTCCGCCCGCTCCCCTTATCTTGCTACAAAACCTCTCAGATGAGCCACCGGATCGCCATGTCCGTTGTACAAGTCGAACTTGGGCATTTTAAACCCTTCCGGTAGTTGTACATTCGGGAATAAACACAGATCTTTGTAAGCCACGCTTACCTGACCTCCTAGACCTCTCATATCCCTGAAGGATTGCTCTATGCTTTTCATTTTTTTGAACATCTCTTCCTGTTCAGGATTTCTGGCCGTTTTTTCTGCTTTTCCGGTAGGTCAGGATGTGGATCATATGGATAGGCTTCGGGTGCTTTGAAGGTGAGCTCCGGGGGATAATACTGGTTGTCCTGAGCTTGGCGCACAGGTTCGCTCGGGGATTTATGGAGTGCGGCTAGTGGAGATGCCACAAAGACAGGGGTGATTGGCGGAGGAGGGTGTGGAATTGACTTTGGTGGTGGAGCTCGTGGCATATGAGAAGTAGTGCCATGGTAGTGTTGATAAATAGGAAAACCTGGATCGGTGGTGGGATGATCCTGAGACTGAGCTAATGGTGGGGTAAAAGCAGGGTTAGCACGGTAAGCTGGCGGTGATTGCCCTTTGGACCAGGCTTGGTACATTTTGGCCATTTGTTGCTTAAGCTTGAGCATCTCCTCTTTCATTTTGTAGACGTCCAACTCTTCTACCTCAACACTAGTGTCGACATCTGGAATAGACATGATTTTCGGTATTGGTCCCTTCGATCTGGTTTGGTAATGGTAATGTGCCAGTATCCTCTAAATAAACTAACTGCTTGAATTCTCTGAAAATCAACAAACTTGTTAATTTTTGGAGTTCAACATATATGCAATTACATGTTGGGATGCAATGCACCTAGGCAATTAACCATTTCTATTATGCATTTACTTCGGTTGCGTGCGTCATTCCGACCTCTCATAATTGTGCCCCTTTTTTAAGCTTCCTTTATTCTATCCTTCTTTATTTATTTTTATTTTCCCTTCTTTTTCTTTTTAGTGGTGGTCGAATCCTATAGAGATTGCCTACGTATCATGTCCCCGCATAAATTAGACCGGGTGTAGTTCTGCCCTATAAGTGCGAAAAACAAAGAGATAATTTTTTGGAAATTTTCGAATTTTCATTAATAAACATTCTATTACAAACCAGACACTTTTTGGAAAGGAAAATAACAGACTCGAAACCAAACCAAGTACGAACTCGATAACTACTGACAGACTCTGACGCGAAAGAAAGACAGACTCTAACAGACAACAGACTCTAGGAAAGAAAGAAAAATGCAGATTCAAACTATGAACACATTAAAGTTTTAAATTTGGGTGTCCGCGGGGCGTCATTCGGCCTCGCCACGGGTTTAGGTGTGAGGTTCCTTTCCAACTATTCCAATTCATACATGGTTTGCTTCACAAATATCATCACCGCTGAGAAGAAGGTAGTGCACTTCATGTTTTCACACTCCCGACATCTCCTGGTAATAGCACGAGCAATAGTCAGAATCTTGTTCCTGGTTCGGTCTTTCTCTAGGAGTAAGCGTCCTATCTGATTTCCTCTAGCCTTCAAAACCCAAGAATCATGCAGACGTTGTTTCCGCAACTGCTGTATTTTCTCTTCCATCGAGGCCATCAGATTATGGCAGTGTTTACTCTCGGTTTCAAAAGCCTTGGCTTGTTTAGCCACCTCGCTCTCTAGGGTAGTCACCTTCCTTTTTAGACTGACAAGGGTCTTTTCATGATCTTTCCTTGCCTGCTGTAAGTGTTGTGTGCGCTCTTTCATTCTTTTTGCCCATTGTGTCCAGAGTTGTGCTATGGTATCCTCAGATTTCTTCAAATCATCCCGACACTCACCGATTTCCTTTTTCAAACCTTTTATTAACTGCTCATCCGACCGACTCCTTTGTTGTTTGTCAGCATTTCTCCTAATCTGTCGGATTTGGGCTTTCAGCGCCTCGTTTTCTTGGGCTAATTTGCTCTTTTCTCCCGGATCGGTATCAACTTGTAGACTATTTTCAAATTCCAGGTCTCTAATCTGTTGCCTCAGCTTGCCTATTTCTGCCCTGTAACTCTCTTCTTCAGCCAACCAATCCCACTGTTTTTGCGACGCCTGAACGAACTCCTAGAGATGGGGCCTTTTGGCCGGTCTCCCAAACTCGATTTATTTCATAAACCAAGCAAGGTATCCCGGCGAAACTTCACCCTTGGCCCGATCGCGTACACATGTATTGCTGTTAAGTATTGACACTCGCTCCAAATTTGTCAGACTGTTGCTTCAGGAAATTGTCCATTGGGCCCAATCTCGACTATTTTGCCACTAAGATCTTCATCTTTCGGAACTATTTGGCATCTCCCCAACTGTCTCAAGACTCGATACGGGGCATAGGGCTGAATACTCCGGAGTCCCATCAAAAGGAAATGGGGTCCAGTGGCTGGCATATATATGATTCCATCCACAGGCAACCATCCTAGTGTCCACTGCATTTGGCTAGCGGTGAGGGTCCGAAAGAATGATGTCCACGCCATAACTCCCTCGGGTAGACTGACCCCCTTGATTCTTGTGTAGAACTTATCTATGCAAGTTTTCTTCGAGGAACCATAACTCAAGAGCTGGGAACGGTGGCAGAGATGCTCAGTCATCCATATTTGTATCAACAAGTTACACCCCTCGAAAAAGTTCCCTCCGGCTTTGCAGGTTGTGAGAGCTCAAAAGATATCAGATACTATCATAGGCGCAAGAGTGCTTTTATCTTGAGTGAGCAATGTACTGACGACTCCGACTATTTTCAGATCAATGTTTCCGTCTTTTCTTGGAAATACCAAAAGGCCCAAAAAGGTTATCATAAAAGCTACTCGTCTATGCTCGTCCCATTTCTGACGGTTACTTTTGTTGCATAACTTGTTACCCGGGTTGTTGAACCCTCCAACATGACCGTATCTGTCGTATATGAAGTGTGGATTACAAAAACCTGCGGCCAAATCTGGGTTATGGGCCGTCCTGGGTATTTTTAACGAATCTATAAACCGATGCACAGTGACAGCTCTTGGAGCAACCAGGTACTTTTGCCTCAACGGAACTTCAACATTTCCGATGTACCCAGCTATTTCTTCCAAAGTCGGAGTGAGTTCGAAATCGGAGAAGTGGAAGACATTGTGTGCCGGGTCCCAGCAGGTGACCAAAGCTCTTATGATATCCCTCCGAGGCTGGATTCCCAATAAACTCGTAAGACCTTTTAGATATTTCTTGACCTCATCTTGTCCTTCACCACCCAAATCATCCCACCATAGCCGCAACTTGAAAGGGATTTTAATCATTATTGAAAAAGGTTCATTTTGCATCGTGCTCATCCTGCACATTTATTAAGGTGATTATTTGACTATTTTTTTAATTTTTCACAGATTAAAAGGAAGACCGGGCTCCGCACATGGCTTTTCAGCACTTCGGGAACGAAGATTTTGAAGCTGGGTGAGTCAACCGGTCAAAAATCCAAAATGACTAAAAGTGGCCGTTTATGCAAAGTCAGCCTTCCGGCATCCCTTTCGGGAACATTCAACTATTCTTGCCAAAAACGGCATCACCCAACTTATTTATGTTGACAATTAAAATTTGACAATTTTTTTGGCTATTTTTGTAAAGGGGAGGTTGGACCCGATGAGGGTTGCCTACGTATCCCGCACCTTGTGAGAATAAAACCGGCGTAGTTCGGGCAGATAAAACAAACTTCTTTTTGAAATCCAGACTCTTTTCATTGGCAAATAAAACTTATATATTTTGCTTTTTCAAAAATTCGGCAGAGTTTCGACACTATTTGGACATTGTTTTTTTTTTCAAAACAAACGATTAACTATCTTTAACCCTCACACTGCTATTTCTCTTTCCTCCAAAGTCGGTCAGCATGCAAGCCCGAAGCAAATAAATGCACAAGTAGAAGCAAGTAAGATGCATCAGGATAGTCATTTTTATTTTTGGTACACCTGTCCTAGACATACCCAACCCCTGTGTTGAGCCTCCAAAGTCAAATGCACGTGATGCAAACAAACGTTCCTACTAGGGATCCGGCATGAAGCTGAGTTATTCTAGGTTCATAACTTGGGTATTTGTTCTAGACTGTGTACCCGAGCGGACAACTCGAGTCGAGGAGGTGGCTACGTACCGGGAACCAAAAAGCCATCCGGCTTAGTAACTTGTCCGGCCTCTTTCTTATTTCAGGTATTGACACTAACAGAATAGGGAGTCTCGACCAACAAGATCATCCCCGGAGGTAAGAAGAGAAGGGTTTCAACACAGTTTATATACAGTTCAGATAGTATCAAAGCGGTAAAAGCAGCATTTAAACATTAGGCCCAAACATGTAAAAATCAGATAATAACAAAAGCCAAATATAACAATTTATCTAAGCTCGAATTCTGAACCCTGAACCAGAGATTCTGGGTTCGATCCCCAGCAGAGTCGCCAAAGCTGTCACACCTCCTTTTCGCCCGCGCCCGCAGGGGCGCAGAGGGAGTTTTTCCATTTAAAGGACAATCGAAACGGGATTTATTATTTAATTCAGAGTCGCCACTTGGGAGATTTATAGTGTCCCAAGTCACCGGTTGAATCCCGAATCGAGAAAAAGATTAACTCTGTATTACAGTCCGCGAACTAGAAATCCGGGTAAGGAATTCTATTAACCCGGGAGAAGGCGTTAGGCATTCCCGAGTTCCGTGGTTCTAGCACGGTCGCTCAACTGTCATCGTCTTTTTATCTGATTTTAATACATGTTGAACCTATGTGCGAATTTTAACTGTTTACCGCTTTTATTATTATTTATTCAAAGAATTGCAATGTCGTGAGAATGCATCTCGAACTGCGCCACATAAATGTACCCGCAATTTTCGATACGTTCCAAATTCATTGAGATTTGGATTTGGGTCACATAAATGTGCACCCGAGTTTAGGAAGATAACATTATTAAATACGTGCCTAAAGATACTAACGCGTTGTTATTTTGAGAAAAGCCATAAAGTTCGCTATGCGGCCTGTCTCGAAATCTAAGCATTTGAAATAACTATCCGTTGAGGGCCCCGCAGTTTGTGTATTCTTGTTTGTCGAGGCTCGTCTACTTCATTATTTTTTTAAAGGAATTTTCAGCGTCGTGGAAATGCATCTCGAACCACGTCACAATCAATGTACCCGTGATTGTCGACATATGTCAACTTCGTTGAGATTTGGATTTGGGTCACATAAATGTGCACCCGGGTTTAAGAAGGTAATATTATTTAAAGTACGCGCTTTAAAGAGACTAACGCGTTGTTATTTTGAGAAATGGCCGTGAAACTCGCTAAACGGCCTCTCCCAAAATCTAAGTATTTTAATATGTACAATTATCGAGGGCCCCGCAATCTAGGTATTTTATTTGGCGAGGCGCATCTCATTCTTATTTTAAAAGGGCAAACCTAAAGCAATCTATAATTTTCTACTTTATTTGTCTCTAAAATAAGAAAAGTCCTAATTAATTAACATTACAAAATCGGGCCTCATAGTTCAATTCCGGATCCAAACGAAAGGACGAACCTTTTAATGTGAATCCACTACCTAACTTAAAAGCCCATTCTATCCTTAAGTGCCAACATGCCATATCAGTCTTGGGCCCAAAGAGCCCAAGCCATAAAATTCGTGCAGGCCAACCGTGAATTTTTAAGTGGCCCAAAGTGGGCCTAGGACTAGCCTAGTTCAAATGAATAGGATCAGGCTGAGAAGATCGCGGGATAAGAATTTGCACACCACAATTACTCCAACTCTCCAGAGTGTGTTTACCAAATTGTAATAAAATACTACGGCGTACGCTCGTTCAAATTAATTACTTATTCATATCCAATTATCATGACCAATTTGTTTAGTCAGTGCTAACTGAGCCTGCTTATTTTAAACAAGTTACTGATGATGCCTACAGATATTACTAGCCTAAACTGTTGATGCCTACTGATATTAGGTTTAACTCGAAATCAAACTTGATGACCCATCATACATTTTTCAACCCCAATCATGTTTCTGAATTTGATTTTTCAACAGAATAGTGCTATACTAAAGTGAGCACTATCTATACTAAAGCGGTTGCTAGATAACCATGAATTCAAGTAGTCCCAAATCAAACCAGCGCACATTCGAACATTCTGATGCTTCCGTTTCTAATTAAATTATTGTCCCTAACTAGTTGCCCACTTTGACATGAATCCCTTATAGCAAAACAAATCAAGAGTTCAAATAACTTCATCTAGTACTAATTGTTTATGGTAAAGCAACTGACAATCTAGCAGCTCAAATTTGTAAACTAACAGCATGTCAACAGGAACATAGCAGTTCAGTAGCTCTTATTACAATCCGTGTGTATCCACTATTCACATACTAAACACATAATCAATATCGACTAGATATAATTAACTAACAACTCATCCAATTGTAAACAACAGGCAGCCTACAAATGAACACAAATCTGTAAATATTTCCATTTTTCAACTTCAAGGAGCTACATTAAGGCGATTCGAAAAGTGTACCTGGATTGGAAAAAACAGGACAAGAAGAAGGAGAAGAGGATAAGCAGCAGTAGCAATACAACACATCAGAACATCAAACAAACACTACGAGTACCAAGCAGCAGGTACCAACAGCTAGTGACATATGCAGCAGACCCAAGCGATAAACCAGAAATCCAGAAGTATTTAAAACCCAACAGAATTACCAGAACTGACTCAAAACCAGCCTGAATAAACCCAAAGTCACTAGAAAACCAACTAGGGAACCTCTGAGACTCTCACAATCAGAAATCAAGCTAGAAACATGCAACTCATCAACTTGAATTCTAATTTGACTTCAGGAAACTAATGCAACTGTAGGTTTTCTCAATCTTTTTCAAAGTCAGGCAGTGTGTGCCTATATTTGGACTTTTCTATTTATTTTTTACCCTCAACCCTTACTGCCCATTAAAAAAAAAAGGTCCTCTCAATGCCTCTCTCCAGATATTTTCAGAATTAATCCTGTGTAAAAAACCCTCCCCAAATCTATCCTAAGTGACTCTATTTATCACCAAACACTGACCCTGCCCCTCAACTTTCAAAAGCACTTTGGGCAAAATTTTCCCACTAATTCTGCCCATCATCTCCTTTTAATTCCACTAGTATATGTTTTGTTCCCCACTACATTTGTCTTTTCTTTATTTAAATTCAAATAGGTATGGGCACCTATTTCTTAATCCATTTTCTTTAAACCTTTCCCCCATCATTATGTCTTGTTCCCCATTAGCACTAAACAATTATATTAGTTTAATGGTATTTTAGTACCCTACTATCAGCCCACTTAAACTAGCCAATTTCTGAACTTTTCAATCCCCAAAATACCCCCTTAACCCCTGTGTATTACTGCCATGCCCTAAACTTCAATCGATCTGTTTTCTAAGTTACAAACCTAACAACTGATTTTTAACTGATCATTAAAGTACTACAGCTATAACCAATTCACAATCAAATTCAAACAATGATTCAATCAGAATTGAAGTAGTACGAATCACATTGTTATCAGGTTATTTAATCAGAATTGAAGCATGTAAAACTAATCGACGACACTTATTCAATCAACTACACGAATTACAACACATACAATCAATAGCAAATAAGAATCGAACAGGCACATAGGTGATTCGAATTGTATTGATAGAAAACAGGGATTCATAACAAAACTTAACTAATCGACGACACTCATTCAAATCGATTATATAGTTTTATCACATTCATTAACCATGACCAGAAAAAGTTCGACCAAATAAAGGGTCATTGAAGACGGACAAAATTAATTGACAAAAGAAATGAAAAGTCATTAGAACTAAACTAAACAAATAAATATATATAAACACATACAAAAAATGGAACCAACAAGACAGGAAAAATACCTCAAATATTCAGACCCTAGACGATCCTGACTTGGACTCTGATTCGAACCTTTTTGAGGTTGAATAGACCTTAATCGAGTGTTCTCAACTGAGAACACTTCGACTAAGGTCAGTTAAACACCCAAATTCCCTTAAACTTAGGACATAAACCAGTTTTGGTTTTCTAGGGTTCTTACGTTTTGATTTGGGGTTCGAGTGTTTCTAGCCAGATTCGATTCAAACCAAAGGTGGTTCGGGAACGAGGGAGGTCATGGGGTGCCAGAGTATGAATTTGGTCTTGGTTGGGGTAGGTTCGAGTTCTACTCGAATCTTCGATTGAAGATTCGAGAAGCTGGAGGTTGATTCGAGGCAAACGGAGTGGGGATTCAGGTTGAGGGTGGTTAGGAGGTTCAGGGGTGTTATTTTGGCGGTCATCGGAGCCGGAGCTGCCGGGTTTACGGCGAAGGAGTGGAGGGGCGGCTAGGGTTTCGGAGGGGATTTGGTCTCTGAACTTGGAGACGATACAGCCCGATTGAAATGCCTGAAACGACGTCGTTTGGTTGAGGCTGGAGACGGGCTGGATTGGGGCGGGCATTGGGCTGACTTGGGGGTGACATTGGGCCTGGACCTTTTCCTTTTAAAACTGGCCCAGTCCGAAATTCTTTACCCTTCCTCTCTTGTTTCCTCTTTTCCTTTTTACTTTCTTTAATTTCTCATTACCCCAAAATTCTAAAATAAATTGTAAAGCCAAAATTAACCTAGAAAATACTAATCAACCCTTAATAATAATTATCACACACAAATGAAAATCAATTAAAAATAAAATCACACAATTTGACATTAAATGCTAAAATGCAAAGTAAATTATTTTTTTTCATTTTGTAAAACAAACTTGTTTGTTTAATTAATTCCTAAATTTTAAAATTAAATCCAAAATGCACATGCAACACATATTTTTTTGTATTTTTCTTAATTAAAGTAGAAATAAACATGTACAGACAAAAATACAAATAAATCACAAACAACACCAAACCATTTTATTTTGAATTTTTTTGGGAGTAATTCTCATAGGGAAAAAATTACGTGTTCACAGTGTTCAATTCATACTTCATTAGAAGGTGAATTGCCTGATTTTGGATACATATTTTGGGCATGCGAAGAAAGTGCCCCAAACTTGTCTTCTTAAATAATTTTATCCCATTTTCAGACAATAATACCTTGATTTGGGGTAAGGACGGTAGGGTCGGATAATGTTCGAAACCTAGTGATGCCATAATCAACATCATATAGTGCAAAAAATATCTGATTCTACACCAAAAAAAAAGTTAATAAAACATGTTTAAAGACAAAAAGATATAACAATTATGCTACACTTTATCTACAGCCAGAAATACAGTAATACAATGCATACAAATAAATTACAAAATTAATAAACAAATGAAACAACTGAACTACAGTGAAGCTACAAATAAACCGACAAGTTTATGTTTAGAGCAAGAAACTAGAAAGTAACCTACATTTAAAAAATTGGGAGAAAAACTAACAAATGTATGTGGGAAAAAACTAACATCTCGACATAATATATACAATTTGTTTACAGAAAATGAAATTAACATCTACAAATATAGCAAAAATCAACCAACAAAATCAACTAAATCATGTAATACATACCCTAACAAAATTATTTCAAATATAATACAATAAATCTTTATATATTCCTTATTGTGAGCACGTGATTTTTGCCCTATATATGAATAATTCCCAAAAATTCAAACAAAATAATTTTTGTGCATTTTGGCATCATTTTTCTGATATTGGTTGCGTTTTATGTGTGCATGTTAATTCATACAAAATATGCATTTGCATTTAGAATATAATTTCATACTCTTAGGATCAATTAGGGGTTGGTTTATTTTAGAACCAAATATGAAAAATTACAAAAATAGTTCACTTCAGCATTTTTATTGTTTTAATTGTGAAATTGTCACAAAATAGTTTTAAAGTAATTTTAGGCATCAATTAGTTTAGTTTAATATTTTATTTTCAATCTTTATAAATCAGAAAATTAGTAACAAAATAAGGTGGAAAATAAGGAGGAATTAATTGGGGAAAAATCAAAATGAAGAGAGAAAATAATTGAAGGAGGAAAATAAAAGAAGTTACACGGGAAAGGAGGGTCTTGTGCCAAAAAACCAGAATTGGGTTGTTCTTGGTCAAATTTGCTTGGCCCAATTCATTAGTCTCCATAGCCCAAACAAATTCGGACTAGTTCGAGCCCAAAAATGCTAACCCGGTTCGTTCCCCCTTCTAAGCGAAGCGACGTCGTTTCGTGGTCTCCGAATCAGGACCGTTGGATCTCATCAATCCAACGGTCCGAAACTAATGAGGTTCTTGATTTAAAATGGTCGGAAAAACCCCCCACCCCCTCAATCGTCTCTCTCACCTCACGCTCTCACTCAGAGACGAGGCCACCGGCTCCGCCCTAAACCGCCGCCGGAAATCGCCTTACAACGGCGTTCGAGCTCCAAATATACCCAAAATTTCACCATATACTCCTCTCCTCCTCCCCTTCCTATATCCAAGCTCAATTTCTTTCGAATCACAACCCATCTCCTCGAATCTTAGATCGAAAATCCGGTAAAAAAACCATAACTCATCCAAACCGGCCCAAAATCATACCACACCATCCCCAGACTTCCCTCAACCCAAATCCATGACCATATTCCTTCGAATCTCGAGGAAGCGGCTCGAATTTCAGATCTAAGAATTTCTGGCCAAAACCCTAACCCAAAATCTTTGTGATTTTGGACCGTAATATCCTTAACCATGTGTTCTCTTGTAAAAACACATGGTTAGGGATGTTATGTGTCAAAAATCTGGAAAGATTCGGACGATAGCAACTGGCCGGAGTTTCTCATGCTTCAGTGAGCTTTCTTGTTTCTTTTTACTTGCATAGTTGAAGTTTTAGTTATAGTTTTGATTTCATTAAAGTGTTCTGTTAATTTTACGATTTATTTTGTGTATTAGTATAGTTTAAATCTTCTTTGTTCCTTGTTCCTTGTTCCATCTGTTTTAATTAGTAAAGCATCTTCGCATTTTTAGTTTAGTTTGATGCATGTGTCATTTATTAGTTAATCATAATTTTAATTGCAGAATCGGCATAATTAATTAGTTTGGATTCAATACCATTTTGTCCATTAATGTTAGCTAGATGTTTAGGTTGATTTCAATTGCTTTTTAGTTCTGAATTTAATGTTCGAATGGTCAATTAAGAGCTTATTAGTTAAAAGTTAGTTTAATTTAATGTTGATCGATCCTGGTCTCTTGGTTTTTCTAGTTTGTTTGAGTTTGGGTGATTGAACAATTGTGATTGGTTAGTTGAATTAGTTAATTTTTGAGTTCTAATTAATCAGTTCTAGTTAGTTTTGAATTAATTTAGGGGATTGGTTATAGCTGTTGAGAATCTAGGTAGAACCAGTAACTTTGAGAAGTTTTCAAAGGCATTTTAGGCATAGAAAAGGGTAGTTTCTTTAGGAACAGTAATTTCAGAATATAACAAGGGTAGTATAGGTACTGTATAGGTATAAGAACACCCTAGGGCCTTCTAGAATAAGACTTTAGTGTAGATTTCAGCCAACTTAGGATACTAGCTTGGGAAACAAGTCAAGAAATGAGGGATTAATCTTAAATAAACTAGGGACTGAATTTAAAATCTGAAAATCTGACTTGCACCTCATTTGTGCCTATAAAAGGGCATGTTCAATGCCTTCATTCCCAAGTTTTGATCTCTAAAAATTCCTCCCCAAAAATACTCCTCTAGCCTCACAGATCTGAAATTTAGAATTTCATATCCAAAACCCCTTTAGCTTAGCTTTCTTCAAAAGAGAAAAGAAAAAAAAACCAAAAAAAACAATAGAAAACCTTCAAAAATCCAAAAAAGTATTGTTCCATTAGACAAGTCAGGTTAATTTTGACTTTTAGTTGTTGATCACCATTCTTCTAGTTCAATACTTGGATTTTGAAACTTCAAATGTTCTCCTGTTTAATTTCGAGCAATTTTGAGTCTGTTTGAACTGGTTTTGGATGAGTTTTGGATTTGCTGAAGTATTCTGGGGCATTTCGAGCTTATTTGAGTGCATTTCAAGTGGTCTTTGGGTTGATTTGTTAGTTTCAGTCTGATTGTTGAATATTTCTGGATTTCTAAATCCATTCCTGGGCTGCTCGTCATTCTATACTGTTGGAAGTTGTTATTGCTGTTGCTGCTCGTCTATTTGCCTTAGCTTAACCTCTTCTCCTTCACTTTTTATTCGAATTCCAGGTACAAGCTCGAGACTGATTTAATGTAATTCCTTCATGAAATGGAAATGCAGTTGCTGTTGATCTTCATTGAGGCTTTCTCTGTTTTATTAGCTAATTGCATTACAACTAATTCTAGGATTTGTTTTGATGAATTCACTGTTGTAGCTTATTTGTAGTAGACTGTTTGGATTGTTAATGTATAATGGACTTACTGGATTGTTAGAATAGCAATTATTCATTAGCCTTCTTAGCTTAGTTTCATTTTGTAGCGTAATTTTGAAATCAGAATCTAACTAGAACATAAAAGTGATTTAGGAAGTCACGATTCTTATTGGTACTAATAACTGGAAACTGATTATGATTAGTGTTCATATTATTGTGGGTTAATTCGAATCAGGAACTAAAATAGTTGAGATGCAATTGTGTCCGAATGTTCCAGTCACCTCGAATTTGTTCTTAAGCCTTATTAATTGACGAACTGTTAGAGGTCAGTGTTGGAAATCGAATTAGGACTAATAAGTGGTTTATTGGTAGTTTAAATTGACGATCATCACCATTTAGTCTTAAATACCTTAGTTGATTCGTTAATAGTAATGCATGCTCCATTAGTGTCCCGTTTTGCTAGAATTAGTTCATTAGCTTTCTCGGAGTTTGTTTAACTGTGAATATTGTTTGAATCTTGACTCACATTGGTTGAAATTGAAAGTTTGGGCCAACAATGGCCTGCTGAAAGTATCTGAGCCCTCTTCCCTTTTAATTTAATTGATTTGATGCCTCAAATACCATAATGGGAGGTTTGGGCCCAAGGACAATATCAGAGGACCAAACTTGGACAAACTCGAAGGCCACACTCGCTTGTTGCCTAGACCGAACGCAGAAGCCCAAAAATGCTGAAGGTCTAAACCATGTGGAAGCCTGCGATCTTAAAAAAGAAATAGTAGCTTAAATAATATTAATCAATTAGGACCTTTATTTTATTATTAGAGACAAATAAAGTAGAGAATCATAATTACTTTTAGGTTTGCCCTTTAATTAATAAATGAGATAAGCCCCGTCAAACAAAATACATAAATTGTGGGGCCCTCAATAAATATCTGTGATAAAAACCTTAAAATTTGGGTGGATTGTTTAGTGAATTTCACGGCCCTCCCCGAAGATAATAATGCGTTAGTCTCTTTAGGCGCGTATTTTAATAATTTACCTTCTTAAACTCGGGTGCGCATTGATGCGACCCAAATCCAAATCTCGACGAAGTCGAATGTGTTGACAACCATGGGTGCATTGATTGCGACGTGGTTCGAAACGCGTTTTCACGACGCCGCAATTCTTTTAAAATAAATAATGATAAAAAGCGGTTTAAGAATAAAAGGCACCTAAGCTAGCAGGTATTAAAATCAGATAAAATCAATTGCAACAGTTAAGCGACCGTGCTAAAACCACGGAACCCGGGAATGCCTAACACCTTCTCCCGGGTTAACAGAATTCCTTACTCGGATTTCTAGTTCGCAGACTGTTAACAGAGTCATATGTTTCCTCGGTTCGGGATACAACCGGTGACCTGGGGCACCATTAATCTCTCAAGTGGCGACTCTGAATATTTAATAATTAAATCTCGTTCCGATTTTCCTTTAAACGGAAAAAATCCTTTACACCCTTGCGGGTGTAGGTGAAAAAGGAGGTGTGACAGCTCTGACGACTCTGTTGGGGACCGAACCCAGAATATCTGGTTCTGGGTTCAGAATTCGGGCTTAGATAAATTGTTGTATTTGGTTGTATCTGATTTTCCTACATGTTTTGTGCTGAATGTGCTAAATGTTACCGCTTTTATATTATCTGAACTGTACATAAACTATGCCGACACCCTTCTCTCTTCACCTCCGGGGATGTGCTTACTGGTTGAGACTCCCTATTCTGTTAGTGTCATACCTTGAAATAAGAAAGAGGCCGGACAAGTTACGAAGCCGGATGACCTTTTGGTTCCCGGTAAGTTGCCCCCTCCTCGACTTGAGTTGTCCACTCGGGTACACAATCTAGAACACCGACTCAGGATTTGAACATAGAATAATATGACTTCATGCCGGATCCCTAGTAGGAAAGGTTATTTGCATCATGATGCATTTGACTTAGGGGACTCAACACAGGGGTTGGGTCCGTCTAGGGCTAGCAACCTGAAATGAAAGGACCATCCTGATGCATCCTACTTGCTTTGTACATATATTTGTTTCGAACCTGCATGTTGACCGGTTTCTGAATCTCGGGAAAGTTGAAAAATCGAGGGAAAAAAGAAGAGAAAAAACAGAAAAACCAAGTACTGTCGAAACTCTTGCGAAATTTTGAGAAAACGAAAAAAGGAAAATAGGAAAAAGAGTCTTTTATTTTCAGACAGTTGTTTGTTGAAAAGAAAATGGAAAAGAGTCTTTATTTTAGTTTGGAAAAATAGTTCGTTTTATTGTTTGTTGAAAATGAAAAAAAAGGTCGTCGTTATTTTGTCTTGTTTTCAAAAATAGAAAAGGAAAATAGTTTGTCTTGCCACGAAAAATGAAAATAAAAAAGAGTCTTATTTTAAAATGGTTCGGTTAATTCGCCCGAACTATGCCGGTTTGATTCTCACAGGGTGTGGGATACATAGGCAACCCTCATCGGGTCCAACCTTTCTTTTGTCAAAATAGCCAGAAAATGTCAAAATTTTTATTTTTCGTCGTAAATAAGTCAAGTAGGGCCGTCTTGTCATAAATAGCCGAATATACCCAAAAAAGACGCTGGAAGGCTGACTTTGCAAAACAACCATCTTGGTCAATTTTTTATTTTTGACTGGTTGACTTTCGCAGCCTTAAAATCTTTGTTCCCGAAGTGCTGAAAGGCCACGTTTGAGAATCGAGTTCTTCATTTTTAAAATTTGAAAATATAAAGGTAATTCTGAGTCAAAAATATAGATAGTTCTTTTTTGAGTCGAATAAAAGTTTTTCTTTTGTTTAATCGCCTTAATAAATATGCAGGATGAGCACTATGCTGAATGAACCCTTTTAAATAATGACCAAAATCCCTTTTGAGTTGCGATTATAGTGGAATGATTTAGGCAAAGAAGGTTAAGACGAAGTGAAAAAGTATTTGAAAGATCTCCCGGATTTATTAGACATTCAGCCTCGGGGGGATATTATCAGGGCATTGGTCGTGCATTGGGATTCGACACATAATGTATTTCATTTCTTGGACTTTGAGCTCACCCCGACATTGGAAGAAATAGCAGGGTACATCGGAAGTGATCAAGCTCCGTTACGGTTCAAATACTTAATTGCTCCCAGGGCCATTACCGTACACCGGTTTTTGGATTCTTTGAAAATACCCCGAACAGTTCATCATCCAGATTTTGCAAAGGGTTTCTGCAGTTTCCGCTTCATATATGATAGATATGGCCACGTGGGCGGATTCAATAATCCAGACTTTAAGCTATGCAGTAGAAGTAACCGACAAAAATGGGAGGAACACAGACGGGTGGCTTTTATGATAGCCTTTTTGGGCCTCATAGTATTCCCAAGGAAAGATGGTAATATTGATTTGAAAGTAGCGGGGGTCGTCAGTACCTTGTAAACCATGGGGAAAAGCACTTTAGCACCTATGATCGTGGCTGACATCTTCCGGGCTCTCACTGCTTGCAAAGTTGGGGGCAATTTTTTTGAGGGATGTAACTTGTTGTTACAAATGTAGATGACTGAGCATTTGTGCCCCCGCTCTCAGCTCTTGAGTTATGGTTCATTTGAGAAAACTTGTATAGGAGAATTTTACACAAGGATCAAAGGGGCTAGTCTACCTGAAGGAGTCACGGCTTGGACATCATTATTTCGGACCCTCACTGCCAGCCAGATACAGTGGGTGCTCGGATGGTTGCCTGTCGAAGAAGTCATATATATACCAGCAGCCAAGCCGCATTTTCTGTTGATGGGACTCAAAAGCATCCAGCCCTATGCGCCATATCGGGTTCTGAGGCAGCTCAGGAGGTATCAAGTAGTACCGAGAGATAAAGATCTGAGTACCCAAGTGGTCGAAATTAGTCCTGACGGTCGGTTCCCCGAAGAAGAAGTTCGCCAAATCTAGAGTGAGTGTCAACATTTAATGGCGAATACTTGTGTGTCAGATAGAGCTAAAGGGAAAGTTGCCCCGGGGTATCATGATTGGTTCAGAGGTGATGTGGCGTGCGGGAGACCGGCTAAAAGACCTCATCTCGAAGATTTCGCTGAGTCGTCCCAAAAGCAGTGGGACTGGTTAGCAAAGGAAGAAGGCTATCGAGTTGAGATTGGTAAACTGAAGCAGCAAGTTGAGAGTCTGAAATTCGAGAGCAGTGTACAGGTTGCTGCGGATCAAGGTGAGAAGAACAGACTGGCTCGAGAAAATGAAGCGCTTAGGGCCCAAATCTGGCAATTGAGGATAACCGTCGATAAACAACCAAGGAGCCGATCAGATGAGCAACTGATAAAAAGGCTGGAAAATGAAGTCAGGGAATGGCGAGATGAATTAGAAAAATCCGAGAATATCAGGGCAGAGCTTAAAGCGCAGTGGGCTACAAGAATAGAGGAGCGTCGCTAGTACTTGAATTAGTTGAAAAAGGACCATGAGAAAATTGTTGCCGATTTAAAGACAGAAGTGGTTGCCCTTGAGGGTAAAACGGTTAGACAGGCTAGAGATTTTGGAATTGAAAGCGGACATTGTTACGACTTGTTGGCCCAAATGGAGGAAGAAGTGCAGCAGTTGCAAGATCAACACCTGCAGGATTCTCGAGCTTTAAAGATGTGCAGCGATCAGATAAGACGCTTGCTTATAGAAAAGAAGCAAACAAAAGACAGGATTAGAGCGATTGCTCATGCCATTTCAGGAGATGCCGGGTTTGTGAAGACATGACCTCTACTACTTTTGTCTCAGTAGTAATGATCTATGTGAAGCAAACCATGAATGAATTAGAGCAGCTTGAAAGGGATTTGGACCCTAGGCTCGCGGCGAGGCCGAACGACGCCCCGCGGACACCTAAGTTTGAAGCACTAGAGTATGCATAGTCCGTGTCTATAGTTTTCTACCTTTTGAGTCTGTCTTTAGTCTGTCCGTTATCTTTTCAGGTCAAGTATGTTTGCAGTCTTAGAGTCTGGGTTTGCTTTTAATTTGCGTCTGTTAGTTTCATTCCGAAAAATGTTTAGTTTGTAATAGTTTGTTTTAGTAATGAAAATTGAAAATTTCAATATATATATATATAATTCTGATTTCCACCCTTTATTTTTGCATTTATTGTCACGAACTACGCTTGGTCTGATTCGTGCGGGGTCACGATACGTAGGCAATCTCCATAGGATTCGACCGTAATCATAAGAAAAAAAAAGAAAAAACAAAGAAAGAGAGAAAGAAAGAAAAGAGCGGAAAAACAAAAAGAGAAAGAGAAAGCAAGAAATGAGCGAGAACACAAAAGAGAAAGAAATAAAAGAAAGAAAAGAGCACAAGAAAAGGATGAGGTGATGAAATTTGAAAGAAAGGTAAAAGGAAACAAGGAACGAAATGTCGGGATGACGCATGCAATCGAGCAAACGCATAATAGAAATGATTAACTGTATAAGTGCATTCATGCCAACGTGCGGTTGTCAAATCTGTTAAGACTTAATCGCTAACAAAGTGGTTGTCTAAATGTGTGAGTCCAGGCAGGTGGTTAGTTGATTGCCAGTTCTGGCAACTCACCCGTACAACACCCGGTCGAAAGATAAAGTAAACAGAACAGGACAGGACTCGGAAATCAGCATCGTAGACCCTTCAAATGAAGTTGAGGTAACAGATGTGGGCGCTATGAAAGAAGAGATGAGGAAACTAAAAGCGCAAATGGCCGAAATGCGTCGGGTATGGTCTCAGGGACATCCGACACCACTATACTCCATTAATCCATCTTACATCCCACCTCTGGATCAGGCTCAGGAGCCCACCACTCCCCACGCATCTTTAGCTTTCCCCTATCACAACCAGGGCTATGGTACTACTTCATATGCTCCTCCAGCTCCACCACCCAAACAGAACCCTCCCCCACCCATGGTTCCAGTCTTTGTGGCACCTCCCCCAGCCCCATTACATAGATCTTCCAGTGAGCCGCTATTCCAAGCTCACGACACCCAATATTACCCTCCCGAACCCACTTTCAAAGCACCTGAGCCATATACCTATACTCCCCATTTTGAAATCCCGGGAGAAGTTGAGAAACCGGTTAAGAATGCAGAACAGGAGGAAGTGATTCGTAAAGTCAAAAGCCTGGAGCAATCCTTCAGGAGCATGCATGGTTTAGGCAACCAAGTCAGCGTCGCATACAAAGATTTGTGCCCTTTCCCTGATGTTCAGTTGCCTGCGGGGTTTAAAATGCCGAAGTTTGACTTGTATGAGGGGCACGGTGACCCAGTAGCCCATCTGCGTGGCTTTTGTAGCAAAATGAGAGGTGCTGGGGGGAAGGACGAATTGTTGATAGCCTATTTCGGTCAAAGCTTGAGCGGGTCCGCGCTAGAATGGTATACGAGACAGGACCCCGGCCGATGGTATACATGGGATGATTTGACACAAGCATTCATTGGCCATTTTCTGTATAACCTTAAGATAGTCTCTGATCGTCTGTCATTGTTGAAGTTGGAAAAGAAGCCCGGGGAAAGTTTTAGAGAGTTTAGTTTCCGCTGGAGGGAACAAGCAGCAAGGGTTGATCCTCCGATGAGGGAGAGTGAAATGGTAGATTACTTCTTGCAAACATTGGAGCCTACCTATTTTGGTCATCTAGTGACATCTGTCGGAAAGTCGTTTAATGAAGTGGTAAAGATGGGAGCCATGATTGAAGAGGGATTGAAGTCTAACAAGATCTTGAGCTACTCGGCATTAAAAGCAACCACCCAGGCCATCCAAAGCGGTACTGGTGGTGTGCTTGGAAAGAAGAAGAAGGAAGAAGTTGCTACGGTTGAAACTAGTACTTGGTCCAAGCCCAATAACCCTCCACCCTACTACAACCAACCCAGACCTCACCACCCAAACTACCAATATACCCCATATGTCCTGCTGCAACACTACTATCCACCACCAGAACCACACTATTATATCCACCACGCCCAGACATACACTCAGCCTCCGGTGCACTCGCAATGGCGTGCACCGACTCCCCAAAACACATATCCACCCCCGCAAAACACCTATCCACCCCCAGGGCAAACAGACCAGGAACTAGCTTCCGCCTAAACCAAGCTTTTAGAAGTGAGAAGGCCCCAAACAGAAAAACATTTACTCCGCTGGGAGAATCTTACACCACTCTCTTCCATAGATTGAAACAGTTGGGAATATTGACCCCAATTGAGTCCAAAGCACCAAACCCCCTTCCCAGAAACCTGGACCATTCTGTTAGCTGAGAGTATTGCTCAGGGATGCCAGGGCACGATACTGAAAAATGTTGGAAGTTGAAAAATGCGGTACAAGAACTCATTGATAATCGCCGTATTGAAGTACAGGCTCCAGAGGCCCCAAACATCAATCAAAACCCGTTACCAGCGCATTATGAAGCTAACATGATTGAACTGATACATAAGGGAGCAGATCCTAAAAAACCCTCGCAGACGGTCATGGTGATCCGTTCTACGGAAGCCAAGGTCAAAGAAAAGACAGTTAGCACGAGGCCAACGGTTCAGCTAAAAGCGATAAAAGATAAGCCAGTGTTGGTAATGGGAAAAGGACCATTTGTTGCTGCAAAAAAGCCAGAGCCAATCAAGTTAGTGGTATCGGGGTCATCATCTGCACTCGTGGGTGTTGTGAAAGGGGCCTACATAGAACCAGTTGTCATAAAGCCGGTAGTCCAATTACCCGTGGTTGATAGCAAAGCCGTACCGTGGAAATATGACAAGGTAGTGGTGACATACAAAGGAAAGGAAATTGAGGAAGAGAGTTGTGAAGCACAAGGACTAACTCGGTCGGGACGTTGTTTTGCTCCCGAAGAGTTGAAAAAGGCTAGGGGCGCTAAAGACAATCCGATGCTAGTCAAAAAAGCTGTGACAGAAGAAGAGGCTAAAGAATTTCTGAAAAAGATGAAAGTGCAAGATTATTCCATTGTTGAACAGTTTAGAAAAACACCGGCCCAGATCTCGTTGTTGTCATTATTGATCCATTCTGACGAGCATTGCCGAGCTTTGATGAAGATATTGAATGAAGCTCATGTTCACGACAAAATTTTAGTGAACCATCTGGAGACAATTGCCAACAAAATCTTTGAGGTAAACAGGGTAACATTTTCTGATGATGAATTGCCTGTGGAAGGCACAGAACACAATAAAGCTCTCTACTTGACGGTAAAGTGTGAAGATTCAATGGTTACTCAGGCGTTGATCGATAACGGGTCGAGTGCTAATATTTGTACGTTGTCCACATTGAACAAGTTGAAGATTGATGATGATAGAATCCGCAAAAATAGTGTTTGTGTTCGAGGGTTCGACGGAGGGGGAACAAACACAGTGGGGGATATTATACTCGAATTGACTATTGGCCCAGTCGAGTTCACTATGGAATTTCAGGTGTTGGATGCTGCAGTGTCCTACAATCTTTTGTTGGGTCGACCATGGATCCACGCGGTCAAAGCAGTGCCTTCCACACTGCACCAAATGGTCAAGTTCGAGTGGGACAGACAAGAAATCGTGTTATATGGGGAAGATCCCACATGCGCCATGAATGATGCCATTGTGCCCTTTATAGAAGCCGAAGATGATAAGGGACCATGGGTTTATCAGGTTTTTGACACGGTCCCGGTGAACAGAGTGCCCGAGGGTAAAAGCATTCCATGTCCCAGGGTGGCAGCTGCGACCGTCATGGTAGTGTCAGAAATGCTGAGTAATGGGTTCGTGCCAGGAAAAGGTCTGGGGGCTGAGCTTCAGGGCATTGTTCAACCTGTTTCTCTGCCCAAAAATCTGGACACCTTCGGACTGGGGTTCAAACCAACAGCGGCAGATGTTAGAAGGGCTCGTAAATTGAAAAAGAAAGCTTGGGTTCTTCCTAAATCGATTCCACGCTTGTCCAGGTCCTTCGTCAGGCCGGGTGGCAAGAAGCAGTCATTGGCAAAGGTGTCGGGTCCACTGATTGGTGCATAGGGGAACTTGGATAAGGTGTTCGAGAGGGTATTTGCTGAAGTGAACATGGTTGAGGCCGGGGAAGGGTCAAGCGGAGAAGATATACGGTACATCGGACCGCATGCTAACATCAACAATTGGGAAGCTACTCCTCTTCCAATTCGGAGGGAGCCGTGGTAGTGGGTTTTGTTTTCCTTTTGTCACCTGGATTATTCCAGGGTTTGTAATTCAGTTTCTATGTTCCGTCCGTTTGGATGAGTTAAAACCATGTTATCTTTACATTCAATGAAATGCAATTTTATTCTTTCTTCATTCCTAATTTTGTTTCCATTTTTTCTTTTCTTTTGTAAAGTTCTTTTTGTGTTGATATCAATGATATGACATGCATGAGGAATCTTCGGCCCAGTTTAAAAAGCCAATCTAGCTCAGAAATAATAATACAAGAAATCGAGTATGATAATGGGGTGGATTGTAACGACGATGAGGCTTATGAGGAAATTAGTAAAGAATTAAGTCACTTTGAAGAAAAACCCAAACCTAACCTAAATGACACAGAAGCAGTTAATCTAGGGGACCAAGACAATGTGCGGGAAACTAAAATAAGTGTTCATTTGGAGCCACAACTCAAGGAGGAGATAATTAAAGTATTGCATAAGTACAAAGATGTTTTGCATGGTCGTATGATGATATGTCGGGACTAAGCACCGATTTAGTGGTTCATAAATTACCCACTGATTCGGCACTCCCTCCTGTCAAGCAGAAGTTGAGAAAGTTCAAAACGGACATAAGTGTGAAGATCAAAGAAGAGATTACCAAGCAGTTTGAGGCAAAGGTCATTCGGGTTACACGGTATGCCACTTGGTTAGCTAATGTTGTGCCTGTGCCGAAGAAAGATGGCAAGACCAGGGTGTGTGTCGATTATCGAGATCTTAACAAGGCGAGTCCAAAAGACAATTTCCCACTGCCCAACATCCATATACTTATTGACAATTGCGCCAAACATGATATTGGTTCTTTTGTGGATTGTTACACGGGTTATCATCAAATTTTAATGGACAAGGAAGATGCGGAAAAGTCAGCATTCATCACGCCGTGGGGAACGTATTGTTATCGGGTCATGCCATTCGGTTTGATAAATGCTGGGACAACTTATATGAGGGCCATGACAACAATATTCCATGATATGATACACAAATAAATCGAGGTGTACATAGATGATGTGATCGTGAAGTCTAGACAGTAGTCAACCCATGTCAGAGATTTGAGAAAGTTCTTTCAAAGGATTCGCAGGTACAATCTTAAGCTCAATCCTGCAAAGTGTGCTTTCGGGGTGCCATCTGGGAAGTTGTTGGGGTTTATAGTCAGCCGGCGGGGTATTGAATTAGACCCGTCGAAGATCAAAGCTATTCAGGAATTGCCACCTCCAAGAAACAAAACTGAGGTGATGAGTTTGTTAGGAAGATTGAACTATATCAGTAGGTTCATTGCTCAGCTCACGACAACTTGTGAGCCGATTTTCAAATTGTTGAAGAAAGACGCCGCGGTCAAATGGACTGATGAATGTCAGGAAGCTTTTGATAAGATAAAGGGGTATTTGTCCAACCCACCTGTGTTGGTCCCGCCAGAACCAGGGAGGCCTTTGATTCTATATCTGACGGTTTTGGATAATTCATTCGGCTGTGTACTGGGGCAGCATGATGTTACGGGTAGAAAGGAGCAGGCTATCTACTATCTCAGCAAGAAGTTCACATCTTACGAGGTTAAGTATACTCATCTGGAGAGGACATGTTGCGCCCTAACTTGGGTAGCATAGAAGTTGAAACATTATTTGTCATCCTATAGTACTTACCTCATATCTCGCTTGGACCTACTGAAGTATATTTTTCAGAATCCTATGCCCACAAGGAGGCTTGCAAAGGGGCAGATCATGCTTACAGAGTTTGACATTATCTATGTGACACGGACTGCGATGAAAGCACAGGCACTAGCCGATCATTTGGCTAAGAACCCCGTCAATGAAGATTACGAACATTTGAAAACTTATTTCCCTGATGAAGAGGTGATGCACATTGACGAATTGGAACAAGTTGAGAAGCCGGAATGGAAACTTTTCTTTGATGGGGCTGCAAATATGAAAGGAGTGGGAATAGGAGCAGTACTTATTTCTGAAACAGGTCAGCATTACCCTGTTATAGCTCGGCTTCGTTGTACAAACAACATGGCAGAATATGAGGCGTGTATATTGGGATTGAGATTAGCTGTATATATGGGTGTACGGGAAGTCTTGGTCATGGGTGACACGGACCTATTGATACACCAAATTCAAGGAGAATGGGAAACACGGGATTTAAAGCTTATACCGTACCGACAATGTCTGCATGAGCTTTGTCAGCGGTTTCAGGCTATAGAATTCAAGCACATTCCAAGGATTCATAATGAGGTTTCCGACGCTTTGACTACTTTGGCGTCGATGTTGCACCATCCAGACAAGGCTTATGTTGATCCGTTGCAGATTCAGGTCCTTGATCAGCATGCTTATTATAATATAATAGAAGAGGAAATTGACGGCGAGCCGTGGTTCCATGATATCAAAGAGTACATTAGGATGGGAGTATATCAGGTACAGGCCACCAGTGATCAGAAAAGAATGATTCGGCGATTGGCAAGCGGGTTTTTCTTTAGTGGAGGAGTGTTGTACAAAAGAACTCCAGACCTCGGGTTGTTGAGATGCATGGATGCAAGACAGGCCACATCTATCATGACTGAGGTACATTCCGGAGTTTGTGGACCGCATATGAGTGGGTACGTTCTAGCAAAAAAGATTCTCTGAGCAGATTATTATTGGCTCACTATGGAGCGGGATTGTATCAGTTTTGTGCGTAAATCAGTGCCAAGTGCATGGAGATTTGATTCATTCTCCACCATCAGAACTACATACGATGTCCGCACCATGGCCTTTTGTTGCATGGGGCATGGATGTTCTTGGGCCAATTGATCCAGCAGCATCAAATGGACACAGGTATATTCTGGTAGCTATAGACTATTTTACCAAATGGGTGGAAGCTAAGACGTTCAAGTCTGTGACTAAGAAAGCTGTGGTCGACTTCGTGCACTCAAATATCATCTGTCGGTTTGGGATTTCGAAGGTAATCATCACGGATAATGGGGATAATCTTAATAGTCATTTGATGAAGGAGACATGTGAGCAGTTCAAGATTACCCATAGGCATTCTACTCCATACCGTCCCAAGGCAAATGGTACGGTTGAAGCAGCCAATAAGAATATAAAGAAAATACTCCGGAAGATGGTTGAAGGGTCTAGACAGTGGCATGAGAAATTACCTTTTGCATTGTTAGGGTACTACACCACCGTTCGTACCTCGGTGGGGGCGACTCCTTATTCATTGGTGTATGGCACCGAGGCAGTAATACCTGCAGATGTGGAAATCCCGTCTCTGCGAATTATTGCGGAGGCTGAGATCGATGATGATGAATGGGTGAAAAGCCGCCTTGAGCAGTTGAGTTTGATTGACGAGAAGAGATTGGCATCAGTGTGTCATGGTCAACTGTACCAATGAAGAATGGCAAGAGCATACAACAAGAAAGTGCATCCAAGGAAATTCGAAGTCGGACAGTTAGTACTAAGGCGAATTTTGCCTCAATGGGCTGAAGCAAAAGGAAAATTTGCCCCAAACTGGTAGGGACCATTTGTAGTAACCAAAGTGTTGTCTAACGGGGCATTGTATTTGACAGATGTAGAAGGAAAATGTATAGAAATGGCCATCAATTCCGATGCAGTCAAGAGATATTATGTATGATTTCTTTATTTCTGAATGTATCTGTTTGTATTTGGCATATCTTAAAGATTGAAATGACGAAGGCATTTGTCCTGCTATCCAAACTCTTTTATCCCTTGTCATCCCCTTTGAGCCCTATTTATTTTTCATACCCCTCTTTCGGAATCAATGACACTATCAAGGAACACAGGTGCCGAACATAAAAGAAAGAAAGGAAAAGCAAAGGAAAAATAAAAGAAAAGGAAAAAAGAAAGAAGAAGGGAAAAAGAAGAAAAAAAAAGAAAGAATGAAAAGTGAAGGAAAAAGAAAGAGAAGAAAATAAAAGAAGAAAAGAAAAGGAGAAAAAGAGGGGAAAAGAAAGAAAAAAAAAAAAGAAAAGAAAAAAAGGAAAGAAAAAAAAACACACAACAACAAAGGTAATTATGATACAGTGAACTACGTTTGACTTGATCCCGAAAGGGTACGTAGGCAGCCTTACTCCGAGGTTCAGTCATACCAAAATAAAAATCCAAAAATCCCCAAGCAAGAAACTGGGGAAAAAGTTGTGATTGTTGTGAACAGTTGGATTCCGAAAGTTGTAATTGGAACCCATTTGAATTGTTTTGAGCCTTTTATACCTTTCTTTCTAACCCAATCCAAAAGCCTACATTATGGTCCAAAGAAAGACCTTCTGATCAGTTTTGAGAAGTTCCAAGTTGAACAGGTAGGAATAACTCACGATAGGGGCAACACTCTGGTTCAAGCAAGAAGAACAAAAGATAGAAATGAGAGAGTCTTATGGGTGAAAACCCTCACGGGCACCGTAAGGCGATGGGAGCTGAGAGAAAAATAAATGAGAGAGTCTTGTTGGTGAAAACCTTCACATGCACCTCAAGGCGAAGGTGAGATGAGAAATGGCAAACTGAGAAAGGTCTGTTGATGGAAACCGTTTCGTGATACCGCAGGAAAACAAGGTTAAGGTCTGGGTAAATCAAACAAGTGATGGAAGTTCTGGGCAATGAGGTATGGCAATTGAGAGTTGTTTAGTTGGATCGGTTGGGACGATTAGTTCGAAATGCATGTCATGACTATTGGTGCCAGCTGTTCCGGTCAAATAAGTTTCTTTTCTTTACTTCATTTTTAGTAGTCATCCGGTTTTGGATTCTTCTTATCCCTAACCCGTAAAACCATTACATTTCATTTTCTTTTGGGGGTTTGGTTTGTCTAAATGTTCTAATGTCAGTTATGTTCAAAATCAAGTGGGAAAGGATTTCAAGGCTCACTACCAGCTTCCGAGATCATAAAAGCACAACGTGGTCAGAACATGTCAAAAATAATATGATGACAAGCGGAATACAAGGAATTAACGGAAATTTCATCGGTGGAATGATTAGGAAATATCGTGGGAAATGCAAAAGTTCAAACAAAAGGGTCAGAAAAGTGAAATAACAACACGGGTGTAAAACATTTAGGTCGCCAGAGGTTGGGGAATTTAAAAGTTGGTCAGAAAATCAAACGGTTCAGGGTCGGTGCGTGGAAGTCAGTCAACACAAAGCAATGCAGGGGAAGGATTTTTTAGCAAAAATGCCATCAACTAACCATCCATCTTAAACTAACGGAATTTTCTTTGATTGGAACAGGGGCAGAAAGTTGGTGGTACAGATGGAATTCTCCATAAAAGGGAAAGCAAGCAGTAATCAGGTTTGACCGCAAAGTGTGGTTTGATTAAATACAAGATAAACATGAATAGCGTAGGGGAATATAATTTGGTTGCAAAGTTTGCATGTTTAGGATAAAATGCAAGTTGTCAGGACCTTCCTGGATAATAGATAATAGGACATAATTCAAATACCCGGATAAGATAACATGGTATAGTGAGAAGTAACACCTTAGGTTCATAATTGTTTGGAGTTGACAGGATCTTCCTGGATAAAGGGATGTAGTTTAAACCCTTGTAGATAACATGATGTAGTTGTCAGAACCTCCCTGGATAATAGGATTTAGCTTTCAATTCTTAGTAATATGTGATAATATGATTCAGTTTAACACTCACCCATACACCCAGCTTCCAAACTGGGGCAGAAAAATTTCCGTTGGTTGATTATTTTGTTGAAGTTAGGAGTCCACCTGGAGAATAGAGATACGCATTTCGAATTTCGGCAATCAGGAGTCCGCCTGGAGAATAGAGACATACAATTCAAATTTTTAGCAATCAGGAGCCCGCCTGAAGAACAGAGGTGACACAATTCTAATTTTAGTTTTCAATCAATTTCTTTGTTCATTTTGGAGTCAGGAACCCGCCTGGAGAACAGAGGTACAGAATTCAAAATTCAGAAGTCAGGAGTCCGCCTGGATAACAGGGACATGCATTTCAAATTTTAGCAATCAGGGCGTCTGCCTGGAGAATAGAGACATTCAATTTCAAAATTCAGAAGTTAGGAGTCCGCTTGGAGAACAGAGACATACAATTCAAATTTTAAGCAATCAGGAGCCCGCCTGAAGAACAGAGGTGATACAATTCAAATTTTAGTTTTCAATCAACTTCTTTTGTCTATTTTGGAGTCAGGAGCCTACCTGGAGAACAGAGGAATACATTCAAGTTATGAAGTCAGGAGCCCGCGTGGATAGTAGAGGAATACTTTCAATTTCAAGGTCAGCAGTCAGGAGCCCGCCTGGATAATCGAGGAATACATTCAGGTTCAAGTTTATTCAAGTTTAGCAGTTTGGAGAGAAAGAATAACATCTCAGTTCACGATTTGAAGTAATAATAGTGAGTTTCACAACAAGACAACATGGCAACAAGGAAGTTTAAGATGCAAGTTTGAAGACTTTAGATAGGATTTTTTTTGAAAATTCGTAGTTCATATTTTAATTTAGCTTCTTTTATTTTGTCATGGTGTAATAAGGAAGGTTAGAAAGCAGTAGCAGCAGCAACAATCGCAATGAAATCACAGCTCCCGGTAGTCCCAGCTACCGGACACTTCCGAACTACACTGACCTGATTCCTGTTTAGCCCAGGATATGTAGGCAACTTCTGAAGCATGGTGCGGTCAAACTGTTCAAAATGCTTCATAACGGAATATTTGAACGGGCAAAAAATCGCTCGTATTTTCTCACTTATCTTTTCACGAAAACTCGTCGTGTTTCCGAGCAAAGAGGGGCAGTTGTGAGCACGTGATTTTTGCCCTATATATGAATAATTCCCAAAAATTCAAACAAAATAATTTTCGTGCATTTTGGCATCATTTTTCTGATATTGGTTGCGTTTTATGTGTGCATGTTAATTCATACAAAATATGCATTTGCATTTAGGATATAATTTCATACTCTTAGGATCAATTAGGGGTTGGTTTATTTTAGAACCAAACATGAAAAATTACAAAAATAGTTCACTTCAGCATTTTTATTATTTTAATTGTGAAATTGTCACAAAATAGTTTTAAAGTAATTTTAGGCATCAATTAGTTTAGTTTAATATTTTATTTTCAATCTTTATAAATCAGAAAATTAGTAAAAAATTAAGGTGGAAAATAAGGAGGAATTAATTGGGGGAAAATCAAAATAAAGAGAGAAAATAATTGAAGGAGGAAAATAAAAGAAGTTACAAGGGAAAAGAGGGTCTTGTGCAAAAAAAACCAGAATTGGGCCGTTCTTGGTCAAATTTGCTTGGCCCAATTCATTAGTCTCCATAGCCCAAACAAATCCGGACTAGTTCGAGCCCAAAAATGCTAACCCGGTCTGTTCCCCCTTCTAATCGAAACGACGTCGTTTCGTGGTCTCCGAATTAGGACCGTCGGATCTCATCAATCCAACGGTCCGGAACTAACGAGGTTCTTGATTTAAAATGGTCGGAGAAGCCCACCCCAGTCCCTCGTCTTCCTCACCCTCTCACCTCAGAGACGAGGCCACCGGCTCTGCCCTAAACCGCCGCCGGAAATCGCCTTACGGCGGCGTTCGAGCTCCAAATACACCCAAAATTTTACCATATACTCCTATCCTCCTCCCCTTCCTATATCCAAGCTCAATTTCTTTCGAATCACAACCCATCTCCTAGAATCTTAGATCGAAAATCCGGTAAAAAACCATAACTCATTCAAACCGGCCCAAAATCATACCACACCATCCCCAGACTTCCCTCAACCCAAATCCATGACCATCTTCCTTCGAATCTCGGGGAAGCGGCTCGAATTTCAGATCTAAGAATTTCTGGCCAAAACCCTAACCCAAAATCTTTGTGATTTTGGACCGTAATATCCTTAACCATGTGTTCTCTTGTAAAAACGCATGGTTAGGGATGTTATGTGTCAAAAATCTGGAAAAGATTCGGACGATAGCAACTGGCCGGAGTTTCTCGTGCTTCAGTGAGCTTTCTTGTTTCTTTTTACTTGCATAGTCGAAGTTTTAGTTATAGTTTTGATTTCATTAAAGTGTTCTGTTAATTTTACGATTTATTTTGTGTATTAGTATAGTTTAAATCTTCTTTGTTCCTTGTTCCTTGTTCCTTGTTCCATTTGTTTTAATCAGTAAAGTATCTTCGCATTTTTAGTTTAGTTTGATGCATGTGTCATTTATTAGTTAATCATAATTTTAATTGCAGAATCGGCATAATTAATTAGTTTGGATTCAATACCATTTTGTCCATTAATGTTAGCTAGATGTTTAGGTTGATTTCAATTGCTTTTTAGTTCTGAATTTAATGTTCGAATGGTCAATTGAGAACTTATTAGTTAAAAGTTAGTTTAATTTAATGTTGATTGATCATGGTCTCTTGGTTTTTCTAGTTTGTTTGAGTTTGGGTGATTGAACAATTGGGATTGGTTAGTTCAATTAGTTAATTTCTGAGTTCTAATTAATCAGTCCTAGTTAGTTTTGAATTAATTTAGGGGATTGGTTATAGCTGTTGAGAATGTAGGTAGAACCAGTAACTTTGAGAAGTTTTCAAGGGCATTTTAGGCATAGAAAAGGGTAGTTTCTTTAGGAACAGTAATTTCAAAATATAACAAGGGTAGTATAGGTACTGTATAGGTAGAAGAACACCCTAGGGCCTTCTAGAATAGGACTTTAGTGTAGATTTCAGCCAACTTAGGATACTAGATTGGGAAAGAAGTCAAGAAATGAGGGATTAATCTGAAATAAACTAGGGACTGAATTTAAAATCTGAAAATCTGACTTGCACCTCATTTGTGCCTATAAAAGGGCATGTTCAATGCCTTCATTCCCAAGTTTTGATCTCTAAAAATTCCTCCCCAAAAATACTCCTCTAGCCTCATAGATCTGAAATTTAGAATTTCAGATCCAAAACCCCTTTAGCTTAGCTTTCTTCAAAAGAGAAAAGAAAAAAAAAACCCCAAAAAAATAAATAGAAAACCTTCAAAAATCCAAAAAAGTATTGTTCCATTAGACAAGTCAGGTTAATTTTGACTTTTAGTTGTTGATCACCATTCTTCTAGTTCAATACTTGGATTTTGAAACTTCAAATGTTCTCCTGTTTAATTTCGAGCAATTTTGGGTCTGTTTGAACTAGTTTTGGATGAGTTTTGGATTTGCTGAAGTATTCTAGGGCATTTCGAGCTTATTTGAGTGCATTTCAAGTGGTCTTTGGGTTGATTTGTTAGTTTCAGTCTGATTGTTGAATATTTCTGGATTTCTGAATCCATTCCTGGGCTGCTCGTCGTTCTATACTGTTGGAAGTTGTTATTGCTATTGCTGCTCGTCTATTTGCCTTAGCTTGACCTCTTCTCCTTCACGTTTTATTCGAATTCCAGGTACAAGCTCGAGACTGATTTAATGTAATTCCTTCATGAAATGGAAATGCAGTTGTTGTTGATCTTCATTGAGGCTTTCACTGTTCTATTAGCTAATTGCATTACAACTAATTCTAGGATTTTTTTTGATGAATTCACTGTTGTAGCTTATTTGTAGTAGACTGTTTGGATTGTTAATGTATAATGGACTTACTGGATTGTTAGAATAGCAATTATTCATTAGCCTTCTTAGCTTAGTTTCATTTTGTAGCGTAATTTTGAAATCAGAATCTAACTAGAACATAAAAGTGATTTAGGAAGTCACGATTCTTATTGGTACTAATAACTGGAAACTGATTATGATTAGTGTTCATATTATTGTGGGTTAATTCGAATCAGGAACTAAAATAGTTGAGATGCAATTGTGTCCGAATGTTCCAGTCACCTCGAATTTGTTCTTAAGCCTTATTAATTGACGAACTGTTAGAGGTCAGTGTTGGAAATCGAATTAGGACTAATAAGTGGTTTATTGGTAGTTTAAATTGACGATCATCACCATTTAGTCTTAAATTCCTTAGTTGATTCGTTAATAGTAATGCATGCTCCATTAGTGTCCCGTTTTGCTAGAATTAGTTCATTAGCTTTCTCGGAGTTTGTTTAACTGTGAATATTGTTTGAATCTTGACTCACATTGGTTGAAATTGAAAGTTTGGGCCAACAATGGCCTGCTGAAAGTATCTGAGCCTTCTTCCCTTTTAATTTAATTGATTTGACGCCTCAAATACCATAATGGGAGGTTTGGTCCCAAGGACAATATCAGAGGACCAAACTTGGACAAACTCGAAGGCCACACTCGCTTGTTGCCTAGACCAAACGCAGAAGCCCAAAAATGCTGAAGGTCTGAACCATGTGGAAGCCTGCGATCTTAAAAAAGAAATAGTAGCTTAAATAATATTAATCAATTAGGACCTTTATTTTATTATTAGAGACAAATAAAGTAGAGAATCATAATTACTTTTAGGTTTGTCCTTTAATTAATAAATGAGATAAGCCCCGTCAAACAAAATACATAAATTGCGGGGCCCTCAATAAATATCTGTGATAAAAACCTTAAAATTTGGGAGGGTTGTTTAGTGAATTTCACGGCCCTCCCCGAAGATAATAATGCGTTAGTCTCTTTAGGCGCGTATTTTAATAATTTACCTTCTTAAACTCGGGTGCGCATTGATGCGACCCAAATCCAAATCTCGACGAAGTCGAAATGTGTTGACAACCACAAGTGCATTGATTGACGTGGTTCGAAACGCGTTTTCACGACGTCACAATTCTTTTAAAATAAATAATGATAAAAAGCGGTTTACGAATAAAAGGAACCTAAGCTAGCAGGTATTAAAATCAGATAAAATCAAATGCAACAGTTAAGCGACCGTGCTAAAATCACGGAACTCGGGAATGCCTAACACCTTCTCCCAAGTTAATAGAATTCCTTACTCGGATTTTTGGTTCGCAGACTGTTAACAGAGTCATATGTTTCCTCGGTTCGGGATACAACCGGTGACCTGGGACACCATTAATCTCTCAAGTGGCGACTCTGAATATTTAATAATTAAATCCCGTTCTGATTGTCCTTTAAACGGAAAAACTCCTTTACACCCTTGCGGGTGTAGGTGAAAAAGAAGGTGTGACAATATGTAGAAAAAATGATAAACAATAAGATATATACACAATGTAGACAAAAATTTTACAATTACATAACAACAAAAAATAGGTATAAGGATGAGAATGAAAACAATCTTTTAAACAAAAATAAAAACAAAAATTATAAGCACTACAATTTTACCCTCTCTAGTGACTGTTGGGGTATGTTTTTAGGAGATTTTTGAACCTTTTTACTTTTTGAAGGTTTGCTAGTAGGGGAAACATTGATTTTTTTGCAGGTTTCGGAATAACTTCTTCTTCGACAAAATCATCAACATGAGCAATTTATTTGCCTTTCCGTTTTATTGATTTAACAAATGTCGAAGCTTCAACAACATCCCTATCATGCTTGAGTTTTGTTCACGCCTCTGCCCTAGCTTCACGAAGAGAAAACTTGGACTTTCTCTCTAGTGTTGCATGTCTGGATTTCACCATTTTTTTGGGTGAATCCTGTGAGAAAGCACTCAAATCAAAAGTAGGAATATCATTATCAGTAGCTTTTTTAGAGCTTTTCTTCGGAGTTCCTTTCTTCTTCATCGTAAGGAAAGGAAAATTTGAAGCAATACCGATTTTGTATGGATTTTGAGAGAGAAATCAGAAAATTTGAGAGAGAAATTGTAAAAGATTTTTGAACAGAAATAGAAGAAAGCGTTACTGTAGGGAGATTTTCAGAATCGTGAGGGGTTGTGGACAGAGAAACGTGGGTGGGGGGGGGGGAGTGGGTTATGTACATTAGCGAGATTAAAGGAGTTAATTGATATCTCATTTAAGTCCTAAAATGTATATAATTGGTAAATTATATATGTTCATATAATTAAATTGAAACTTTAGTAGGGAGGGTAATAAGGTTTCATATAGTATATAGGAAGGTAAAAACTCCTTTCACCTTTTCCTAATATCATTATTTGTTTGTTGGTTTCTATTTGTTATTAATCCCGCTATCTCAAATTATCTGTTGTGTTTCTCTTTTACACGTCCCTTAAGAAAATATTAAATAAGAGAGATTTTTAATTGTTTTACCCTTATTTATGTATTAAGATATAATCTCTCTTTATTTAATATTTATTAATAATTGAGATGTTTGTAATATTCAAGAATAATTAATATTAAGGGTAAAATAGGAAAAAATAATTAATTTAATTTTGAACTTCTAAAATGATAATTAATTTGAGACGGCTATTTTTAAAAACTACAGACATATAGGGAGTACACTTTTTGTTATAATTTGTTTCTTTGGCATAAATTGAATTAATAGGAAGTTCAAGAAAGAAAGAAATATTTTTAAAATTTTGATCTTAAATATGCTATAATTATATATGAATATAAAAGTAAAATTAACAAGTTCGAAGTTGATTTTTTCCAAATGTATAAATATGTAAGAATTAATAAGTAAAGAGCATAGATCTCTTATAGAGAGAGAGAGAGAGACGCAATCACAGTAACACTTCGCACTCTTTCGTCTTCTCCAATCTCGACTGTTCTGGTAAAATCCACTTACTCAAGCATCTATTTTGTTTACGTATTTGCGTTTTCATCTCAAAGCTTCAATTATAGTTGCAACCATCTTCTTAGGGTTAATTTTTATTAATTTATTTATAATCTCTGTTTTGAACTTTGAAACCTTCCGATCATGAGTTCAATGTTACTTCTGATTTTTCGATTTTGCTTGTTACAATAATATTTATGTTGCTCTACCCTCTAAAAGTAATAGGCTTAACATTAGTCTTGGCCCATCTCCAAGGAGTGCTAATCTTGACGCCTTTCTAAATGGACTGGAACTTCTGAAAGTTGAATAATTCTTGGGGCAGCCTTACAGGTAGCTTCTGTTCTTACTAATCCTAGCTCAAGCGCAAAGAAAAATATCGGAGTTATTGTGGGTGTGAGCAGTGGCGTGAGATTTTTCTCTAAGCAGTATTCGACATTTAAGGAAGTGACAAGTGAACAAATCACTTGTTGCTCTATACTCCAACAAAATCATCGAGGAATAAAGCCAGGCAATTGACCATACAATTTTCTTTGAAAAATATTGTGATTGCGCGGTAGAAAATGACATTTTGAAGATATGCTCTCTTTATTGCATCATGGTCATTAGGATGATATTTTCGAATTGCTAATCTTTTCCCAAATTCAGCTTTTTAGTAATTTGAGTCAACTCCTTTGCTTTGTCGAAATTGTTCCAACTCATTGATCTTCTTCCATGTTAGGATGAATTTTGAGAGGTTGAACCTGGATTCGGAAGCTTGGAAGATGCTTTAGAAAAATATCTCTCCGTTGATATTTAAGTTGAATGACTAATTAAGATATCAACTTAGAAAAATCTTAAATAATTTTCATATAGTTCAACCCACAAAGGAAAATGTGAAAATATGGCCTTTGGGCATAGTTCAACTCAAAAGCTGTTCACGAGTAAATGATTGCCTAAGTCCATATAAGAAGACAACCAGTTCATTCCCCAACTAATGTGGGACTCTAACCCACTCCATCCCTCGCACACCCATACCTGCCAACTAGAACATGGACAATATAACATGGGGGTCTAGGGACGGACTTGGGTCTGATATAGATATGGCCCTTGAGCCTAACTCAGGCCCAGAAGCTAGCTCATAGGGGAGGATTGCCCAAGTCTATATAATGAGACAACCAGTCCATTCCCCACCCAATGTCGGACTCTAACCCACTCTAATAGAGAACAATGGATGTCTTCAAAACATTCCAACTAGTAAGAAGGAAAAAAAAATCTCACGATGGAAATGGCAGGAAGTAGCACACTTGGTCCCAAAAACTGCAAAGTTGAAGAGGAGAATGATTTGGTTTTTCAAAGTTAACCCAGTTTGATTTTTTTTTTCAAATATTAGTTTTGCGGACGAAAGGGGCTCTTGGTCCATTGTTTTAGTTGTTTAACTCTTGCTATGAGGTCAGCATTTCAAGCCTCGCTGACATCTCTTTTATGCAGTTAAACAAAAGGCTCAAAAAGTTAAAACACGTCATACACCAAGGATCGAACACTCGACCTCTCTAAGAGGATAGACGGTCTTCACCCGCAGGCCAAGGGGAGGGTGATGACAAGCGGTGTCATTTTATTCTAGTTGTACTGTATTTTCTTTTTTGCATGTTATTTACACATATATTTGCATCCGCCCTGGGTATGAGGGTAGGTGTACCAATTGCTTTGCGATGGTTGGCAACTTATTTGCATTCATAGAAGAAGAAAACAGGAGTAGCTTGCCCAGTCAAAGACATGGATTCCTTTATCTATTAATGGTGGCACTCCATAGTCCACACATACCATGGGAAGCAAGCATTCAAAGGGGACAACGTCCATAAGTGCTGCTTCAACCTGGAGTCATCTCATTCCTATTGAAAATTATCGAGTTCCTTTTGCAGCTTTGCAGGAAGCAACTAACGACTTTGATGAGAGTTTGGTCATTGGAAAAGGTGGCTTTGGAAATGTTTACAGGGGTGTTTTGTGTGATGGCACAAAGGTGGCCCTGAAAAGGCTTAATTCTGCATCCCAACAAGGTCTTGTAGAGTTCCAAACAGAAATTGTGATGCTCTCTCGGTTCTGCCATCCACATCTGGTTTCATTGATTGGATATTGTGATGAAAACGACGAGATGATTCTAGTTTTTGAGTACATGGAGAATGGGACCCTCAAGAGTCATTTGTATGGGTCAGATCTACCCAGTACGGGTTGGGAGCAGAGGCTGGAGATATGCATCGGGGCAGCCAGAGGTCTGCACTACCTTCATACTGGCTATGCCAATGCAGCTATACATCGTGATGTCAAGTCCGCAAACATATTGCTTGATGAGAATTTAGTGGCAAAAGTTACTGATTTTGGACTATCCAAGACACGGCTTGAGCTTGATCAAACCCATACTAGCACAGTCGTGAAAGGCACTTTTGGCTACCTTGATCCTGAATATTTTAGAAGGCAACAGCTGACAGAAAAATCTGATGTTTATTCTTTTGGTGTTGTTTATAGAAGTTCTTTGTGCTAGGACTGTCATAGCTCCATCTCTTCCGAGGGAGATGGTCAACTTAACTGAATGGGCAATGAAGTGGCAGAAGAAAGGACAACTGGAACAAATCATAGATCCCAAACTTGCGGGCAAAATAAGACCAGATTCCCTGAGGAAGTTTGGAGAAACAGCAGAGAAATGCTTAGCTGAGTTTGGTGAAGATAGGCCATCCATGGGTGATGTGCTGTGGAGTCTGGAGTATGCACTTCATCTCCAAGAGGCTACCATTCATGATAATCCTGAAGAAAACAGTACCATCCGGATTGGCGAGCTCTCTCCGCAAGTCAATGATTTCAGTCATATTGATGCCAGTGCTTCTGCTTCTAATATCTGGATGATCTCATCAAATTCGGATGATCTTTCTGATGATGAGTAGGGTTTTCTCGCAATTGGTCAAGTCCTACGGTAGATAACTAAGTGAAAATGGTACATACTGTCCTTAGGTGTTTGTTAATTCCACTTCTATTCATGTATCATATGAAGATTGATTTTTTTGTTTTCATAACAGTTTAGTCTGCGAGTTTCTGTAGATCCTCTTTTCATTTTATTGGGTGTGTCCGGTTGTTTCACATGTTGTATATGGTTTCTAAGAATTCCTTCATACATATGAAGTCATTCCATTAATACTATGTCACTGAAAAGTCTTTTAAAAACATGGAACAATTTGCAGCCTTCGGGACGACCTGATAACATAATTCTTTAACGTTCCCTCATGATGTCGCAACCAAAGCATGGTAATCCATTTTCTTCTTGTAAACAGGCAAAAGGAAGTTGGCATTGCATACCTCTTCTGAGATGATGGGCCCTCACATTTCTCTGGATGTTTTATATGTTTGAGATACTGCAGAATTGCTGGCTGGGAAATAAAGTAAAATGTAACATCAAAGCCTCTTTGGTTCCCTTTTTTCCCATTAATTGGCAATAGGGATGGCAGAGTTAGTTCGGTAATATGGTTAATTTATTTTGATACTTTCTCTTTCAATTACACAGTATTAATGGTGCAAATATAATTTCCCATTCTCATGAAATGTTACTCCTAACAAGTTATAGGTTTGAGACAGTGAAGCTGCATCCTTTTGGACGTTTGTTTGTTTGTCAAGGATCCATTAATATGGGAATTTGTTTTTAGCAACTGTCAGCACTCCAGTCATCCTACAAACCTGCAACATTTTGATTCTTCTTCTTCATCAATATGAAAGAAATACCACATAAAGGAACACTAAAATAGAAGCCAAATATGAAGGGCGAGCACATGTACTTTAGCACCTAATTGACTGAGAAGGTACTTCAATTCTACGATGGACAAGAGGTGGACGCATATGATCAAGGAGAAACTCGTGAAAAGTTACAGCATCTCGAGCAGGTAGCTTCTAGATGTCATACATGATTACGAGTTGGCTGGTGTTAACAGGTTTATCAGCTTCTCTTTTTCACTGAAGCTTTTCTTAATAAAAGGCTACAGAGAACACTCCATTATTTCCTGTGGTGTGCTTTGTTTATGCAAAAAATCAATTAGGCTTTGGAACACTAGTCAATCTTCAGACTCAATGAGCTGTCATCTCCTTCTGGCATGGAATTCTGTATCTGTTTGGGAAACTAAAATATAGTTGTTAGATTAAGACATATGTGGAGTTGGATTATGATTGCCCAAGCCTATGTATCTCGCAACAACAACAGCAGCTTCATTCTTAAACCAAGATGGCATAATTAGAATCAGAACACCAAATGGTCAATAGCTTAGGTGATAACTGATTTGCCACACTTGTTTCTTTTTATTCTTTGATAGAACATCCAAAACTGAATGAGAAGCAGTAACGGATTTTAGTGAACTTCGGGGTTCTAGTAAAGATTTGGTGTAATTTTCAAGCCAAAAGCAGATACTTCCAAGAATCTTCATGAATCAAAATAGGAAAAAGCTCAGTGAAATGACTAATGGATAAACCAGAATCAACAATTACAGAAGAAGATTATACAGAGATGATTCAGAATGAGCAAAAATCAACACCTTCATTCTTCAAAAATAGCACTCTGTATATCTTCTAATTGTGCAGTCTACTCTCTCTGATTTCTCTCCTGGTAATGTCCATCTACTTATGTAACAACAATAAACTGCCCAAGGATTTGTCAAACACTTCACTATTACAATGATAAAAGCAACTTGTTGCAAACGAAACATCTGCTTCCAGAGTGTGCAAAGAGGAACAAGAGGCAAGAAGATACTTGAGATGCACAGATTCACTCTATCACAGATTTATGTTACGTCTCAGTTTGAGGCCACTGAAGCATCGTCTAGAAGAACTGTGAGAAATCGTGGAAAATTGAAGCTGAATCACCTTCTCCGCCGTTTTCTCATTTATAAAGGGAGGATTAGTTGGTACAGGTAACTCTTCCTACTTTCTTTACTAGCATCTGCAATGCCTTGGACATGGATGGTCTTAATCTTGGAACCTCTTGTGTCCACAGAAATCTGACATGTACCACTCTTAGAATCTCATTTTTTTACATTGATAGTGTGGTAGTCGTACAACATAAGATTTGGATCAAACTCTCCCATTTTGAAAATGCTGCCATCCCTGTTTCATAGAGCAAAAATTTCTGCTCCCATTCTGCTGTTTCAAACTAGAAACTTAAGATTTCTGAAAAAGCATAAAATTTCTGCAGAACTCTTTTCTAGAACCACAGTAATTCTAAATACGACTTCTAGTGCATGTGTTCAACTACTTAAGCTTCTCCTTCAGCCACTTGTGGTCTGAATAAGATATAACTGTCCCCTAAACATACTTGCAGTTAACACAAGAGTTGAGCTGACAAAAACCAAAGCCTGCCATTCATCAGTTTTATAGCAAAAATTTCAAAAACACTTCATAGAAACATAGACATCGCTTTCACTTAAAAGGAAACATAATAAGTTAGGCTAGGGATAACATATTATCATTTTGACAACTGTGCCAGGGCAATTGAATCAAAACGTGAATTAAAAGTTACAGGAACCATAGATCTACTTTTGATCTCAAATAAGCCCAAGAAAAAGTTAAGATTGCATCAGAAGTTATGAGTTCGATTTCTTAATTATTTGATACATGTATTAAGTAATACTAGTACTAAGCATAATACTAGCAAAACAAATATGTTCTGGCGTAAAAGAAAAATGAATAAGTGTAAACGTACTCAGATGAAACGGCAAGAACATACCAGATATGAGTCAAGGAGATGATCTTTTAGCCCAATCTGGAGGCTGTATGGTAACTGTGAATGAATCATTTGCCATATCTTCACGTTGTGTTGTTTGAATTTCTTGGGCTGAATTGGCAACAGACCAGTTGCACCAGTTTACCTCAATGCTTTTTAGAGATACAGCATCATCAAAATGAGAAGGGATTTTCTCAAGATGCTTACATTTCGTTAAAACCAAATGTTCAAGCTTAGGAAAAGCATCATAAGAGACAGACCATTGTGCAACTTTGAGGTTATCCAGTTTTAAATATTTGAGTTCAGGGAAGTCTGAATCTTTCACTTCCCAGTGATCCCCTTCAAAAGCTCTGAGAGATAACTTAAGAATCACCAAGTTGGGCAGTTCTGCAATGGTCGAAATTTGGTTCCAAGGTAAACGAAACTTGGACAATGTCAATTCCCTTAGTTGCGAGGGGAAATTGAACTTGTGAGGAAGTTTAGCTGGATAGCTGTTGGAAACCAGCTTGAGGGACTCAAGGTGGCTTAGAAACTCTAATCTGGGAAAACGAACGCACCTACCCATCACTTTCCTTGAATAACCAAATGTCCCCGAAAATATGCAACTCAACTTTCTCAGTTTTGGCATCTTCCTCAAAATCTTCTCTGCATCTTCACCATAAGAGAGCCGTGGAGTAGAAAAGGTTTCCAACATAGCTAATTGAGAGTGAGAAAGGGATTCATCCATGTTCTCATGCAAACCAAATGAAACCCGATGGTTTACATGTATATGCCTCAATTTCACCATCTTTAGAAGTGAACAAGGTAAAATCATCTCGCCTCCCAATCCTCTAACCACAAAAGTCTCAAGATTCCCAAGCTTAGCTATAGATGAAGGAATTGAATTTGCATCAGTTTGAGCAGCGAAGTACCTCATCTGAATTAGATATTGTATTTCACTGGGAAAAGTACCACCAATGTTGAAAGATTCTAAATCCAACACTTTAACAAGTTTGAAACTGTCAAAGATGAAGGAGATATCACACGGCCATAACAAGTTATCCAGATCAATTGCATTGAATAGTAAAGAGCGGATATTTGAGCGAGATGGCCGCCACAAATCAATTTCATCTTGGTAAGAGTGAATGAACAATCGGTATTCCTTCAGCTGTTCATGGAACACATCCTCTCCACTGAGCCAAATAAAAGAAAACACATGAAAATTAGAGTTGGGATAAACATTAAAACATAATACGATTATATTAGTATAGTTATTTTTACCTATTGATCTGGAGAAGGAAATTCTCTTGTTTGGCCTTTTCCACGCAGAATTTATGCAACAAATCATGAATGCGGCACGTTTTTACCTTGGCATTGGGTCTCTTCTCCATGCCCATTACTAGATTTCTACGAATAAGATCTTCCAAGAAACCTTGTGCGGCATCTTCCTGTCCTTTTTCCTTGTTTGCTTGTACAAACCCTTCGGCTTCCCACAACCGAGTCAATTTTGAGACATGAATATCCTTGCCCTGCAAAAATCCTCCAAAATAGAGAAAACAAGGCTTAAGATAGTGTGGTAAATTCTTGTAACTGAATCCAATTATAGACATGCTCTCTTCTAAGCTGCCAATGCTCTGGGAACCTAGACTTTCTTCTACTACTTTCCACAAATCTAGTTTCTTCTTTTTCTGTTTCAGAACACCAGCTACTAACACCACTGAGAGAGGCAACCCTCTACAACGCCTTGCTATCCGAGATCCCACATCTGCAAGTTCCGGTGGACAGGTCTCCCCTTGAAATACCTCTTTCTGTAACAATGTCCAACTCTCATCATCTCTGAACAAATGAAGATGATGGGGATCACTTTCACATTTAACATAATTGGCAATGTCACTCAACCGGGTTGTTAGAATAATTCTACTCCCACTCCGAACATCTCTGAAGCACAGATGTAAATTGTCCCACACTTTGTTGTCCCACACATCATCAATGAGAATCAAGAATCTCTTAGTCAACAAAAATCGGCGTAGCTCATCAGCTAATTCACCATCTTCTTTTACATTGAGATCAGCAGGCTCAAGAACATCATTCAAGATGGTCAGCAACAACTCCCTCCATGAATATATTTGAGTCACAAGACATTGAGCATGGGCATCAAAGTGAGAGGTGACTGTTGGATCATTGTAAATCTTCTTTGCAATTGTAGTCTTGCCCAATCCTGGCATGCCAACGATTGAGATGACATCTAGTTGAGGTGATCCTCCAAGTAGCTGCTCCTTTAATTCGTCCATTGTATCCTGGAAACCCTCCATTTCTTTGTTTGTTCTTCGAGTATTATCCGAAAATGACGGTGCAAGATTAGTGGAGGTTTTTGCAACTTCATGCGCTGTCACTTCAATCTTCTTTCTTTCACAAGTCTCCCCAACAACTTTATTTACAATCTTAATATTCTCAACAACTTCAGAAATCCAAAGAACTTTGTACCAGAGTGGATAAGAATAGGACAAGCACGAGTCAATGACATACTCGGCCTTGTATGCCATTACAGTAACACTTGTTATAAGACCATAAACTTCATCATGCTCATCATAGTGTTCTGAAAAATGATCAATCAATGATGTTAGATACAGTAAGCCCTCCTTGACTGATCCAATCTGATGATTTAAGTCAACAGCCAAATCAAGCTTAGAACATGAAAGCTCCTCCAATTTGCCCAAAAAGCAATTGAGAAATCCTAGTCCATTTGTCTTGGGGAAGCTATAACTTGAAGAATCTGGAACTTTCAGACAAACCGTCTTTACCTCTGCCTCAACAAACTTAAGCAACTGCTTGACATCAGAGAGATATAATGTGTAATACCAAGCAGGAATATACCCCTTGATGGAGAAGAAACAAATGTAGTTTTTATCTTGAACGCGTTTAGCAAGATCTTTGAGTTCAAGATGCATATTGCGGTACTGTACAATATCTACAAGTAAAGATCCCATGTCCAATAGTTTGTCTTTAACTACGGAGATTTGATTATGCAGAAAAGAGATTGAACCAGTATCATAGTCCAGCACCTTGTCCTGTTGGGTTAACAGAAGATTGATAAAGCCTTCTCCATCTGTCTTATGCATCTCATAGGGTGATGCATCCACAACTTGATTGCATGCATTTTTTACCTCCTCTACCTTGACAGATTCAATCTCCCCTAGAAAATTAGATGATGAAAGTTCCATATTCTCACTGCTGCTTCCATCCATGAAACTTTCGTTAAAAGAAGCAGCATCATTGTTCGGCACCTTGTCCTGGTGGTTTAATAAGAAATTAATAAGGCCTTCTCCATCTGTCATGGTCAAAGGTGATACATCCAGAACTTGCAAGCATACTTTTCTGAACTCTACCTTGATAGACTCAATCTCTCGTAGAGCATCAGATAACCAAAGCCTCATTATGTCAGTGCTGCTTCCGTCCTGGAAAATTTCATAACAAGAATCACTGAGTATTGCTAACCTTTTCACAGTCACTTCAGCATGCATTAAGATATCATCCAATCTGTTAAGTTCTGTGTGGCCTGAGAAGATCCATGAGAATAGATCTAATGAAAATAAGCTCTTCACGAGCACCCTCAATCAGATCCAGAACTTGATATTCCAAAGTGGCTTTGTACTTTAGTATATCCATCAAGCTTCCCTCAGATTTGATAAGCCAGAAAGCCACAGTCAAAAATTGAAGAACAAGATTGACCTCCCTACAGTTGTTGCTATTCATAATATCCTCATAAGATAAACACATAGCAGATTGCGCCTCAATTGCGATGGTTCCAAATCCCGTCGAGAGATTATTTTGCTTCCTACGTTCAATTTGAGGAACTAGAGGTTCAATAAGATATGTTACCAGGAGCAATAACCCACCATAAAACCTTTTGACCTCATCTGCAATAGTAAACGTCAAATTGGTTTCATCCTTCAGTAGCAGATTTTCGAGAATATATTCATGAAACCTCATCCATCATGGGCCTATGTGAAGATGATGTATTGGAGGATTTTAGCATGCTGAAATAGGAATCAATGACCTCAAAGTTCATAGGAAGAAAGTTCAGCAGACTTATTGTGGGATGGTCTAATGTTGATGATGCAGAAATGCTGGGATACATCTGTCTAATCGCTGCCTTAATAAACTTGAATTTAAGAAGCAACTGAAAATGCAAGCAATTAATCATTTCTCTGACCAAGTCTTCTTGCTCCGTATCATTAGAAAAAGAGTCTTCGTGATGCGTATCATAAGAAAAAGAGTCTTCTTGATGCGTATCATAAGAAAAAAAGTTTTCTTGCTCCAAGTCATGACAAAGAGAATCACAGACTGACCATGCTTGGCTAATCGCAGATTGAATAGAGGTCAAAATAACAGTTATCTTAGTCTTCTCTTTACACTGCTTTAATCCATTCATGAAATAATTTCTAAAGAATATCAGCTCACTCCAAACATAGTCAATCAGAGATTTCATAGGACCTATTGTGATGGCGACTTGACGGGTTAGTAGCTGAATCAGATCGACTTCCACCTTGACATAATTAAACTTCAGTTGCAAATGAAAAAGCACATCGTCTATTTCAGTAGTGTTGTGCATTTCCTCATCATAGGAGGAGTAGATAGCATTTGCTGCCCCAATGGCCAGAGCTTCCATATTTAATCGAAGAGAAATCACTTCTTCACATGGAAGGGGATAAGATTCTATGTCCCTGAAAAATCGAGAAAGGTAAGAAAGTCCCCTTTGGGGCCACCTAATTCGACCATCACATCTAAGTCTTAGATCCTCCCGGAAAGCACTAACAAAATCCAGCATATATTTGGCATTCAATATTGTAGTAGTCTCAGAGCTTGATGACTTTAACCCTATCAAGGCACTCTGATAAATCTGCCTCAATTCGGGCTAAAGGGACGACTTACCCTTTCCAGCAATTTAGAGAACTCACCATCCATATTGCAGTTCGACCCCAAGAAACATAGGTATGCTGCAGTGTAAGCTACATCCTCAACATGGGTGAAGAGATCCTTCATACTCTCATGCTCAATGCACCGCTTTGCAATTAATGTGAAGAAGACTCGTAGATGTCGGAGCTTCTTGTCAAGCAAAGACGCTGCAGGCCCTACACTAATAAAGAACAGAGCGCGATGAACAGAACCAAGCAAAGATTCAACAAACCCCACCATCTCCATAGTGATTCGACTAGATGATCTTGATGGCTTTGAAGCTCTGATTCGCTTAGCAATAGTCTCATGTTCAATTATTGTCAGCACCTCGGAAATCATTTGGCTAGTTGATCTTGATGCCTTTGAAGCTTTGAATTTCTCAGCAATGTTCCCCATTTTATTGGTAAGGTTGAAACGGGGAAAACGAGAACACATCTCAGAAAAGCCATCACGAGCTTCTAGAAATAGGGACCTAAGTTGTCCAGATATCCCATTCCCAGGGTAGCACTTCTCCAGATTCGTGAGAAATACAGCTACATGCGTTAGGTGCTTTGTAGCATCGTCCAATTGATTAATGGTCGGTCTACCTAAATGCTGGCCCTTCACAAGGTTTATGGCACCTATCACATTGCGACACTCCTCGGCCATCTCCTTTCCACCTTTTCAGTTTCCTCTAATAGTTAATAAATCCTGCAAGTGATAAATTATTATCTTAAATCAGCGCTTGACTCAAACATATTTCAGGCATTTTACTGATTCCATTACCCCCTAACCATCGAATAGTCCAGTATTTCTAGTTTCGCCAATCTTATTCTTTACAAGTGCATCAATGACCTAAATGTTGCAACCATACACCAAACAAAGATGGATAGCTTCACAGTTATCTGTTTTCCAATTTCCAAAGAGCTAATGAGGGATGAAACTTCCATTAGAATCTAAAATATGGTCAAAGAAGTGTGTTGTCACAGCCGTGAACTCTTTCTATAACTTTGAAATACTGTACGGTTTGGATTTTCAACCATGTGAAAGCGTTTACAAAATTTCAAGACTCTAGTCGTACTTTGCAAACATGTATGCTGCTAGGTTTGATGTTGAATTCTATCATCACTGAACCTGTTGATTTGAACAGCTTTTCAGTTCAAAATTTGATGTTTCATTGTGGTGTTTGAGTCTTTAACATCACTATACATATGAAAAAGAACTAATAAGACGAACAAAAACAAAAGAGGGACACCTTAGTTTCGTATTGGTTGAAATCTAACTTCAAACAAACTCCAACGGCAAACACCTTAATACAGTGAACGAAGTCCTCAAACGCCAACCAGCTATTCCTGCAACTAACAAAGCATAAGAATTAAGTAAGCTAAGAATGTATTTTGCAAATGTTATAAGAAGGAGAATCAGAACACACCGTTTGGAGGAGTGATGAAGAAAGTTGATCAGTTTAGTCTTTAGCCTAGTTTCTCAAGGATTGAATGGTCTCAACGATTGCATTCCTTTCAATGTGAGAGATATAAGCAATGATTAAAAGGTAGCTAGACTGATTAATTGGTATTTTCCTACCTCATTTAATAATGTTCTTTGTTCATTTCTGATTGAACTTCTTTTCATGTGAAAGAACAAAAGTTAGTAGTACTAATAAACAATGACCATATTAATTCATCTTTTTCCTGTTTTTCCTGTAATGGACGACAGATGGGCGGCTGAAATGAAATAATGAAATAATTTATTTCCTTTCATCTGATCTTTCATTATTTGTTTTCAAACGTTTTTTGCTAGGAAAAAAACAAGTAGAAGAGTTGAACATCGTTATTTTCTTCTAAATTTATGAGACCCATTTACTAGTTGCTATGAACCAAAGATGCTAATCAGCTAAAGGAGAATATTGCAGGATAATAATAACTCAATACTTTTCTCTTTCCTAGCATTGAAAGAACAAAGTCAACATCTACTTGTGGTTTGATCAAAATTCATACACTATCGCAGTACTAGGTACAGTGCAATGCCATTACTGCAGAAAACTGAACAATAAAATCTGTTGCTACTACAGCTTACTTTCGTACCGATAGAAATTTAACTTGTACAGTGATGGAAGTCCTCAAATCCCTAGAAACGGAAACCAGTGTCCTGCAGCTAACAAAGCAATTTGCTCTCTTTCTTCTCTCTTTTTATTCTTTCAATAGATAAGAAGCTTACCTAATCTCTTATCTAATTGTCTGTGAAAGCCAATAAAAGATGGAAGTATCAATGACCAAAAGGCTGACTGACTAATTGGTCTATTTTATCCTACATTTCGGTCCTAACCATTTAGCTCTCATTTGTTTTCTTAATTTTATTTTTTAACTTTGAATTTTATTCAAATTTTAATCATTAAGTATATTTTTTATAATTAAGATCTGTAACAAGGATTTAATTTCATTAAGATGCTATCATCAACATTCACTACTAACCATCACCATCTCCCACCATTATCACCGACCGCTGTGCACCACCCAATACCATCATACTTAACTACCACCGACCATCACTGTCACGAGCCAACTCCTACGCGAGCCGCGACGACACCTAATACTACTTACTAGGCAAGCCAATAGCCATACAATAACAACGAATTTGAATAAAACATGGTTTAATAAACTCAACAACGGAAATCTCATGAAATGTCTCATGAACAACAACAATACTGCTATAATCATCCTAAATACTGGTGTCAACGAGTACATGAGTGCTACTAAATATTAAAATACAAAGCAAATTCCTCAATAAAGTGTTTGGACAATAAAACATTAACAAAGGAAATAAACGAAAGAGAACTTCAAGGTCTGCAGACGTAATATCATCTACCTTGCAGTCTCTCAAGTATTGGTACCAACACAACTCTAGCAATCAACACGTCCAGAGTACGTGGATCTGCATACCAAGTACAGAGTGTAGTATGAGTACAACCGACCTCATGTACTCAATATGTAGCAAATCTAACCTTGGGCTGAAAACAATGACAAGATTAGATAAAACAGTCAGAGACCAATATCAATGACAACACAAGATATAATGATGACAGTAACAGTAAATAGCTCAAAGGAATTATCATTCTAAAACCATCAAAATGCCAACTTTCAATAATAAACGTTGAAACGCTCCCGGTCCACCCGAAACTCAATCCGAACATAAGCCCAAACCCAAAATCATCATACGAACCTATTGGACTCAAATTCCGATTCCGAGGTGGTTTACTAAAAATGTTGACTCAAGTCAAACTTGGCAACCTTAGTCTAATATTATAGAACTAAGTGTTCCGAATTCAATCTGAACCCTTCCAAAACCAAACCAACCATCCCCGAAAGTTATAAAATAGTAAAAGAACATATGGGAAGTCTTAAATAGGGGAACAAGGACCTATAAAGCAAAACGACCGGTCAGATCGTTACATTCTCCACCGCTTAAACAAACGTTCGTCCTCGAACAAGTCTAGAATCATACCTAGAGTACCGAATAAGTATGAATATTTTCTTTGCATGTCCTCCTCGATCTCCCAAGTCTCCTCCTTGACTAGTTGACCCCTCCATTATACCTTCACTGCTGAAATCTTCTTAGACCTCAACTAGCGGACCTGCTTGGCAACAATGGCAACTGGCTCCTTCTCATAACCCAAACTCTTATATAGCTGAACTGTGTTGTAATCTAACACATGCGACCTGTCGGCATGGTACTTCCGGAGCATAGACACATGCAAAATAGGATGAATTCTTGATAGACTGGGAGACAAGGCAAGCTCGTAAGCAACCTCCCCAACCTACTTCAATACCTCAAATTGGCCAATAAACCTCGGACTCATGCTCTCATCAAAATTTCCTGGCCTTCTACGTCTGAAATATTTTGTGCGTCTCTTGGACCTTAATTTCCCGTTTGGAATTCTTGGCCATCTGAACCTCCTGAATTCTCTCCGTCGCCTAGATGTGTGGCAGGAACATCCTGATCCGGTGATTAGATCAGATTTGCGGCATGCTTTGTCAAGCGCTGGATTGTGTTGGATAATTTGTTTTAGGGCATAACGCTTCGTACAAATGTCATCCAATGCGATGAAAATAGCTTGCCTGATGTAACCAATTCGCGGGATTGTTATAGACTGAAACTTTTCTTCAATGATGGTTATGGTTCGGCTTGCCAACAATTTTGGAAGGGAAAAGACAAAGGCTTGCTTTATATTGATGTCTCCACCAATCTCGAAGAGTATCTTTGCCATTTTTTGAAAATGCATGTCAATGTCATTTCTGTCGAATGACACACACTTCATCTGGAAGAGTTATCTTCACATTTTCTCCTGTCTTTGGCCAGTATCTCCGCAACAAACTTCATGTAGGATCCTGATATTAAAGGCAAAATCTTGGAAAGTAAGAAAAGTATTTTTGTCTTCAATTCCAAGTGAGTTCTACCAATCTCTGAGAATTCCTGAGAACCTCATGATACCCTTCATCGGCGAGACTTTAAAGAGAACTTTCTCACCCACCATAAATGATAAATCACATACTTTTTGATCCGTGTAACTCTTCTATCCGGACTGTGTTATACGAAGTCCCTCCTGAATCAACTTCACCTTATCCAAGCCATCCATTACCAAATCAGTACCATATAACCTAGCCTCGCCGGGGTCAAACCAATTGACGGGAGAACGACACCGCCGACTATATAAAGCCTCAAATGGAGCCATCTCGATGCTGGACTGATAATTGTTATCATAAGCAAACTCGACCAACCCTCCGAAGTCAATAACACATGCTCTGTGCATATCTTCCAGAATATAAACTGTCCACTCCGTCTGCCCATCGGTCTGCAGATGAAAGGTTGTACTGAGCTCTACCCTGGTACCCAACTCACTCTGAAATGCTCTATAGAAATGTGAAGTGAACTGAGGGCCTTTATCTGAAATGATAGAAATAAGCGCACCATGTGACCGGACAATCTCTTAAATATAAATCAGGGCCAACCTCTCTGAAGAGTACGTAGTCACCACCAGAATAAAGTGTGGAGACTTGGTAGTCTATCGACAATCACCCAAACAATATCAAACTTCCTCAACGTATGCGGCAACCCAACTACAAAATTCATAGTGATGCACTCCTACTTCCACTCCGTTATAACCATCTGCTGAAGTGAACCACCTGGTCTCTAGTGCTCTTACTTAACATGATGGCAATTTAGACACCTTACCACATACTGAACTATGTCCTTCTTCATCCGCCGCCACCAGTAATACTGCTTTAGTTCATAATACATCTTCATAGCACCTGGATGAAACTGTATGCTTCCTCTAGAATCGTCTCCCTAGGCCATCAACATTAGGAACACATAAGCAACCCTCCAGTCACAAAACACCATCATCGCCGATAGTACCCTCCTTGGCATCACCCCGTAGCACCGTCTATCTAAGGAACAACAAGTGCGGATCATCATACTAGCAAGACTTGATCTGCTTGAATAAAGAAGACTGAGCCACAACACATGCAAGAACTCGACTGGGCTCAAAATATCCAACCTCACAAGTCGATTAGATAAGGAATGGATGTCTAAAGCCAATGGCGTCTCCTCTGCTGAAATAAATGCCAAACTAACCATACTCTCGGCCTTTCTACTTAAGGCATCCGCGACCATGTTCGCCTTGCCCGGATGATAGCGGATAGTACTCCCTCTGTTCAAATTAAATGATGTACTTTCCTTTTTAGTCTATTCCAAAATAAATGACACATTTCTAAATTTTGAAATAATTCAACTTTAAACTTTTCATTATACCCATTTTACCCTTAATGAGAAGCTTTTATACCATACAAATATCATGGCCTTATAAACCTTTTACCCCTTAAGTTTTTAAGACCACATGTTTCAAAAATCTTCTTTTATTTCTTAAACTCCGTGCCAAGTTAAACTACCTCATCTAATTTGAAATAGAGGGAGTAATATAATAATCCTTCAGTAACTTAAGCCACCTGCACTGCCTCAGATTAAGATCCCTCTGCTTAAACAAATGCTGCAAACTGTGATGATCAGTGTAAACCTCGCAAGACACAGATCTTGAGGGAATGAACTATCGCGGCCAACTTCAAATCGTGCACAAGATAATTCATCTCGTGAGGCTTCAGCTGACGTGAATATATGAAATAACTCGCCCCTCCTACATCAATACACAACCCAAGACAACGCGCAAAGTATCACAATACACAATATATATCTCTGATGTGGAGGGCAACATTAACACCGAAGCTATAGTCAATGCAGTCTTAATTTTCCGAAAGCTCGCCTCGTAATCATCAGACTATCTGACCGGAACACCCTTCTAGGTCAATCTAGTCAAAAGAGCTGGAATAGATGAGAAGCCCTCCTCAAACAGATGATAATAACCCGTTAACCCCAAGAAACTCCTGATCTTGGTCGTTGTGGTAAGACGAGGCCGACTATGAACTGCCTCGATCTTCTTAGGATCCACCTTAATACCCTCACCTAATACAACATGCCCCAAGAAGACCATGAAATCTAACCAGAACACGCATTTGGAGAACTTAGCATATAGCTTCTGTTCCCGCAAGGTTTGAAGCACTAACCTCAAATGTTGCTCGTTCTCCTCCTTACTACACGAGTAGATCAATATGTCATCAATGAAGATAATGACTAATGAGTCAAGATATGGCCTGAACACCCAATTTGTTACATCTCGCATTTTCGTACGTTAAAAGTTTTGTCTTCAGTTAATCGACGTAGACTCGGGGATGAGATTATCTTGTGGTTAACGTATTTATGCTATTTATAACAAGCGATAAGTAAGTGGCATAAAGGATAACGGGTACACGAATTAAAGAAAATGAGTTTCGTTGAATGTGACCGATTTGGGATAAAATACGGGTCGAGCGATAATACCCAATAATTATGGACTAGTACCATGCCAAGTACCATATGACCATGGTAGTATGACGTATAAAGTATATTAAAAATGAATAATATTTTTAGGTAATTTGAGATAATTCTTAATTATACGGGTAATTGGTTAATTATCGGATAACGGGATATTACCTAGTTAATTAATGAATTATGAGATAAGTCTACCCCTCCCCCCACCCCCCAAGAAAAGTAACGTGGCAGCATTTAGCCAACCATATAAAATGACTCTTAGTCATCCTAAGTATTAGGTGTCTACCTAAGAACACTTAGAACTTTATAGGAAAAGATTTATTTACAATCTGATTCCATTTCATTTAGAGAAAAGGAACCAAAAAATGACCAAAAATCCTAAAGCAAGAACCTATCCTTTTTTGGTTTGAATATTTCAAGAACATAAGCTCAATTTCGTTCAAACACTTCAACAAGCAGAAGCTTAAAATTCGTTCAAATACTTCAAATAAGTAGAAGCTTAATTCGTTCAAATACTTTAAAGAACAAAAGCTTAATTCGTTCAAATACTTCAAAGAACAGAAGCTTAATTCCATTCAAATTTTGCCGCAAAAAAAAAGAGTACGGTGCAATCTTCGCCAAGAATATTATATGAAGTTTTCCCTACTCCGCCATCCCTTCTTTCTTGTTGGCATGATCCAAGTTATACAAAAGAAACGAGTAAATACACAGTTTTCTTAAACGACTCTATTCATAGAAATACTACGAGTCTATGTGTTCTTGATTCCCCATGTGACATATTATTATATCTTCTGTTCATGGGTCTCAGAATAATACGCAGTTGAAAAAGTTTATCCGGAAGGAATATTGAGATTATTATATACTTTTCATGCATTTCATTCATTTATACATGTACATTGACCCATGATAAGATGGCGTTATATACGCGTGTATATATATATATATATATATATATATATATATATATATATATATATATATATGGGATATGGGAAAAAAGTTACAACGTTATATACGCACCACCACCTGATCAGTTGGTATGTGTTGATGATGTTGCCCACAATGGCCGAGATGATATGATGGGATGCCTTCAGTGGCTTGATGATGTTATGTACACCTATACCCATGCATGACACGATATTTATATACACATGCATAACATTACAAATGTTTTAGAATTTACAAAGTTATTCAAGTTTACATATGGATTTCTTTATTCCATGTTTCATCTATGCCTTTTACATATAGATTTTCATGCCTTACATACTCAGTACATTTTTCGTACTGACGCCCTATTTAACAGGGCCTGCGTTTCATGCCCGTAGGTGCAGGTAGGCAAGCTTGTCGCGCCCCCTTTTACTAAAAGCGAAATCGGGTTCATGACATTTGGGAGGACAACTCGTTCCCTCTTGGGAATTGGGTTTTTTGGGTTGAAGAGTCGTCACCTAATGATTAAAGTGCATTAGGACACTAAAGAAGAGTTCGAGTTGGAAAACCAGAGTTCGGGTAAGGGCTAGAAATTATCTTAAGGGGAAGGTGTTAGGCACCCCCCTCCCCCAAGATCCACTAGTGTGGTTCCCGACCATGTTACAATTGTGACTTTAACTAACAAGTAAGCAAATAAAGATCTCAAATAGAAGGGGATTTACACATAATGTTGCAAGTGAATTGAAAGTTTGAAGAAAGATAAAGAAAACAGAAATCTTAAGCAAATAGTCTGGACATTTAAAAAAGGGATAACAAGTAAAGGGGGAAGGGTCATAGGTTTACAAACAATATGGATCACATCAATACAATACTCGGCAATCACTCCTCAGAAGAGGGGTCGCATGTGGTATTAGCGCACCGGTCATCATGTCCATATCTACCCTTTCCCACCCTATTAAGGTATTAAATGCGGAATATTGTCATTACTTATTGCATGCTATTATCCGTCCCGATCCTATCAGTCCTGGAGGCATTTGGGACTATTAGTCCTAAATGGAGGGAGGTTGGGGCTTTTCAGAGTTTTAAAAGGACAAAATTCTAATGCAACAAACAAAACACATAAGCAAGCAGTTTAAGGGCTTAAATAGGCCTCCTCACTTAAAGGAGCAAATTATTTAGCATGACTTCAAATACTGGTTATAGTATGAATTAAATTTAAAGCGTTAGGACATGCTGCTTCATCACATATTTCTCGGATGAGGAGTCCGAATTAGGCCTTGTCTGGTTGTAATTTATTAAAACTGACACAATTAAACAATTACCTACTACTTACCTAGGTGGAAGTATACTGATTTTAAAGAAGGGTTACTGATTTTAGAACTAATTAAATTCTGCAGATATTAAACAAACATTACTACTGATTTTAGACTTATAGATAAGATAGACGAATCAGATTCAGACGGCTGCTCCTATAGGCATGATTTCTAAGCGTTATTGATTTTAAAACGATTATGTAAGTGTAGGAGCCCTATAGGCATGGTATCTAGAATGAATGTTGACTACTATTAAACCTATGATTGTTTTCCTAACGACAGATGAATATGCAGAAATGCAGAAACAAAACTATAGTCATGATTTCTATATGCAGAAACTTATAGGCATGATTTCTAATGCAATAATGAAACAACTTATAGGCAAGATTTCTACGTGTAATGCATAACTTATAGGCAAGATTTCTAAATGCATAAGTGCAGAAACTTATACATAATTTCTATATGCAGAAACTAATAGGCATGGTTTCTAATGTAATAATGAGACGACTTATAGGCAGGAGTACTATATGATATGCATAGATGTAGAATTTGTAAATAGTAATCCTTATGAGCATGGTGTCTACCCATATGCATACATAATGACCCTCCCCTTTTCACTAGAGCCCCATAGTTATTACAAATTATTACAGACCCGAATGAATCAAAAAAATACATCAGAACTTTCAGCTGCAACCAAACAGCCTAATTCAGACTCAAGGTCTAGCAATATGAGATAAACCAACTTTCAGGATCCATTTTCCAAAAGCCTTTCTGTTATTTGGGATGTGTCAAAGTTTCCAAGAGTCTCAAAGGGACTCAGGGAAGTGGTTACACCCCAAACACATTGCAAAATTAGATTATAGTGCAGTGTGGAAGAGTCAGCCCTCAAATGTCCAAGTTCAGAGGGAACTCAGGGTCCCAAAGCATGGCTCATAAGAGGGGGACAAAACTTAGAATCTAAGAGTAAGTGTATGTGCATAGAGGGGGATTAGGGAAGTCCATGGCAGGCTGGTGGTTATGCCCAACAATTTAAGAGTGCTGGCACACCCTTGACCAGCCTGTCAGCCAAAATTGGGAGTTAAGATCCATTGAGGATCAGATTTGGACCTGGGCAGTAATTTGGATACTGCCAGGCCATGAACCTTAACTCAAACACATCGAAGAGAATAGGGGTAGGGGTTCATAACAGAAAATAGATGCAAGGAAATAACACACATACTTAACATTAATCATGAACAACAAAGTAAACAGGATTGCAGAAAACTGTAAATAAACACATAGGGGTGAGGCAGGAAAGCTAAATTAGAATATACTAGTTTCAGGGAAAACAAACAAGTAAAAGTAGTCTTGAAAAAGCCAAGTTGCAAGAAAAAGTTCCAAAAGATCCCAGAAAAGAGCAGAATATTGTAAGAGTATTGAACTCAAAGCAATAAAGTGTGTAAGTAATTGAAAGTATTGATCTAAAAGTTCGAGGTATTGGACTCGAAGTGCCCTTAAAAGTGCAGAAGGGTAGTCCCTTTTATAGTGCAGAGAAACAAGTAAGAAAGGCAAGCAAATATCATTGAAATCAATCTCCCTTTGGTTAAGGGATTATGATTCCAACGGGTAAAAGCCAGTTAAGGAAATAAATTTTAATTAAAACCTTTCAAGGTAGCACAAAAGGGGTAAATACATAGAAGTTATTTAAGGAAAACCATCAATGGTACACGGTTTGTGCCAAATATGGCAAGGAAATCAATCAAACAGCCATGAAACCAAAACTACAGGTTCAATTTGAATGAACCAAATCATGAAAGGTAAAGGAGGTTCAATCAAAGAAAAATCAGTGACAATTCGTCAGCCTTATTAAAAGGATTTCAGAATCAATCAATCAGTTGGTAAAAACCTTTTGAAAGAGAAATTTCACATATATAAATCATACCAATCAAACGAAAGGAATCGTCAGGTTACTCAGCAAAAGAGTCTAACATTAAAAGCCTTAGAGTCATAAACAAAAGGGAATCGAGTTCAGTTACAGACTCATAATGAGTCTGAAAGCCTAGGGTCCCAAAGTGGAACCCTAATATCACTTGCCAAAGAAACCCCCAAATCCTAGGGTTTCGAATTGAGTCAGACATAGAGGTGAGAGAGAAGGTCATTGAAAGAGGCTCAGAAGTCTCTTCCAAAGACTTTATGAGAAAAAAAGGGAAAATAGGCTATTTAACACTTAGCCCATTTTCTATTTCAATTACAGCCCTTTCCCCTTTCAATTTTGGCCCTCAATTTGACCCAATTCTAGAACCCCAAATTAAACCATCCCAACCCCCAAATTACCCGACCCCTGACCCGATTAAAAAAACCCACCTGGCTCCCCTTTTATCTAGGCCTTTTGATCAACGGATGTAATTCACCCTTTCCTTTTTTAATTCCCAACCCCCCTGACCTAATTCATTTCACCTGAGACGCCGCCTTTGAACCCCTTTGTCTCTCAAATCCTCTCGAGCCTCTCTGAAACCCTAATCGTCTCCCACCTTATCTCACCATGTTTCCACCGGAATCCATGGCGTCTCCGGCCATGAATGGTCTGTACTCATCCTTTCTCACCATCAGACCTAAACTATTCAAGGTTTTGAAGCCCAACTTCAATAACTCTCTTCAGATCCTTCTCAGATCTGTAAATCTATGGCTTCTCCGGCCATTACCCCGGCATGTTCAAGCAATATGAGTCTTTTCGACTCAGGATCTGACTTTCCTCAAGACCTTTCTCATTTCTAAGGTTTTCTCTACAACTCTAAGCCGTCTGAGGTTCTGTCTCGCCTATTTTTCTTAGATCTGTGATATGTCTGGGCTTTACTTGACATTTTAAAAGGTTTTTCCCCAAATTTCATTTTCAAAATCGCTCAATTTCAATTTTAGGGTTTCTGAAAAAGTTTCTTCAAATATCTTTCCGATTCTTTCTGTTCTTTCTTCATGTGTGTTTACCTATGTTATACTCGTATGATTTCTTTTCTACTATGCTTGAGTTTGCTCTCATGTTTCCTTTCTATTATGCAAGATTCTTCTACTTTTGTTGTTATTCCTGTACTCACATGTTAATCTGTGTTGTTAATCCTTATTCTTTGCTATACGTGTTTATGGTTGAGTTCTTTGATTTTGTTCACTTTATTTAGCTCTGGTTGTCATGTTGCTAAGCATATTTCACCTGCTTTTGTTTGAGCTCGTATCATCTCTTTCTTCTAAACTTGTTTAAACTCCGAGTTTTCTCAAACATGTTCTCATGACCTTGAATCAGTTCTTTCTATCATGTATGTTTGTTTCTCATAAAGTCTTTGGAAGAGACTTCTGAGCCTCTTTCTATCATGTATTTTGATTTTCTTTTTGTTTGGATCTGAAAATTTCTTTGGAAAAAGGATTTCAACTGATCATTCAACATTTTCTCATCTCCTGGGATTCCAATTCTCATTGTCGAAGCTCTGTGCATTGATTAATCATCCGTCTTTTGAGCGCCACCATATTTGACGGAACCGTCGATTTTGGAAACGGCCGATGTAATACTGGCACTGTACTTGCCTTATAACGCGCATGCGTTTGACGATTTCTGTTGAACTTTCCGGTTCAAAAGTTTGCCGGCGCCTGCTCGGAGTTCATCTAATATGCCCATTACTTACTCGCAGTCCCACAATAATTTTGCCCTTAGCTGCTCTTTCTGTCTAAATAAAAATTAATTTTTTGTTTGCTCTGCTTCTTTGCTTACCAGTGGTAGCGGTGATAGCTCCTTCTGTTTTTTGGGTCGTGGTATTTTATGTGTTTTCAGGAATTCTCGGAGTATTGGAGACAAGTTGGGCGCACGAGCACTGGCAAAGGAGAGCAACCTGGGCGAGTGTCAGCAAGGGTGGTAGGAAGTGGGCGGGAGCGTACAACTACATCGAGCACAGCAAATCAGCCACAGGTTTTGTTATCGGGAGTTGGTACCTCCTATTTTACTGTTTCCCTTTTGGTGTTAGCTAAATTATTGTTACTTTACTTAGCAATAGTTAAACCTTTGAACAAGGATACTAGTTACCACGTGTTTCCTTCTAGTTTGATTTGTGTACGTTGTGCACTAGCGAGACTTCTCTAGAGTGTTGTAGGTGTAGTGGCTGCAGTCTGGGATGATAGAATAAGGGCATGTCCTCGGGTGGGGCAGAGTGTGGGGTGGGGTTCAGGGGGTGGGTCGGGTAGCAGGGGAGGTAGAGGGGGCAAGGGAGCCTATAGGTTGAGAATCGGGTCATGGAACATAGGTTCACTAACGAGTAAATCCATAGAGTTGGCGAAAATCCTGCAGAAGAGGAAGATTAATATAGCGTGTGTCCAGGAGACTAGGTGGGTCGGATCGAGGGCGAAAAACATGGATGGGTATAAGTTGTGGTACTCTGGTGTCCTGAGGGGTAAGAATGGAGTGGGTATCCTGGTAGATAGCCATCTTAGGGAGTCTGTGGTAGAGGTCAGGCGGGTGAATGATAGGCTAATGACTATTAAGTTGGTGGTGGGTGAGGGTACTTTAAATGTCGTTAGCGCATACGCACCACAAGCAGGCTTGATGAGGATATTAAAAGGCAATTTTGGGAGGGGTTGGATGAGATTGTTCGTAGTATACCGCCTTCTGAGAGGTTCATAGGAGGAGATTTCAATGGTCATATTGGGTTATCTGCAGGTGGGTACACTGAGGTGCATGGCGGATTTAGTTTCGGAGAGCGGAACAGAGGGGGCATTGCACTGTTGGACTTTGCCAAGGCTTTCGATCTAGTCATTGCAAACTCGAGTTTTACGAAGCGGGATAAACATTTGGTTACTTACCAAAGTTCGGTGGCGAAGACTCAGATTTACTATCTACTCCTCAGGAGATGCGACAGAAGGTTGTGCGAGGATTGCAAGGTTATCCCAGGTGAGACCCTCTCAACGCAGCATAGGCTTTTGGTGATGGACATTTGTATTAGGATAAGGAGGAAGAAGAGGTCAGTACAAGGACGCCCCAGGATTAGGTGGGGCGCCTTAACTAAGGATAAAGCTAAAGAGTTGGAAGGAAGGTTATCGGCAATGGGAGCTTGGAGAAGTAGTGGGGACGCAAACACAATGTGGTCGACGACGGCGGACTGTATAAGAAAGGCGGCGAGAGAGGTGTTAGGGATATCTATGGGACACTATGGTGGACACAAAGGAGATTGGTGGTGGAATGCAGTTGTCCAAGGTAAAGTGGAAGCAAAGAAGGTGGCTTACCTAAGGTTAGTAGGGAGCACTGACGAGGAGGAGAAGAGAGAGAACAGTCAAAGGTATAAGGTAGCTAGGAAAGAGGCGAAGATGGCAGTGACGGAGGCTAAGACGATAGCTTTTGGTCGTCTGTATGAGGAGCTAAGGAACAAAGGTGGGGAGAAGAAGTTATTCCGACTCACTAAGGCGAGAGAGAGGACAACTCAGGATCTGGACCAAGTGAGGTGCATAAAAGATGATGACGACAAAGTTTTGATGGGAGATGACCAGATTAAGAGGAGGTGGAAAACCTACTTTCATAAACTTCTAAGGGAATAAGGGGATCAAGATATTATACTTGGGGAATCGAGGAATGCCGACAGTCACCATGAAGTAAGTAATTGTAGGGACATTGAGATCGATTAAGTCATGGAGGCAATGCGTAAGATGAGAAGGGGCAGAGCTACCGGGCCAGACGAGATTCTGGTTGAACTGTGGAGGTGTGTGGGTAGAGCAGGCTTGGAATGGCTTACTGCATTGTTTAGTGTTATATTCAAGACTAATAGAATGCCTGAAGAGTGGAGGTGGAGTACAATGGTCCCGTTGTATAAGAACAAAGGTGATGTCCAGAGCTGTAACAACTATAGGGGCATCAAATTACTAAGTCATACCATGAAAGTTTGGGAGAGGGTGGTAGAAATGAGAGTGTGAAGGACGGTGTCTATTTCAGACAACCAGTTCGGGTTCATGCCGGGGCGATCTACCACAGAAGCTATCCACCTTATTAGGAGGATGGTGGAACAGTATAGAGATAAGAAGAAGGATCTCCACATGGTGTTTATTGATTTGGAGAAAGCGTACGATAAGGTTCCTAGGAAGGTCTTATGGAGCTGCTTAGAGGATAAAGGGGTCCCGAGTAACTATATTAGGGTGATTAAAGACATGTATGATGGAGCTAAGACTCGGGTTAGGACAGTAGGAGGCGACTCTAAACACTTTCCAGTTATTACGGGATTGCACCAAGGGTCTGCGCTCAGCCCATTCCTATTTTCCCTGGTGATGGATGCACTGACTCATCATATTCAAGGGGAGGTTCCATGGTGCATGCTATTTGCTGATGACATTATTCTAATTGAGGAGACAAGAGGCGGCGTCAACGAGAGGCTAGAGATTTGGAGACATGCTCTTGAGTCTAAAGGTTTCAAGTTGAGTAGGACGAAGACGGAATACCTCGAGTGCAGATTTGGAGTTGAGCCGACGGAAGCGGGAGTTGAAGTGAGTCTTGACTCTCAAGTCATTCCCAAGAAAGGTAGTTTCAAGTACCTTGGATCGGTTATTCAGGGGATCGGGGAGATTGACGAGGATGTCACACACCGTATAGGGGTGGGGTGGATGAAGTGGAGGTTAGCGTCGGGAGTCTTGTGTGACAAGAAAGTGCCACCGTTACTAAAAGGTAAGTTTTATAGAGCAGTGGTTAGGCCTGCCATGTTGTATGGAACTGAATGTTGGACGGTAAAGAACTCACACACCCAGAAGATGAAAGTAGAAGAGATGAGGATGTTGAGGTGGATGTGCGGGCATACAAGGATGGATAAGATTAGGAATGCAGATATTCGAGAGAAGGTGGGTGTGGCCTCCATGGAGGACAAGATGCGGGAAGTAAGACTCAGATGGTTCGGGCACATTCAGAGGAGGAGCATTGATGCACCGGTGAGGAGGTGTGAGCGACTGGCTATAGTGGGCACGCGGAGAGGTAGAGGGAGACCTAAGAAGTATTGGGGAGAGGTGATCAGACAGGACATGGCGCGACTTAGGATTACTGAGGACATGGCCCTTGATAGGGAATTATGGAGGTCGAGCATTAAGGTTGTAGGTTAGGGGAGAGTGTGAATATTTCTACAGCACAAGTGAGGGAGACTATCTAGTTAGGAGTTAGACTAGGAATGTCAGTGGTCGTCTATTGATGCAGGGCTTTACCTTCTAGTTGTACTATACCAGCCATCTATTTCGTATTTCGTATTTCGTATCCTGTATTTCATATTTCATATCTCTTATATATTGTTGTTATTTTTATTACACATTTTTATGGTAATAATATATCATCTCCTATTGTTTTTTTGAGCCGAGGGTCTCCTGGAAACAGCCTCTCTACCCTTCGGGGTAGGGGTAAGGTCTGCGTACATATTACCCTCCCCAGACCCCACTTGTGGGATTATACTGGGTCGTTGTTGTTGTTGTAGAAAAATTAATAGTAATAATAATTTTAAAAGTAAATTAAAAATACTGAGCCAACAAATACTATATAAATATTAATTTAAAATACTGAAAATAATTTTATAATTATAAAATGCTACTAATCGTGAAATAGGCTATAATTGCAATTACATGCAATTTAGCTTAAAAATACCAAATAGGTTTGTAAAAATATACAAAAATCACATTAATTATATTTTGGTGTAAATATGAGAACAAAATAAGTTATTCACCAAAATGATGGAATAATTATTGGATTTTGTACTGCTAATAATAGACAATAAATTGATTTTAAAATCTTAAAAATTAGGAAACAATACCAAAACTCTTGGGCATGCTTATATATGTATGTATATCCTATTTTAAAAGCATTTTGTATATAAAAATACATAGGAAAAAATTGGGTATCAACAGCTGCCCCTCTTTACCCGGGAAGGATAAAAGAGTTGTCGGGTAAAGATATGATGGCCAATTTTGACCGAATAAAACGATTTTGAAGAGTTTTGATCGAGCTCTGGTTTTTGAGCTACCTACATATCCCTGGTATTAGAGGAATCAGACCATATGTAGTTTGGGATTCATCGGCGGAGTATGCCGATGGAGATTTTCGAAAAGCGGACGCGATGTTCAGGTTGAGAAAGGATAGTCAGAGTCTGATAGGCTGTGGGAACTAGAGTGGGATCGCTCCTGCTGAGACGACCATTGCTAGCCAGTGTAACTACGAATGAACAATACCAGCATATATATATTGTGCATAAATTTAAACGTGATGCAAGTTCCTGTTGGACCGTGAATGCTGTCTTTGGACGGTTAGGATGACGTCCTCGGACCATGAAGCATATGATAAAGGATTCACAGGATATGAAATGATGTTCTTGGGCTATGAGGATGATGCCTCTGAACCATGATGCCTTTGAATAATGATATGCAAAAGATAAAATGGGGTCCTCAGGCCATGGCATAGCGTTCTCGGGCTATGAAAATGGTGCCTCCGAACAATGACGCCTTTGGATAATTTGACGATCTTTCAGCCCAGGAAAATAAAGAAGGTGGCGATCTTTCAGCCGATGTAAGACGTAATTAAAGGGTGGCGGTATTTCAGCCATGCAAAAGAAATAAGATGGCGGTATTTCAGTCATGCAAGAGAAATAGAGTGGCGATATTTCAGCCATGCAAGAGAAATAAGGTGGCGGTATTTCAGCCATGCAGATGGAGGTAGAGCTTAACCTCGGAAGGCAGAAAGGTAGCCTTATACAATGCAAGAGATGCAGATGGAGGTAGAGCTTAACCTCGGAAGGCAGAGAGGTAGCCTTATGCAATGCAGAAAATGCAGATGGAGACAAAGCTTAGTCTCGGAAGGCAGAAAGGTAGCCTTATGCAATGCAGAAGATGCAGATGGAGGCAGAGCTTAGTCTCGGAAGGCAGAAAGGTAGCCTTATGCAATGTAGAAGATGCAGATGGAGGTAGAGCTTAACCTCGGAAGGCAAAAGGGTAGCCTTATGCAATGCAGAAGATGCAGATGGAGGTAGAGCTTAACCTCGGAAGGCAGAAAGGTAGTCTTATGCAATGCAGAAAATGCAGATGGAGACAGAGCTTAGTCTCGGAGGCAGAAAGGTAGCCTTATGCAATGCAGAGAAATGCATATGGAGGCAAAGCTTAACCTCAGAAGGCAGAAAGGTAGCCTTATGCAATGCAGAGAAATGCAGATGGAAGTAGAGCTTAACCTCAGAAGGCAGAAAGGTAGCCTTATGTAATGCAGAAAATAAAAGGCGAATAGTAATGAAATCTCTTAGCTGATAGATGATAGCTGATAGCTGATTGCTATATTATGGCTGTTGTGGATGTCGTGTACGGATAACAACTGTAAATAGGTGATGATTCCGAGAGTTGTATTCCTAGGAAGTATGAGTGTATAGATATATCTGATGATTTTAAGCCTTGAATGCCTGCATCCAAAGAAAAATCGTGAGTTTTGTAAAGGGGGGGGGGGGGAAGGTTAGTTCATTTCCCCATGAGCTTCGCTTGTCCTGCTTGGCGTTGTGTATAATTGAGGTAGCATTGCTAAACAAAGTAATTTTGATACCAGACTTGCATGATTTAGAAAAAAATGTAACATAAATACATAATTTAAAATAGTTTTCTTTAGATGAAACGACGAATGCGACGCAGTTCAAGACATTGCAACCTATGCCCATTTGATGCGACAGGCTCGATAGGTCTGATAACATCCATTCCCCAAGCAGCGAACGACCATGGCGAGCTTGTTGCAGTAAGCTCGTTTGGAGGCACCTTTATCATGTCTGCATGTATCTTACAGCGATGACATTTTCGGACATACTGGATGCAGTCCGTTTCCATAATCATCCAAAAGTAACCAGCACAGAGTATTTTCTTGGCTAAGACAAAGCCGTTCATATGTGGTCCGCAGGTCCCCGCATGAATTTCCTCCAATAATCTGGATGCTTCCTTTGCGCCGACACACCTTAGTAATCCCAAATCAGGAGTCCTCCTATACAGGATTCCTCCACTATGAAAGAAGTTGTTAGGTAATCTCCGAAGTGTGCGCTTCTGAGTAGGATTTGCGAGTTCTGGATATTCTCCCTTGGTCAAGGTTTTCCATCTGCTTCTTCTTCTACATGAGCATAGTAAGCTGACTGATCATAGATCTTTACCGGAATAGGATCAATGAAGTTCTTGTCTGGGTGCTGTATCATAGACAATAGGGTAGCCAATGCATTGGCAAACTCATTCTAAACTCTGGGAACATGTTGGAACTCTATCTTTGTGAACCTCTTCCTCAACTCCTATACATGATGCAGATAAGGGAGTATCTTGGAGTTCTTGGTTGCCCATTCTTCTCGGACCGATGTATAAGAAGGTCTGAATCTCCGATCACTAGCAATTCCTGAATGTTCATGCCAATGGCCAGCTTGAGCCCTAAGATGCAGGCTTCATACTCGGCCATGTTGTTGGTGCACGAGAACCTGGGCTTGGCAGACACTGAATAATGCTGGCCAGTTTCTGATACTAGGACCGCTCCTATGCCAACTCCTTCGAAGTTTGCCGCTCCGTCGAAAAACATTCTCTAACCATCATAGGATTCTGCAATATCTTCCCCTATGAAAGATACCTCTTCATCAGGAAAATACATCTTTAGAGGCTCGTATTCTCCATCCACGGGATTTTCAGCAAGATGATCTACCAGTGCTTGTCCTTTGATTGCCTTCTGAGTCACATAAACAATGTCGAATTCACTCAGCAGGATTTGCCACTTGGCTAGCTTGCCAGTGGGCATGAGCTTCTGAAAGATGTACTTCAAAGGATCCATTCTTGATATGAGATAAGTAGTATAGGCACAAAAATAGTGCCTCAACTTCTGAGCTACCCAAGTCAGAGCACAACAGGTGCGTTCCAATAGAGAATACCGGGCCTTATGCGGGGTAAACTTCTTGCTGAGATAATAGATGGCCTGCTCCTTTCTTCCCATTTCATCATGCTGCCCCAGAACATAACCGAAAGCTCCATCCAGTACTGCAAGGTAGAGTAATAGAGGTCTACTCGACTCGGGCAGGACCAAAACTAGCGGTGTTGACAAGTATTCCTTGATTCTTTCAAAGGCTTTCTGACAATCATCAGTCCATTTGGTAGCGGCGTCCTTCTTCAACATCTTAATGATTGGCTTACAATTGACAGTGGATTGAGCTATGAACCGGCTGATGTAGTTAATCTTCCCAAGAAACTCATAACCTCTTTCTTGTTCTTCGGTGGTGGCAATTCTTGGATAGCTTTGATCTTTGAAGGATCCAGTTCTATTCCTCGGTGACTCACAATGAACCCAAGTAATTTTCCGGCAGGAACCCCGAATGCACACTTGGTGGGATTCAGCTTCAAGTTGTACCTTCTTAGTCTGTTGAAGAACTTCCTCAGATCTTCCATATGGTCAGTGGCTCTCTTGAATTTGATGATGACGTCGTCTACATACACCTCGATCTCTTTGTGTATCATGTCATAGAAAATAGTAGTCATGGCCCTTATGTAGGTGGCCCCAGCATTCTTTAACCCAAACAACATCATCTTGTAACAATACATCCCCCACGGCGTAATGAAAGCCGTTTTCTCCGCGTCTTCCTCATCCATCCATATCTGATGATACCCAACAAAACAATCAATGTACGACTGCAGTTCATGCTTGGCACAATTGTCAATTAGAATGTGTATGTTCGGTAATGGGAAGTCGTCTTTCGGACTGGCCCGATTGAGATCTCGGTAGTCTACACAGACTCTAACCTTCCCGTCCCTCTTCAACACTGGCACAATATTGGCTAACCATGTTGGATACTCTACTACCTTGAGAACCTTGGCTTTGACTTGCTTGGTGACTTCTTCCTTGATTTTCAAACTCATGTTAGGTTTGAACTTCCTGAGCTTTTGTTTTACTGGTGGACATGTCGGATCGGTTGGCAGTTTGTGAGCTACAATAGATGTATTGAGACCAGTCATGTTATCATAAGACCAGGCGAATATGTCCTCATATTCCCTAAGAAATTCCGTGTACTCTTTCTTTTCTGACAGTGACAGATGAACACTGATGCACGTTTCTTTGACATTTTCGGCATCTCCCACGTTGACAATCTCAGTTTTGTCCAGGTTAGACTTAGGTCTGTTCTCAAAATTCTCAACCTCTTTAACAACCTCTTTTGGTATATCATCTTCTTCTGAGTCTATATCCGTTTGTTACGTTGCCTCATTGCATGTCACAATCATCGGTACATCAAGATAAGTAATAGTAATGCTGTGTAAATAAAGTAAACGATAAAAAGTAATAAGAGCAAGATTTATAAGAAACTGAAATGCTTTGATAAATTTCATAATTGTTTTGAACATTGGAGCTCTTATTTCAATATTAAAAATGCGGAAAGAAAGTCAACTAGCGAAAAATAAAGACAATGCATGGTGCTTTGTTCAGCCTTGCTTCCCCGAAGCTTTCTGGGCCTTGGTGGTTCTGATGGACCAATTGTTGAGGCATCATCCCCGGCTCATAGCTTGTATAGAAGGGCCTTCCTCCCCCTCCTCCTCGAAAATGACACAACAGTCCATATTGTCATCTTCCAAAAACAAATTCCTCATCGTCGCCAGTGCTTCCTCTTCTTCTGACCCATATATGACATCGACTGGCTGGAAGGTCTGCTCTGAGCGAGATATCAGATGCTCCAGTGGGTAGTAGGGACTAATCCATGGTGGCGACTAGTGGTTGAACTCCTCCCAAGTGTATTCATATCCCAAACCGAAAGTGGCACCGTGTTTCTTTAACTTGATAGGCTTAGCGATTCCTTGGAGATTCTTGCCAAGTCCCTTGCCAGGTTCGTATCCACACCAATTCAATATACTTTCAATTTTGTTATCCCACCATTTATCCTTGTCCACGGCGTTGACTCGCTCAATGTGATGGTAGGTTTCTCCGCCTATCTTCATTCTTCCTCCGATTGCTGGGATGGTCTAGCGACTGTATATGGGATTGCTACCATCACTGCGAATAATTACCTCTTAGTGATTCCACTCGAATTTCACTGCTTGATGTAGGGTTGATGCTACAGCTCCAGCAGCATGGATCCAGGGCCATCCCAATAGCAAGTTGTAAGATGTTGGGACGTCTATCACTTGAAAATCAACGTCGAACCAAGTCGGTCCCATTTGTAGACACATACTTATTTCCCCAATAGTGGACTTTTGTGATCCATCAAAAGCTTTGACATTGATGGCTCCATCCTTGATCTCATGCAGGCTCTTTCCCAATGTTCTGAGAGTTACCAATGGACAAATATTGAGGCTGGACCCTCCGTCAATCAGGATTCTAGTGATGAAATAATCTTCGCACTGTACAATGATTTGCAATGCCTTGTTGTGGCTTAGCCCTTCAGGTAGCAGCTCATCTTCATGGAAGGTGATTTTGTGACTCTCCAATACTTGCCCTACCATGTTTGCCATTTCTCCTCCAGTTATGTTGCTGGGCACATATGCCTCGCTCAGTACCTTCAATAAGGCATTCTTATGTGCGTCAGAGCTTTGTAGCAGAGCCAAGATAGAGATCTGGGCTGGCGTTTGTTCAACTGATCAATGACCGAATACTCTTTGGATTGTATCTTCCTCCAGAGATCATCAGGCCCAATTTCAGTAACGGTTGGTCGTCCAGAGGCCTGCTTACTGGACTCAGCTAGATGTTCTGGAGTATAAACCCTGCTGGTTCTTGTCATACCCTGTGCTGCAATTACTTCTCCAGATTTGGTTTTCCCTTTCCTTCTCGTCTTGGTGGTGTAATCCCACGGTATGACCTTTGGGTGGAACGATGTTACGACTGTCATGGCCACCAGAATGGGCACCCTTGCTTTGGGAGGTAATACAACAACCTCAAATGGTACAGGTGCCTTTGGGGACCCAAACTCGACCTCAATAGGCCCTGGCGTCTTTGCAGAAGAAGGTGCTTCGAACTCAAGTGGTTTGGACATATTCACTTCGGCATTTCCAGAAGGTTGCATCTAGACCACAATCGGATTAAGGGTGACTGTTGGTTTCTTTGGCTCGTCACCTTCAGCGATCAATCCAATCAACCCTTTGGGATCCCAATCGTCTTCTATCTCAATCATGCGAACACCTCCACCCTTGTGGTATGGTAGAGGGTTGTTACAAACATTCAGAGTAGGCTCCTTTACCACAATGATCTTGTTGTCAATTAAAGCTTGGATCTTATCCTTCAGAGAGCAGCACTCATCAATGGTATTCCCCTTCATGCCAGAATGGTATGCACAAGTTTTGTTTGGGTTGACCCATTGGGAGGGGTTTTCGGGGTTTATGGCAGGGATAGGGGTGACGTAACCAACAACTTTGATCCTTTCATACAACTGGTCGATAGGTTCAGCAATGGCAGTATACTGTTTGGGGGGTCTGCGGTCGAAGTTTGGTCGGAGTCTAGGGAAATTTTTGGCGAGGGGGAGGTGATTGATAGTGGGCTTGTTGGGTGTTGTAGGCTTGGTAGACAGGTGCGGGTTGAGAGTATCTGGGTGAAGTGGGCTGATATATGGGAGGTGGGGATGATTGGTAAGTAGGCGGTGGAGCTTGGTAAGAGGGCAAGGGTTCTTGGTAATTTGGGGTAGGCTGATATGTGAGTGGAGGTAATGGGTAGGTTTGGTATTTGATTGGGGACTTTGTTCTCTGTGCAACCATCATGGCACTCACATCCCTTTTCTTAGACGTGCCACCAGAATGTAGAGCCTTGTTAGTGGCCTGTAATGCTTCAAAGTTTATGACCATACCACTTTTAATACCTTCCTCGATCCTTTCCCCTAGCTTAATGATGTCGGAAAATTTCTGGCCTTCAATCAACATCAACCTCTCATAATATTGTGGGTCTTGAGCCTGGATGAAAAACCTATTCATTTGTTCTTCTTCTAAAGCCGGCCTGACCTTAGCAGCTTCTGATCTCCAACGAGTAGCATACTCGTGGAATGTCTCTGTAGGTTTCTTCTTTAAGTTCTGGATGTAGAACACATCTGACGTATTTTCCGTGTTGAATCTGAATCTGTCCATGAAATCGGATGCCATACTTACCCAATTCGACCACTTCTTTGGGTCTTGGCTAATGTACCAAGATAGAGCATCCCCTTTCAGGCTTCTCATAAAGAGCTTCATGCGAATCTTTTCATCCTTCCCTACTCCGACTAGCTTGTCGCAGTAGGTCCTCAAATGGACTCTGGGATCCCCTATGCCATCAAACATCTCAAACTTGGGAGGTTTGTACCTGGGGCAGTTCGACATCTGATTGAATGCAAAGGTCTTCGTAATTCAATCCCTCGATCCCCTTGCTTCCTTCAATGCCCTGAACTCGGCTAGTCAGCTACTTGAGTTCTGCGACCAGATTTCTGATAAGAGAGTCTTTTTCATCAGACTTAGGTGTGCTTGAAATAGGTTGAGTATAGTGTGGTATGGTTTCCACATAGATGGGGGTATTGTGGAGATGATCATTTGTGGAGTTTAGTGGTTCAGGGATGAGCAGTGGGGTGTTGTTTGAAGTGAGGCATGTATTGCAGTGGTGATGGGGAGCGGGTTGGTTTCGTGGTTTTGGAATGTTTTGTGGAGGTGTGGGGTTTTGAGTTTGGGAAAGTTGACATCTGGGGTGGTGAGGGAAAACGACAAGCTTGCCAAGTTCCGAACTTGGTCCAGTTCTTCCTGAAATTTCAACAACTTTAGCTCGAGCTGGGAGGCACTTTCCTTGGAAACCTAAATACCCTGAGGAACCTCTACCCTTTAAACTGAGTTCTCCTTTCTGATATTGCTCAAATCTTCCATTTTTCCCCTGTTCTTGTTTCTAATAGGACTCGGAGGCGGAGGGCCCTTAAATTTTGTGGAGTATGATGACGATGCCAGAGTGCACAAACTAACCTTTGGGGAGGGGAATAAAACAAAAAATAAAAACAAAGGTAACAAGTTAGTGCGGGTTGTAAGAAAAAGAGGTTGCGATATTTAAACACATAGTGCAAGAATATAATTTGTGTCCTAATTTGGGAGCCTTGTTGTGCCCAAGTTAGGCCTAGGTACAAGTTAATTTGGAGAACTTATAATGCTAAATGCCTCATTTTATTGATAAAAATAAGACAAATCCCAAAACGACGCTAAAAATAGCAGAAAATAAAATGTCACTAATGGCCATTGGCCTTATTACATTCTTAAAGCAAATTTTCGTTGATCAGATCCTCTAGCTCGCGCAGATTTTCTAGTAAGAATGCCCTCGCCAGGCGTTCTACTTTGCCTTCCTCAGCGTTTTGACAGTTTTCGATCCTCTGGATGAACTTCCTTTCAAGCTCCACTAAACCCCGCTCCAAATATCCCAGCCACTTGTTGGCGCTGATAGCCATGTCTTTCCATTCTTCAATCAGCTTTTGATGGGCTTCTTGAATTCCCCGGTGCTCACTTTCGCATTCCCACATCCTCTTACGCAATTGGTTGTACTTAACCTGTGCTTTAGCCTTTTCGTCGATGATTCTGTGACCTCGAACAAGCCCGGGTTGCCCTAACCCACTCTGATCGTCTTCCAACCAACTTGGATAGTATGGAGTATAACCAGCATGGTACCTGTCTGGTTCTATGGAATCCTTTCCCAGGATGATTTTGCAGTGCCACATATGCTGAGCTTGACACTTGTATGGACTATCGTCATCTTGAAAGTCGGCCCTGAAGTGACTTATTTTGTCGACCCTTGGTATAACCTGTTTCCTTCCTGCCCGCCTCATGACTCGGAGAGGGACATAAGGATAAGTTCCTCTCAGACCAATGAGTATAAGAAACGGTGCATCCCGAGATCGGACAATGAACTCTTCAGTAGGGAACCATTCGAACATCCATTGCACTCGGTCCTTTTTCAGATTTCCGAACAACTCTACCCACCCTTTAGCATCTTCTGGTTGGGCAAACATGTTAGTCATATAGTTCATTCACCTTGGCTGATGGAAGGCGATATGGTCATCCCAGTCTCTGCGCAGAATCTCTTGCCGATATTCACCTTTTTGGAGGTGCTCCATGAGCCAGAGTTGGAGCGGTAAGTTACAACCCTCAAAGTGTTTGGCCCCTCGTTGACAGTTTTCTAGGGCTCGGTATATCTCCACAACGATCATAGGTACTATGCTAAAAGGCTGCCCGCCAATTTTTTCCATCAAAGTCTTGGTGACCATGGCCAGTCTGGTATGGATCCTAGCCTTCTTCATAGGAAATAATATCATCCCCAAAAATCAGAACATAAAGACGAAGACTCTTCTGTGGATATGCCCTAATGATGTGAGGGCTAATTCATCTGGGTAAGTGCGGTAGGACTTGCTATGGCCGTACCTCCAGTACAGATAGTCGAAAGGAATGTAGGAATCCTTCAAGCAGGTCACGTCTGTGTTCTTCTTTAGTCCCATCATTTTGAGAAAGCCCCTACCCTTGCGATTTTTCGGCATAAGTAAACCCGGAGTCTCCCATGGAATACCAACTAATCCTCCTATTTCCTCGAGCAGAGGTGTCATTTCAAGGTCCCCGAAGCGGAACACCAATCTATCGCCATCCCAGAATAGAGTTGCAGCCTCTATGATTTTGTTGTCGGGTTGGATCTCCAAAAGAGAAGGCAAATTTCCCAAATATTGCGGAGGGTCTGATCACTGGAGTGAAGGTCTTCCCACCAACTTAGCAACCTTGGGTGAATGTTGGTTACTATGCTGAATCTGGGGACTTCTTGCCTCATTTTCTGCAAAATAAAGTGTTAGACCCTTACCCCCGCTAGACCCGACTATTTAAATATCAATAATTGGCATAAGCAGCATTTAGTTGTCCAAATAAATGCACAGACGTGGTAATGTTTGTTTAGGTTCCAAGGGAACCCAGTGGACTTTGGACAAGGCTATCTTAATGAGTCATTATGCGGACAACATAACTGACTCGGCTAGGCTTGACAGTGATGCATGCACAATTGAACAGAGTAAGGTTTCTATGAGGTATTAGACCGGTACCCTTGAGCGGACAACTCAAGAGGGAAAGACACGGAACTGTCGACTGCACCGCTGATCGACTGGTTTTACCGCAAATACGCCTTTGCCAAATTTAGGGGGTGCTAATATTGGAAGGGCACGACCACTCATTATAAACGTTGCTATGGTATTTTGTTTGGCACGAGTAGAATATGATGTTGAATATGCAATTACAAGAATGAAACAAGTTGTCACGTATTTGCACGTTCATAAAGTAATGATTACAATAATTGCTCATAATTACAACGACATTGAAGGAAAGCGGTAAAAGAAAGCATTAAAGAAAAGAAACAAAGATCCAAGTCAGTTTCATAGCAGAAAAGTGGTAAAGACATTAAATAAAGGTAATAAATTAGAAGTGAAGTCACAAGTAACATGAGATGGTAAAAGCCTAAAGAAGTCCCCAGCAGAGTCGCCATGCTGTCGCATCCCCTTTTTCTAAAAGCGAAATCGGGTTCATGACATTTGGGAGGACAACTCGTTCCCTCTTGGGAATTGGGTTTTTTGGGTTGAAGAGTCACCACCTAATGATTAAAGTGCATTAGGACACTAAAGAAGGGTTCGAGTTGGAAAACCAGAGTTCGGGTAAGGGCTAGAAATTATCTCGAGGAGAAGGTGTTAGGCACCCCCAAGATCCACTAGTGTGGTTCCCGGCCATGTTACAATTGTGACTTTTACTAACAAGTAAGCAAATAAAGGTCTCAAATAGAAGGGGATTTACACATAATGTTGCAAGTGAATTGAAAGTTTGAAGAAAGATAAAGAAAACAGAAATCTTAAGCAAATAGTCTAGACAGTTAAAAAACGGATAACAAGTAAAGGGTAAGGGGTCCTAGGTTTACAAACAATATGGATCACATTAATGCAATACCCGAAAATCACTCCTCAGAAGAGAGGTCGCACGTGGTATTAGCGCACCGGTCATCATGTCCATATCTACCCTTTCCCACCCCGTTAAGGTATTAAACGCAGAATAGTTTCGTTACTTATTGCATGCTATTACCCGTCCCGATCCTATCAGTACCGGAGGCATTTGGGACTACTAGTACTAAAGGGAGGGAGGTTGGGGCTTTTCAGAGTTTTAAAAGGACAAAATTCTAATGCGACAAACAAAACACACAAGCAAGTAGGGGAAACAAATAGCAGTTTAAGGGCTCAAACAGGCCTCCTCACTTAAAGGAGCAAATTATTTAGCATGACTTCAAATACTGGTTATAGTCTGAATTAAATTTAAAGCGTTAGTACATGCTGCTTCATCACATATTTCTTGGATGAGGAGTCCGAATTAGGCCTTGTCTGGTTGTAATTTATTAAAACTGACACAGTTAAACAATTACCTACTACTTACCTAGGTGGAAGTATACTGATTTTAAAGAAGGGTTACTGATTTTAGAACCAATTAAATTCTGCAGATATTAAACAAACATTACTACTGATTTTAGACTTATAGATAAAATAGACGAATCAGATTCAGACAGCTGCTCCTATAGGCATGATTTCTAAGCGTTATTGATTTTAAAACGATTATGTAAGTGCAGGAGCCCTATAGGCATGGTATATAGATGAAGTTGATTACTATTAAACCTATGATTGTTTGCCTAACAATAGATGAATATGTAGAAATGCAGAAATAAAACTATAGTCGTGATTTCTATATGCAGAAACTTATAGGCATGATTTCTAATGCAATAATGAAACAACTTATAGGCAAGATTTCTACGTGTAATGCATAACTTATAGGCAGGATTTCTAAATGCATAAGTGTAGAAACTTATACATGATTTCTATATGCAGAAACTTATAAGCATGGTTTCTAATGTAATAATGAGACGACTTATAGGCAGGAGTACTATATGATATGCATAGATGTAGAATTTGTAAATAGTAATCCTTATGAGCATGGTGTTTACCCATATGCATACATAATGACCCTCCCCTTTTTCACTAGAGCCTCATAGTTATTACAAATTATTATAGACCCGAATGAATAAAAAAAATACATCAGAACTTCCAGCTGCAACCAAACAGCCTAATTCAGACTCAAGGTCTAGCAATATGAGATAAACCAACTTCTAGGATCCGTTTTCCAAAAGCCTTTCTCGTATTTGGGATGTGTCAAATTTCCCAAGAGTCTCAAAGGGTAGTCCCTTTTATAGTACAAAGAAACAAGTAAGAAAGGCAAGGAAATATCATTGATATCAATCTCCCTTTGGTTAAGGGATTCTGATTCCAACGGGTAAAAGCCAGTTAAGGAAATAAATTTTAATTAAAACCTTTCAAGGTAGCACAAAAGGGGTAAATACATAGAAGTTATTTAAGGAAAACCATCAATGGTACACGGTTTGTGCCAAATATGGCAAGGGAATCAATCAAACAGCCATGAAACCAAAATTACAGGTTCAATTCGAATGAACCAAGTCAAGAAAGGTAAAAGAGGTTCAATCGAAGAAAAATTAGTGACAATTCGTCAGCCTTATTAAAAGGATTTCAGAATCAATCAATCAGTTCGTAAAAACCTTTTGAAAGAGAAATTTCACATATATAAATCATACAATCAAATGAAAGGAATCGTCAGGTTACTCAGCAAAAGAGTCTAACATTGAAAGCCTTAGAGTCACAAACAAAAGAGAATCGAGTTCAGTTACAGACTCATAATGAGTCTGAAAGCCTAGGGTCCCAAAGTGGAACCCTAATATCACTTGCCAAAGAAACCCCCAAATCCTAGGGTTTCGAATTGAGTCAGACATAGAGGTGAGAGAGAAGGTCATTGAAAGAGGCTCAGAAGTCTCTTCCAAAGACTTTATGAGAAACAAACATACATGATAGAAAGAACTGATTCAAGGTCATGAGAACATGTTTGAGAAAACTCGGAGTTTAAACAAGTTTAGAAGAAAGAGATGATATGAGCTCAAACAAAAGCAGGTGAAATATACTTAGCAAGAACACAAATAGAGCTAAATAAAGTGAACAAAATCAAAGAACTCAACCATAAACACGTATAGCAAAGAATAAGGATTAACAACACGGATTAACATATGAGTACAGGAATAACAACAAAAGTAGAAGAATCTTGCATAATAGAAAGGAAACAAGAGAGCAAACTCAAGCATAGTAGAAAAGAAAACATACGAGTATAACATAGCTAAACACACATGAAGAAATAACAGAAAGAATCGGAAAGATATTTGAAGAAACTTTTTCAGAAACCCTAAAATTGAAATTGAGCGATTTTGAAAAAGAAATTTGGAGAAAACCCTTTTAAAATGTCAAGTAAAACCCAGACATATAATAGATCTAAGAAAAATAGGCGAGTACAGAACCTCAGATGGCTTAGAGTTGTAGAGAAAACCCCATAAATGAGAAAGGTCTTGAGGAAAGTCAGATCCTGAGTAGAAAAGACTCATATTGCTTGAACATGCCGGGGTAATGGCCGGAGAAGCCATAGATCTACAGATCTGAGAAGGATCTGAAGAGAGCTATTGAAGTCGGGCTTTAAAACCTTGAATAGTTTAGGTCTGATGGTGAGAAAGGATGAGTACAGACCATCCATGGTCGGAGACGCCATGGATTCCGGTGGAACATAGTGAGATAAAGTGGGAGACGATTAGGGTTTCGGAGAGGCTCGAGAGGATTTGAGAGGCGAAGGGGTTCAAAGGCGGCGTATCAGGTGAAATGAATTAGGTCAAGGGGGGTTTGGGAATTAATAAAGGAAAGGGTGAATTGCGGCTGTTGATCAAAATGATCAATGGCCTGGATCAAAGGGGAGCTGAGTGGGTTTTTTTAATCGGGTTAGGGGTCGGGTAATTTGCGGGCTGGGATGGTTTAATTTTGGGACAGAATTGGGTCAAATTGAGGGCCAAAATTGAAAGGTGAAAGGGCTATAATTGAAATAGAAATGGGCTAAGTGTTAAATAACCTATTTTCCTTTTTTTTATTTTATAAAAAATAGTAATAATAATTTTAAAAGTAAATTAAAAATACCGAGCCAACAAATACTATATAAATATTAATTTAAAATACTTGAAATAATTTTATAATTATAAAATGCTACTAATCGTGAAATAGGCTATAATTGCAATTACATGCAATTTAGCTTAACAATACCAAATAGGTTTGTAAAAATATACAAAAATCACCTTATTTATATTTTGGTGTAAATATGAGAACAAAATAAGTTATTCACCAAAATGATAATCTTGGGAATAATTATTGGATTTTGTACTGCTAAAAATAGACAATAAATTAATTTTAAAATCTTACAAATTAGGAAAAAATACCAAAACTCTTGGGCATGCTTATATATGTATGTATATGCTATTTTGAAAGCATTTTGTATAATAAAAATACATAGGAAAAAATTGGGTATCAACAAAGCTAACGGTCCCCCTTCTTAGGATCCTTGATCAACGAGAGTTGGTGTGCTCCACTTGATCCGAAACTGCTTTTGATTTTGGTACGATATGTTTGTATATATATGGGTATGATGTGGCTTAGTCCCGTCTTTGTACATTTATATTTCTATTAAAGGTCTGTAGACAATATGTCTAGTTAGATAGTATGTGGCCTTGCCAACTTCCAGTTTTGAGGTACATAGTTGCCTATAACAGCCTTGTCAGCTCGCCATATGTATGTTGCACATATATGTACGTATGCCTTTTTGGACAGGTTTCCTTCATGTATATTATTCTCGTAATTCAGCAGATATTATTCAAGTTTATATCTTAGATGCATGCTTAGGGGTGTTTGACAGGTAGGACTCGGACACCCATCGCAGTCCATCGGTTTGGGTCGTGACACGATTCATCAAATCCATAAACGCCACCGGGGCATTAGTCAAGGCGAAGGACATCACTATAAACTCATAGTGCCCATATCTAGTCTAGAAATCCATCTTCGAAACATCCAAATCACGAATCTTCAGCTGACGATACCCATATCTCAAGTCGATCTTCGAGAATACTCTAGCACCTTGTAGTTGATCGAACAAATTATCAATGTGCCACAGTAGGTATTTATTCTTGATGATGACTTTGTTCAAGTGGTGGTAATCAATGCACATCTGCATACTCCCATCCTTCTTTTTCACAAATAACACTAATGCGCCCCAAGGTGACACACTTGGCCTGATGAACCCCTTCTCAAGCAACTCTCGAAACTGCTCCTTTAACTCCCCCAGCTCCTTTGGAGCCATGCGATAAGGCGAAACAAAGATAGACTGGGTGCTTAGAAACAAATCAATGTCGAAATCGATATCCTGATCTGGTGGTATACCTGGTAGATCAACAGGAAATACATCGGAAAACTCTCATACCACTGGCACTGAATCTATCATGGGATCTTTATAGTAGTATCCAAAAAAAAGGTCAAATAGGCCAAACAACCCTTATCAACCATATGTCGAGCCTTCAATAAAGAAATCACCTGACTAGAAGTGCCAACAGACAAACCCCTGCACTTTAATCTGGACAACTCAAGCATCACCAAGGTAACAACCTTGCCATGGAAATCAAGAATGCAATAGTACCAAGACAACCAGTCCATGCCTAGGATAACCTCAAAATCAAGCATATCGAGAAACAAAAGATCCACTCTAGTCTCATAACCACAAAAAGTCACTATAAAGTATTGATAGACCCAATCCACAAAAAAAATCACCCACTGGTGTGGACAATATGTAGTAACACACAAGGAATCGCGAGATACATCCATATAAGGAGCAAATAGAGAAAAGACATAGGAGTAAGTAGCTCCTAGATCAAATAGTACTGAAGCATCCCTACGACAAACAAAAATAGTACCTGTGATCACTACATCAGAGGCGACTGCCTCCTGCCTGGTTGGGAAAACATAGAATCTAGCTGGAGCGCCACCTGATTGGCCTTCACCTCTAGGGCAAGCCCTACTCACCTGTCCTCTGCTTCTGGTTGGTCGGGCAGGCGGTGCGGTAGTTAGTGCGATAATCATGGGCCGATGATCATGCTGCATTGCCTTGCCCCGAAGTCTGGGGCAAAACCTCTTCACTTGGCCTAACTCCCTGCACTCAAAAAACCCCTCGGAGTGGTAAACTGCTGACCCGAAGTCTGACCCTGATGGCCCGAATACTTATTGGAGGAACCCTGAATAACTGGCGGACGGTAAGTACTCTCTGGAATAGTACTGATGTAAGGTCATACTGGAGCACTCTGAGTAGACGGTGGTGTTGAATGCATGGCCCTGCTAGACTAGCCCCTCATGAATTGACCTCTGCCCCCAGGTGGGGCACCATTGAACCCACCAAAATGTGGGGCCACTTGTCCCTCGGCGTAAACACTTTGATGCGGTTGTGGATACGCTCGACCCTTCAAGCTATATCCACAGCCTGATGAAGTCCCTATCTCTGTCTCACAAGCCATAGAAACCAGAATCTTAGGGTGCAGACCTGCAATAAAACTCTGCACCCTCTCTGCATCCGTGGGGAGTATAATAGGTGCATGGAGAGACAAGTCAGTGAATATCACCTCGTAGTCGGTCACAGTTATATGACCTTGATGGAGCCGCTCGAACTGATCCCGAAGATCCTCTCTTTCTGAGGTGGTAAGTACATCTCCAAGAACAGATGCGTAAATTGATCCCAAGTCAAGGGAGGTAAACATCCTATCCTACTATGGAGGTAAGCCTGCCACCATCTGCGAGCCTTGCCCTCAAGCTGAAATGTGGTGAATTCCACCCCTTGGACTCTAATATACCCATATTACATAGCCTCTCCTTGCACCTGTCAATGAAGTCTTGCGGGTCCTTTGACTGCTCACCCCCAAAGATAGGAGGATAAAGGCTAGTCTATATGTCCAACCGATTCTACTGCTCAACGGGCACGCCTGGTCTAGGCTTTGGCACAACCGCTGCAACTGGCTGAACCTTACCCACAGGTAGTGCACCTAGGGTCTGACAAACGGCAACAACATGCCCTAGAGCTTGAGCGATAGGAGTCTGTGCTCCCCCTCCCTCCTTAGATATGGCTGGATCTGCTGGAAATAGCCCAGCCTAAGTCATAGAATCCATGAACCGCATTATACAGTCCATGACCTCCTGGAAGTCCATTGCGGTCATAAAATAAGCTGGGGCTAGCTCGGTAGTAGGTACCTCATGCTGCTCCTCAATAACAGGATCCTCCACTAGATCTGCAAGACTCCACTAGGCCTGATCATTACTTATGAGACCTACGTGAACCTAAATCTCTAATACAAAGTTGTCACGATCCAAAACTTATAATAGGTTATGATGGCTGTTGTTAACCAAGCCCATCCGTGAACCTCCAATTTAATTGTTCCTTTTTAACTTTTAAAAATAGAAATTTCCTTGTATATACCAAATAAAAGTAAAATCTCATGGAACCATACATACTTCTTCCCCAAAAATATCAAGTATAAATAATACATAAACTACGGTGATAGTAATAATAAGTACAATGGTGTATGATCCACGCCAAATCCACATTCAATAGTGAGTGGAGGTGGTCGTTAGAAAAATAGTACCCAACTGTCTGAAGTATACTAGATAGAGACAGAAATAAGGTAGTGGGAGACTCCGATGTTGGATATCGAAGCAAGGCAAGCAGCTCACCACTAAGTTTCCACGGAAGTGAGTCTACGCACCCGTGTGACCATTGAAAGTACATGTCTTAGTACCTGCACAATCATTGTAGAAGTGTAGAGTGAGTACATAAAACAATCCGTACCTAGTAAATATCTAGTCTAACCTCAAAGAAATGGTGACGAGGGGTCGACTATACACTTACTAGTAGTCAAACAGTAATAAAATGCATAAAGTAGACATGGAGGAGGTACAACAAGTAGCAACAAAACAGATAAAACATTAATAGTAAATTTTCAACATGGATCTATATAAGGCCACTAAAATGTCATAAACGGCCTCAAAGGCACGAACTCCACTGAAATCAAACCAAATCTAATCTCAAGTGTTAAACACGAGCCTACCAAGGCGAACGACCCGATCCCATAGGAAAAGTGATACTCAGTACTGCCGAGGCTAGCTACCCGATCTCATACGAGTGATACACAATACCGCCAAGGCAAACGACTCGATCCCATAAGAGTAGGTTACAAAACTGCAAGGCAAACACCCCGATCCCATAAGAGTAATTTATAACATTGCCGAGGTAAATGGCCCAATCCCCTACGAGTAGAGAAACTACCTCACTCGTGGAAATGCATGCAAGTCGAGAATACACAGATCTATTACTCATCAATTATTCCACAATTTTCCAAAGCAAGAGGCTCAAGCAATATTTTATTCTAACATCAATCTCAGTCATAAATTAAGCAAATCTAATACGCAGGGCAAATACAAATAGCAATATTTTGGCATGATGTTAATGTAAGTGTATCCGGACATACCATAAATATAGCTATGTATGGTCTCTCGTCACTTCGTGCATATGTAGCTCCCACAACAAGTAGCAGACACCAATTAATACACCTAAGGGGATAAATTTTCTATTACAAGGTTAGGTAAGAGACTGGCCTCGCTTCCAAGCTCACTATCCGGCTCTTAACCTCACTAAAAATCCCCAAACGATGCCGTGCAATCTGAAACTAATCAAAGGTTGTATAAACTAATCAAGTTATTCTCAGAAGTTCATAATTTAACTATTAAACTAATTTGGAAAGTCCATAAAAGTCACCATCGGGCCCACATGCCCGGATTCCAAAAATTTTAGAAGATAAATGCCACTCCTGACCCCACAAACTCAAAATATAATTTATTCTCAATTCGATAATCAATTTCGTGGTCAAATCCCATTTTTACCAAACCCTAGGTTCAAGAAAAATCCCACAAATTTTCTCGAATTCCATGTTAAATCTATCCATAATCCATTTATTTAACTAAAAGGTTCATAGGGATCACTTACCTTGTGATGTTCATAAAAATCCCCCACAAAATGCTCTAAATTTTTCCAAGACCAAGTGAAAAATGAGAGAAAAGAGGCTAAGTCCCATAATAAATCCATGTCTGCCCAGTGATTCCTTATTCGCAATCGCGGAAAATGCCTCGCGATTGCGAAGGCCAATTTCTTCCAATGACCAAAACACTCTTCGCATTTGTGACCAACTGGTTGCGTTCGTGATGAATCACCTCCCAGCCATCCGCGTTTGCGATACCAAGGTTGCGTTCGCGAAGGTCAAATGCCTTCCTGCTCAGCTCCACTTTCTCCTTCTACATATTCACGTCACGACTCCACGGTCTTGAAGGTTAGCCATGTCCTCCTTCGTGTTCACGGACCTTTCTTTGCGTTCGCATAGGGAAATCAGATGGCCCTAAAAATTTCCTTCTTCTCAATCGCAGGATAACCTTAACGATCGCGAAGCACAGTAGCAAACTAGCACACCATCAGTTTTCAGCCAACTCCAACTTGGTCCGGGTGGTCTGAAACACACCCGAGGTACCTGGGATCTTGTCCAAATATATCAACTGGTCCATAAACATGCTACAGACTTAGGCGAAGCCTTGAAACACATAAAGCAACACTAAAACCAAGAATTGCACCCCAAAACCTCATTAATCAACTTCTAAGCGCCAAACGCGTTTCGACCAACTCCGAACACGACGAAATATACTTAGACAACCCGGAATGATGCCAACTTTTTTGCATAAGTCATAAATTACAATACGAACCTATTCCAAGGCTCAGAATCTCAAACGGACATCGATAACACTAAAATCCGCGTCAAGTCAAACTTCAGAGATTCTAAAACCTTCAAAATGCTAATTTTCAACAATACGCGCTGAAATGCTCCTGGTCCACCCGAAACTGAATCCAAATATTTGCCCAAGTCTAAAATAATCATACAAACCTGCTGAAACCCTTAAATCCCGGTTCCGAGGTAGTTTACTAAAAATATTGACTCAAGTCAAACTTGACCACCTTAGGCTAATATTATGGAACTAAGTGTTCCGAATTCAACTTGAACCCTTTTAAAACCAAACCAACCATCCCCGTAAGTTATAATTAGTAAAAGAACATACAGGAAGTCTTAAATAGGATAACGAGGACCTATAAAGAAAAATGACCGGTCAAGTCGTTATAACGAGGGGTTGAAAGTTACATAAACACGAAGTGCTAAAATATAGTGGAGTTGGATTATCTCACAACAGCAAAAGCAACTTCATTCTTAAACTAAAAAGGCATAATTACAATCACAACAACAAATGGTCAATAGTTTTGTTTAATGCATTCACATTAAGATTTGATGTAATTTTCAAGTCGAAAGCCTAAACAACTGACTAGCGTTGGATGACTACATTCAAGGCAGAGCAAATACTTCCAAGAATCTTCTTGAATAAAAAAGGAAAAAGCTCAGTTATATGACTAATGGATAAACCAGAATCAACAATTACAGAAGAAGATATACAAAGAAAATTCAGAAAGAGCAAAAATCAACACCTCCATTCTTCGAAATAGCACTATATATATCCTCTAATTCTCATTAAAACAATGTGCACTCAAATGTATCTTATTTCTCTCGCTGGAAATGTCTATCTACTCATGTAACAATAAAATGCACCAAGGATTTGTGCAAACACTTCACTATTACAACGATAAAAGCAGCTTGTTGCAAACGAAACATCTGCTTCCAGAGTGTACAAAAAGGAACAAGAGGCAAGAAGATACTTGAGATGCACAGATTCACTATATCAAAAATTTATGTTATGTCTTAGTTTGTGTCCACTGAAGCATTATCTAGAAAGAACTGCAAGAAATCCTGGCAAATTGAAGCTGAATCACCTTCTCCACCATTTTCTCATCTATAAAAGGAGGATTAGTTGGTGCATGTAACTCTTCTTCTTTCTTTTCTAGTATCTACAATGCCTTGGACATGGATGATCTTAATCTCGGAACCTCTTGTGCACAAAAGTCCAACATGTGCCACTCTTATAACCTCATTTTTGACATGGATAGTGTCACAACCCAATTCCATTATAGGTCATGATGGTGCCCAACACCATTGTCAGGCAAGCCAACGCGGAAATGTTAGTAGATTCTAGTTTTTACTTTACAAAAACTGTTACAACAATTTCTTAATTTGCATTTTAAAACAAGTTGATTAGCAACATAGAATAATAATTATACAATCCCAAAAGAATAGTCTACCAATATGTGTGGCAAGACCTGGTATCACAAGTATGTGGGCATCTAGTAGAATATACAAAAGAATAAATCTATCATACTGTCTGAAATAGAATAGACAACCAAAAAGTAAAGAGAGACTCCATCGTGTTGCTGAACGACATAGGAAGGGAGCAACTCACCGTGGAATCTCAAACTTTGATCAAGAATGTGCACCAGCCTGGTAACCAGATGTACCTGCCTCAGATCCTGTACAATTAAGTACATAAGTGTAGTATGAGTACATAAACAATATGTACCTAGTAATTATCCTGTCTAATCTCGAAGAAGTACAGACGAGAGGTAGACTTGACACTTACTAGGGTCAAATAATATGAGAAAGAGTTATACTAAGCATGGATAGCACAAATAATTAACAATTTATAGCAAGAAGTAACAGGTCCTTCCCTAGATGATATCACAGTTAACCATTTACATTTCAGGGCATATAACAAGGTTCAATCCACAGAAAAATACCGAGCAAGAAGCATGCACAAGTAGTGTCGAGGTCGTACGGACTGATCCAACATAAAAATTAAGTGTGCAGTGCCGGAGTGTTGAATGGCACGAATCATAGATGCATCTATTACCCCGCTCGCGAATCATACATGCGACGCGGTCAAATGTAATTAAGCACAACAAACAGGCAGACAAGAATATGTCAGGGGAGCAATTACTCACAGAAATGTCAACTTCTCTTTAAAAGGTCAAGAAAATGATCTTCCTCTTATTAATTTCATTTACCACATTCAACATGATTTAATCAATCTAAATTAACCGTAAAGTTACAAGAATATCACATAAAGCATGCCTTTGGGTCCTAGACTACCCGAACTTAAGCATAATAGTGGCTACGCATGGACTCTCGTCACCTAGTGCATACGTAGCCCTAGCATTTAGTTGCAAATTATTCAATTATTTCACCTATGGTGACAATTCTGTCTTACAAGGTTAGATATGAGACTCACCTCGCTCCAAAGCGTACTTCCAATACTAAGAACGTGCTCAAACCCTCAATTTGGAGCTGAATGATCAGAAACTAATTAAACGAGGTAGGAACTAGTCAATACAAGCTCAAGAGTTCACATTTTAATTACTAAAGTAATTTCCTAACCTTAAACATAAGTTCCCTAAAATCTGACCCCGGGCCCATGTGCCCTGATTCCGAAATATTTTGAAGAAAGTTGTTCTTTATAACCTAAGGATCAATAATATATGATTTTTACTTCATTCCTTAACAAATTTCGTGGTTAAATCTAACTTTTATCAAAACCCTAGGTTTTGCTCTAATCCCATGATTTTTTCTTAATCTTTGTGTGTTAATCTACCCGAGGTTCAAGTATTAAACTAGAAATAAATAACATGAACTTATCTCAAGATTCTAGGTGAAAGTCTTCTCTCAAGAGCTCCAAAAACGCCCCATAAATGAGTGAAAATAAGCAAAAATGACCTAGAGCCCATAAGAATGAAGGCTAATGCCTTCTGTGATTTCCGTATCTGCAGTCCTAGGCCGCATCTGCGCCCACCGCTTCTGCGGAAAGAAGACCGCTTCAGCGATCTGGGCCGCTCCTGCGGACAGGCCCACCCCTCCTACGGTTCTGCTTTTACGGATTAAGGGCCGCATCTGCGGTCTTGGGCTGCCTGGCCTGGGCCGCTTCTACGATAGGTGGACCGCTTCTGTGGTCTTGCACCTACGGCTTACCAACCGCAGGTGCGATTTTGACAACAACCAGCAGCTTCAACCCTTTCCTAAATTCCTAACTCAACTCGAGTCGCATCCGTTCGACGCTCGGGGCCCCATGGGCCCTGCCTGAACATACCTACAAGTCCGAAATGATAAAACGGACTTGCTCGAACCCTCGAAACACTTGAAACAATGCTAAATCTAAGAATCACCCCCAAAAACCAATTGAATCAAACTTATGAACTTCAAGTTCTTCAATTTGCTTCTAACAAGCCGAAACGTACTTATACTACTCGGATTAACACCAAATTTTGTGGGCAAGTCTTAAATGTTATATTGGACCTATACCGAGCTCCGAACCCAACATACGGGCCCGATACCAACATGATCAAGCATTATTCAATTTCATTAAATCCTTAGAATTTTAGTTTAACAATTTCTAACAAAAATTCATTACTCGGGCTAGGGATCTCAGAATTCGATTACGTGTATACACCCATGTCCCATATTTTCCTACGGATCCTCCGGGACCGTCAAAGCAAAAGTCTGGGTCCGTTTACTAAAAATGTTGAACAAAGTCAAACTTAGCCTTTTAAGAAAATCTTAGGGAATCAAGTGTGCCTATTTCAACTCAAACTCTTCCAAATCCCGAACCAACCATCCCTGCAGGTCGTAAATTAGTTAAAGCAAGCGTAGGAAGTCTTATTTAGGGGGACGAGGTTCTAAAAAGCAAAACGACCAGTCGGGTCGTTACATTTTTCATCTCTTAAATAAATTTTCATCCTCGAACGGACATATAAAAGTACCTGAGCTAGGAAAAAGATGGGGATATCAGCTCCACATGTCCTCATCGGACTCCCAGGTCACCTCCTCAACTTGTTGGGCCCACCACTGGACCTTTACCGCGAAAATCCTCTTGGATCTCAACTGGCAATCCTACTTAATAATGGCAACTGGCTCCTCCTCATAACCCAAACTCTCATCCAGCTGAATAGTACTGAAGTCTAACACATGGGACAAGTCGACATGATACTTCTATAGCATCGATACATGGAAAACTAGATGAACTCCCGATAAGCTGGGGGGTAAAGCAAGCTCGTAAGTAACCTCCCCAACTCGCCTCAACACCTCAAATGGGCCAACAAACCTTGGGCTCAACTTGCCCTTCTTCCCGAATATCATAACACCCTTCATTGGCGAGATTTTCAAGAGGACCTTCTCGCCAACCATGAATGATACATCATGCGCTTTCTGATCTGCGTAACTCTTCTGTCTGGACTAAGCTGTGCGAAGCCTCTCCTGGATCAACTTTACCTTCTCCAAGGCATCTTTTACCAAGTCTGTACCATACAACTTAGCCTCACCAGGCTCAAACCACCCGATAGGAGAACGACATCGCCGACTATATAAAGCTCCAAATGGAGCCATCTCTATGCTGGACCAATAGCTGTTGTTGTAAGCAAACTCTGCCAAGGGAAGAACTGATCCCACTATCCTCCAAAGTCAATCACACATGCTCTGAGCATACAACAATAACATACCCTGTATTATCCCACACCGTGGGGTCTGGGGAGGGTAGTGTGTACACAGACCTTACCTGAGCATGTCCTCCAAAATCTAAACTGTCCGCTCTGACTGTCCGTCGGTCTGAGGATGGAATGCTGTGCTAATCTCCACACAGGTCACCAACTCACTCTGAACGGACCTCCAAAAATGGGAAGTGAACCGAAGGCCTCTATCTGATATGATGGAAATAGGACACCGTGCAACCGGACTATCTCTCGAATGCAAATCTGAGCCAATCTCTCTGAAGTGTAAGTAGTCACAATCGGAATAAAGTGTGCCGACTTGGTCAACCTATCAACAATGACCCACATGCATCAAACTTCCGCAAGGTCAGGGGTAACCCAACTACGAAGTCCATAGTAATGTGCTCCCACTTCCACTCTGGTATAGGCATCTACTGAAGTAAGCCACCTGAACTCTGGCATTCATACTTAACCTACTGACAATTCAAACACCTAGTCATATACTCCACTATGTCTTTCTTCATCCTCCGCCACCAATAATGCAACCTCAAGTTATGATACATCTTCGCAGCACCCGGATGAATTGAATACCGCAAATTGTGCGCCTCCTCTAGAATCCTCTCCCTCAGACCATCAACATTAGGAACACATAGGTGACCCTGTAGTTGCAGAACACCATCCCTGCCAATAGAAACCTCCTTGGCACTACCCTGTAGCACTGTCTCTCTAAGAACCGCCAAGTGTGGATCATCGAACTGTCGGGCCTTAATTTGCCCCAATAATGAAGACCGAGCAACAACACATGCAAGGACTCGACTGGGCTCTAAAATATCTAACCTCACAAGTCTGTTAGCCATGGACTAAATATCCAAGGCTAGTGGCCTCTCCTCTACTGAAATGAATGCCAAGCTACCCATGCTCTCTGCTTTCCTGCTTAAGGCATCCACGACCACATTTGACTTGCCTGGATGATAAAGAATGGTGATGTCATAATCCTTCAGTAACTCAAGCCATCTAAGCTGCTTCAAATTGAGATCCCTCTGCTTGAACAAATGCTGTAAGTTGCGATGATCAGTGTAAACCTCACATGATACCCCATACAGATAATGCCTCCATATCTTAAGAGCATGAACAATCATCGGCGACTCTAGATCGTGCACAGGATAATTCTTCTCATGAATCTTTAGCTGGCGTAAAGTATATGCAATAACTCGCCCCTCCTACATCAATACACAACCCAAGCCAGTGCGTGAAGCATCACAATATACCGTATATATTCCTGAACCAGAAGGCAACACAAGAACTGGTGCTGTAGTTAAAGCTGTCTTGGGCTTCTGAAAGCTCGTCTGACAATCATCGGACCAACGGAAAGGAGCACCCTTGTGGGTCAATTTAGTCAGAGGTGATGCAATAGATGAAAAGCCCTGCATGAATCGTTTGTAATAACCTGCTAACCCTAGGAAACTCCTGATCTCAGTCACTAAAGTAGGACGTGGCCAACTTTGAATTGCCTCAATCTTCTTGGGATCCATCTTAATACCCTCTCCTGACACAATATGCCCCAGGAATGCCACTGACTCTAGCCAAAACTCACACTTGGAGAACTTAGCATACAACTTCTGCTCTCACAAGGTTTGAAGCACTACTCTCAAATGTTACTCGTGCTCCCCCAGGCTACGGGAGTATATCAATATGTCATCAATGAAGACGATGACAAAGGAATCAATATAAGGTCTGAACACACTATTCATCAAGTCCATAAATGTTGCTTGGGCATTAGTCAAGCTAAAAGACATCACTAGAAACTCATAATGGCCATATGTCGTACGAAAGGCAGTCTTCGGAACATTTGAGTCCCAAATCCTCAACTGGTGGTACCCTGATCTCAAGTCGATCTTAGAGAACACCCTAGAACCCTGCAACTAGTCGAACAAATCATCAATGCGTGGCAACGGGTACTTGTTCTTGATAGTAGCCTTGTTCAACTGGCAGTAATCAATGCCTATCTACATGGTCCCATCCCTCTTCTTTACAAACAACACTGGTGCACCCCAAGGCGACACACTTGTTCTAACAAACCCCTTTGCTAACACCTCTTAAAGCTGCTCCTTCAATTCCTTCAACTCTTTCGGAGCCATACAATACGGTGGAATAGATATAGGCTAGGTGCCTATAGCCAAATCAATACAGAAATCAATATCACGATCCGGTGGCATGCCAGGAAGGTCAGAAGGAAACATATCGGTGAACTCTCTGACTACTGGAACTGAATCAATCATCAGATACTCTGCGGTGGTGTCCTGAACATAAGCTAGATAAGCCAAACACCCCTTCTCAACCATATGCCGAGTCTTTAGGAAAGAGATAACCTGACTAGATGTATCAACTGTGGAACCCTTCCACTCTAACCTTGGCAACCCTGACATTGCTAATGTAACAGTCTTGGCATGGAAATCAAGGACGGCGTGGTATGGGGACAACCAATCCATGCCTAGGAGGACCTCAAAGTCGATAATATCAGGAGATATGCTCTAGTCTCGAAACCACAGAATGTGACCACACAGGACCGGTAGATCCTACCCACAATTACAAAATCGCCCACAGGAGTGGACGCATGAATAAGAGTTCCCAAAGGCTCAGGAGGAATAACTAGGAAACGAGCAAACAGAGATGATACATATGAGTAGGTAGACCCTGGATCAAATAATACCGAAGCATATCTACTGTAGACGGAAATAATACCTGTCATAACAGCATCTGAGGCCAATGTATCTACCTTGGCCGGAGGGGCATAGAATCTTGCTGGAGTGCCAGCTGGCTGGCCTCCACCTGATTGAGCAGTAGCTGGCTGACCTCTCCCTATCTGGACTCCACCTCTAGGACGACCTCTATCAGTATGTCCCCTACCTCTAAACGATTGGGCAACCGATGCTGAAATCATAGGTTGTTGACCCTACTGTACTGCCTTGCCCCGAAGTCTAGGGTAGGTCCTCTTCATGTGACCAGGATCTCCACACTCGTATCAACCTCCTAGCACCATAGCCTGCTGTTCGGAAGCCTGGCCTTGTTGGCCTGAATACCCACTAGAGGAACTCTGAACAGCTAGTGGACGGTATGAGCTCTCTAGCATAGCACTAAAATAGGAACCAGAAGAACCCTAGGGACCTGAATGTCCATTGGAAGAACCCTAAATAGCTAGCGGACGCTAGGAACTCTCTAGGATAGCACTGAAATAGGGGCGCGCTGGAGAACCTCGTGGAGGTGGTGGTGCTGAACATGGGGGCCTGCTAGGTTGACCCCTCCCAAACTAACTTCTGCCCCTAGCCGGGGCACCCCTGAACTCTTCGGAGAATTGAGCCCTCTTGTCTTGCTGCGCCTGCTCTCTACCTCTCAGACGGTAGCCCTCAATCCTCCGAGCAATCTCTACTACTAGTTGATAAGGAGTCCCCATCTCCACCTCTCGGGACATGTTGGCCAAATGCCAGAATGCAACCCTGCAACAAACCTCCGCACCTTCTCCGTGTCAGTAGGAAGTATCATCAATGCATGGCGGGATAACTCAGAAAACCTCACCTCATAGTCGGTCACAGACATCTGACCCTATTCAAGCTACTCAAACTGATACTGCAGCTCTTCCCTCTCAGAGGGTGGAATATACCTGTCCAAGAATGACTGTGTGAATTGGCCCCACATGATGGGAGGAGAACCTGCTGGCCTGCCAAGAACATAAGACTACCACCATCTACGGGCCCTGCCCTCCAGCTGGAAAGTAGTGAAGTCAACCCCATGTGACTCCAATATTCTCATGCTGTGCAGTCTGTCCATGTACCTATCATGAAATCCTGGGCATCCTCATGAAGCTCACCACCGAAGACAGGAGGGTGAAGTCTAGTCCATCTATCCAACAACTTATGCGGGTCACCATCCGTAGCTAGGCTGGGCTCGGGCACCACTACAGCAGCTGGCTGAGCCCTATCTATAGGTAGTGCACCCGGAGTCCGATACACTGCAGCTGCATGACCAGGAGCCTGAGTAGTAGGGGTCTATGCTCCCCCTCTTGCCTGTGATGTAGCTGGATCCACTAGAAATAAACCAACCTGAGTCATGGTGTCCATGAACCGCAACATATAGCCCATGACCTCTGGGAAACTCGGTGCTGTCATAAAGTCCGCCGGGGTAGGCTTAGCTGTGGGCACCTCGCCCTGCTCCTCAATCAAAGGATCTCCCACAGGTTCTGTCGTGGTGCTACTAGAACAACTCTAGGACTCCCTCGTCCCCTAACTCGGGTCGGTGCCCTCCCCCGGCCTCTACCTCAGCCTCTAGCAACGGGGGGAGCAACTCCTCTGTATGCGGCGAAATCAAAGGACTTGATTTCTCGCTATCAAGCCACTTTGGAAGAATACCTTGAGACCTCAAGGACGTGGAGCTGCGACCGAGTCCCCACTCTTGGGGCTCGTCGGGGCCCGACTCAAAGAAGACGAAGGTCGAGGCTACAGAAGAAGGGGAAGTTCCCAAGGCACGACTAAGTCTGACAGAGCCGGTCTATCCAGGGCCTATGCCGAATCATCACATCTAGCCATCCCATCTCCATACTTTATAATTAACCTATGTTGTACTATATCCGGGTTCCCCTCCTATATAAAGGGAACCCACACTACTTTGTAAAGGGCTAATGTTGCTCCAACTATTCTCCACAAGATTAATAATATCTCTCTCTCTTCTCTCTAACTTGCTCGTTCTTACTAGCTCGAGGCTACTTTTAACGTTTATTGCTTCCATATTTGTTCTTCATTTATTGCTTGGTATTGGCCATAAAGAGCCTTGTTTGATCATACCTTAACTGTTATCCCATTCTTGACTACCCCCGATAGCTCGAGCTCGAGCCAGATATCAACTTCGAGGTCCTTCAACAACCAGTCCGAGGCTCAGGCTGCAAGCTTCTCAGTTTGATTACTGCCCCGCTTTAGCTCATATTTCTTTGTTAAAACCTCATACTCTTAACATCTACTACTCTAACAACTAGCATAAAAATGGATCATGTATTTTTAGAGTCCCATTTACAAATTTAATTGTTGTTACCATTTTCACAGTAAACAGTTTGTCGCCCACCGTGAGGCTAAAAATAATAGTGATTATTTTCTTGCTGGTTTCATTCCACAAATTCAAGTTATCTTTCACACTTTTTCTTGTCCAAGATCTTTTGATTTCAGATCAAAACGTCTGGCTCAGGAAATAGAGTCGAGAACGACAACCTCAAAAACCACGGGGGAAATGGCATGGCTGTTTTGGCTGCCGAAATGCAACCATAAATCCCGATAATGCACCCGGACCGATTCCAGCGGATGCGGACTCACAAGACACACAACAGGTCGACGAAACCTCACACACCAACGGAAGCATACGACATGGAGACCAACTGGAAGCCCAAAAGATCCCAGCCTGGGAAGAACAGAAAGTTAGTCTTCATGTTATTTTTGAAATGTTACAGGCACAATAGTTGGCCATTGCTCGGCTACAAAGCCATCCGAAGGTTCCCGACATAGAAGCACCGGAAGGAGCTCCCCTCACCGAACATGTACCTAAGAGATCAAGCAATAACAGATCGGTAGCCGACCCTGCCATAGCAAAGATGCTTGGGGATCTCACCAAAAGGATCGAATCAGCATCGTGGAAGTTCGTGCAGTGGCCGTCCCCCGAGGAAGCGACCCCGGAACCCATTCTAAAGGAGCCAAAAATACCAGAACTCCCTAGGTACAATGGGACCTCAGATCCCAACGAACACATCACTGCCTATACGTGCGCGCAAAAAGGCAACGACCCAAAACATGATGAGATCAAGCCCGTCTTATCAAAGAGGTTCGGGGAAAAACTCTCAAAAGGAAACATGACATGACATCATAGCCTAGCACCGACCCCATAAAATCGCTTACCATATCAGCAGATTCCTCCATAAAGACGCACGCCGATGCAATCAAAGCAGCGACGAGAGAGCCCAACATATCCAGGGCCGAACAATGGGAGAATGAAATGCCACAGGAATTTGCATCACATTCCCCAATGGAGCGAACGAGATTACCCCCGGTCTCGGATGACTAGGAAATACAGGCCTTCACTCAAAGCCTAAACAAACCAAGCCCGATGATTTCAGGGTAGTTCAAACAAAACTTGGTCAGGTACCCAGCCAAGACCTGGTCGGATACCCGTACCCGGCATCAGTCGCAAATAAGGTCATGGATGACCATCCGGGAGCCTCTTCGGGCTCAGCTTACCCAAACGGGCTCCTGGTAAAGAAACCAATGCCAAACAAAGGGAGGTACCACCCGTGCGCCGCAGACAGGAGGAACGCCTCGAGATGCAATATACCTCGCAACGATCAAAGAATGGCCCAAGTACAATATCCTTGACGAATCATTAACAAAGCCAGATTCGACGAGGGCGCATGGCCGACAAGGGCACCTCGCCTATTAGAGTACAATTTCCACGTCGCTATACTAAACATCATGTTTACCGTAGGTGAAATTAGGGACGTCGAATGGCTCGGACCAATTCGGTCGAATTCCTCTCAAAGGAATCACAGCCTGGCACCAGAACTACATAGCAAGTGTGCCTATGGGGCCGAAGATAGCCACCAGCTCCGAAGGAAAGACGCCAAGCCGCTCGACAAAAATCACTGCCGAGAACTGACGAGCGACCGAATTCAAGTTCAGTCCCCAGTATGGAAGGCATCCAGGAGGAACAAAGCAAACGGGCCACAACGCGTTACTATGATAATGGAGGAGCGACGACCCTTTCCAAGAACTTGTAAAAGGGAGAGCAAAATTTCCCGTCACTGGAGAAAGGCAGATCTGGGGATATGCCCCCAAGGACGCCCTTACATTCAGCAAAGAGGGTACCGAGACCTCTTCTCGACCTCACAATGACACACTGGTAACTTTCTTCCTCACTCGATCTATTTTAAATAAAACATGTGCACATGAGTGCAGGTGCCTCGATCAGCACTGTCGGGCCGAGGGTGATGGGGCAGCCCGGACCACTGGGTCAAAACACAAACACCTCTCAAATCTTTGACAGATTCCAAAACGGCGATCGTTACGACAAGGAGAAAGACCATTCTCTCAGTACAACATGATCGGCCCAGAACGGAACTCCGAGTTCCATATCATCAAAGGAGGCGCAAGACACAGACGCCTTATTCAGACAATCACGGGCGCATCGCCCGAAGACAGGGTCGCCCCCACTTCTCCGAAAGGCCGAAATTCTATGCAAGGGACGGAATTAAACCGTCGGCAGGAAACAATATGCGACAAGGGGAAATTCCACATCACATGACGCATCGCCGACACCAATATCTATACTCTCGAAAGAGTCAAAGGGTAAGCGAACCACATCTTCGGCCAAGCCCGATTAAACACAGTGGAGGGCTGTACTAGAGTCCTCACCCCGAAACAGTAGGAACATACCAAACCTCGGAACATCGCCTACACATCCCGCGGTAAAGTAAAATTACCTACCTCCTTCGTTATTTTTCACTAACCTGTATGCAGACACCCGACCAGGGCATTCAGAAGTTCTTACTCTACCCGGATACCCCAAGGCCTTAACAAGACCCGCCGCAGGTCTCGGCAGCAAGGTTCTTAGCGGAGCAACGTAACCCCTGAGGAGGATCCGATGAGATCACATGCCTTCTTCTACAATCAAATGATGAAGGACACCTCTCCCTTTGAAGGCACTGACCACTCGGAAGGGCCAGGGAACGACAAGTTGAGTTTCAATAAGGAATCATGTACCGGATCAAATGGTCTAAGGAGCCGCGCCCACGCGGGCCAAGCTCACAACAATGAAACGATATGTATTTACGCCAAGCAATAAAAGAATATCTTTCAGCATCTCATACTCCAAAAAAGGAAATTTTAGCATACTCTCGGCAGGGATCCCTCCACCAAATGCGTCCCGAAATACTCGGAGACTTAGCGTCAACAATTTGGCACCTGCACGACCCAAGGTCGGAACTCCTAGCTCATAAGGCCCCGACAAGGTAACTCCGAGCTCACGAATAACTGCCTTCGAGCCTAAGCAAACTCGATGACTCGGAGACTGTCACCAATCATCGTACACTAGAAAACCCGAGCCCATAAGACCCCGAGCGGGTATACTCGGTATAACCAGATCTATTCTACATAGCAACAAAAACTGTAAGACCTCAACATGCATGAAAAATTTGTAAGACCTTACTACATGCATAAAACTCAATCCCGAAGTTTAGACTATATGTCACATTTGTAAGAATCCCGAAAGGGCATACCCCCGGTTTAGACTTCTAAACTATCACTCGGGATCAAAAATGGCTCCGGCCAAATACATATGACTACGGTCGAAACGGCTGCACCAGCCAAATTAACGCGACTCGGGGATGCCCGGCTATCGCTAACAAAATCGCAGGCCATTACTTCGAATATACTTTGAAAGGAACCAGTTAAAACAGGCTTCCCTAGATAGGTAAACGAGCTTCGACCATGTCAGCTCCAAATCACAAGGCTTATAGTACCTTCAAGTAAGCTTTCCGGATCTGAATTTGTATGTGTATTTGAATATTCACCATTGTTGGGCTTGAAACTCTTGAATTTAAAATTTTTATTTTGAAGATTTCTTGTTTGATTCAATGTGAGTGCTGTTAAATATTGCTTATAATATCTTCTGGAAGTTCATACTAAAATTTGATAGCATTTGGAGCTGATTTGAGGTGATTGAGATCGATATTTTCAGCTGAAAATCGAAGAACACAGCTACCCAAAAGTATACTGCTACATTATACAATATGTTGTAGGAGTATATAGCTATACTACAACAATATACTATTATAGTTTATAATATACTACAACGGTATATTGTAATAATCGAAGAAGAACACAGTTACCTAATAGTATATCGCTAGAGTTTATGATATACTATAGGAGTATATATTTATACTGTAACGGTATACTATTATAGTATACAAGATATTGTTATAGTATACTATAATAATATGCAATATACTGTAACATTATGTTGTAATAGTATACAATATACCATAATAGTATACTTATTATCCGTAAATTTTTCTTGCCTTTTCCCTTTTAATTTACTTTAAGCTTTTACCAAGCGTGAGGGGCAAAGTGAAAATTCAATTTTTTTTTTCGTTTTGGTTTATTCTATGAATTCAATTCCAAGACTTAATGACTTCTGCAAAACATTAATCTACCAGTAGAGGACCTTGAAGCTTTAAAACTCATAAATTGGGTTTGTTGAGTTTGTGGTTATTTTGAAACTCAAAACAAGAAAAAAAAAATTAACTCTTTGCATGCAATTATATACCCTGGCTGTATAGCTATATACTATATTGATATCATATGTTAGTTAATATTTTTTGGTTGTATTAGCTACATTTAATTGGTACACAATTTGATTTTTCTTTAGTAATAGTATAAAAAATAATAATAATAATAATAGTGAAAATAATAAATGAAGTTAGATTATGAAGAGAAAAAGAATATTAAAAAAAATAAGTTAAATGAAATTAGAAAAGGAAAAAGAGAAAAAAAAGAAGAAAACGAGAAAAAAGAAGAAGCATAGAAATAAAAAAAATTGGAGAATAAAGAAAAAATTTCCCACAAAAACTACTATCGGTAAGAAATGTAATTAGTTTATGGGTAGAAAAATAATTTGGTAGACTAGGTTAAATAGTTTTGTTTTTGTGGGTAACTGTGTCATTCTCCCTTTACTTTTCTACGACCCATTTTGAATGAGAAAGTAGTTAATTATTTTTTCAATGGTCATACTACAATTGATTAATTATTTTTTCAATGGTCATACTGCACTTGAATCGCAGATGAAATTTGAAATAGTGAAAAATATTACCAACTTTGAACATATTGCCAATTCATGTTCAAAATAACTTACCAAGAAAATATAACGACCTGGTCGGTCGTTTCATAAGTTATAACCCTGTTTTTCCCATTTATGCTTCCTTATGTGTTGTTCGGCTGTATTGTGTGGTATCAAGTTAGTTGTTTCAGGTTCGGAGTTGTTTTGGAGAGGAATGAGGCACTTAGTCTCCTATTTGAAGTTAAGTTGGAAAAGTCAACCGGATATTGACTTAGGAGTAGATGATCTCAGATGTGAATTCTGACGGTTTGGTTAGCTCCGTTAGGTGATTTTGGACAAATGTAAATTGAAGGTCTGTGGTAGATTTAGGCTTGAATTGACGAATTGGAAATTTGGCGTTTCTCGATCGGCAGTGGCTACTCAGCCTACGAGCTAAGAACCTTCCGAGGTGCTCGAACATCGCCGCTAACGACTTGAAATCGAGGTTCTTCCCTAACCGATGACGGGTCAGGCAAAATCATTTCAAAAAGACCTTAACGAGAGGAAAACAAAGCCTACAAAATGCCCACGGGAAAAAGCATAAGAGCCATTATCGCCAGCCAAACGATCCTCCGGGCCACACACTAAAAGGTCTCAACGACCAAACAACGTAAGAGCCACTGTTGCCAGCTTGAAAATTGAAAACTTGAGGATTAAAATGAGCTCGAATCGTAACCCGATTCGGAGACCAGATCCAAAATAGTTAACTACAAATGCCTAAGGGCATAATGTAAGTGCCATTGTCGCCAGTCAAATAAGCCTCCGGGCCACATACTTAAAAGGTCTCTTCGACCCGAAGCGCAAGAGCCGTCGTCATCCACCCATGCATGCACGAAAAAACTGAGGGTCAATTAAAGCTCGAGTCGCAACGCAACTCGGAGACTGGACCCAAAATAGTTGAAACACAAATACCCAAGCGCAAGGGACAAGAACAATCATCATCCGCCCATGCAGGCACAGAAAATTGAAGGTCAGGTAAGCTCTAGTCAAGGCCTGACTCGGAGACTAGGCCTAAAACAGCTGGGCAAAGCATAAAGGCCCTAACGCCTACTCGCGTCAAAAATCGCACTTAAGAGCCTCCGGGCCTGCCTAATTAGCTCCGGACCCACGGGGATCCCGCTAAACACCGAAACCAGCCCGCCTGGTCGAAAGCAAATTGCAGAAAGAGATACAAAAGATATAAAGCTTCAAGTTTTCTCTTATTTACATACACAAAAGGCGCGCTCTCCATCTACAAACATGCTCTTAAAATATCAAATACAAAATGGAAAAGCGGCAAAATCTACGCTCCGCTCCAAAAGGCTACAGCCTGCCAGCCAAATTCACTCTCCCTGGCATCAGCAAAAAGTGACCGAGCGTCGCGCTCGTCCGCCCTTGCTCGAGCTAACTCCTCCGAGAGAACGAAGCCCCTAGCACCAATCTCCTCAAGGACCTCTCTTCGGGATCTACAATGAACATATTCCTCGATCCTCTTCTCACGATCGAGGGCCCGCTTCAACTCGGCTTGTGCATCAGCAACGTCCTTCAGATGAATCGCCATCTCTTGATCAACCTTGGTTTGACTTAGTACTGCTTCATCCCGTGCATCGATTATCTTAGCCCTGACCTTCGAGAGATCGGACTTGAGTTTCATGATCATATCCACTTGAATTGTAGCAATGTCACAAGCCAAGCAGAGTTGGGCCTCGAAGGTAGGAACCTTGGCCAAGGCGCCCCTCTCCTCTAAAGCTTGAGCCTGCACCTGAGCCCTCAGTTCACCGCAAGCATTCCTGACTCGGTCGACTTTGCCCTTAAGGTACTCCAAAGCCTCCGTCTTTTTATGCAGCTAAGATAGGCAAAAGGATTAACCTTAAGGGTCAAAAAGAGCGAAGTGTGTACTATGAAAGGTTACCTGCTCCTTCAAATAGCTCTCATAATTCGAGCTCCGATACGCCTCATATCGCCAGTGCATCAACTCAACCTCCTTCTCCTCGCTAAGGAGCCTAAGAGTCACCCTTATCCAGAGCTTTCCGAGCCTGGCCCCATAACGGAGAAGCTCAGACCTGAGCCTATGAAAGGCCTGCAAAAGAAAAACTTGATAAAGAAAGGAAGACGCGAAATACAGAAGGACTGCGCCGAAACTCACCATGAAGTGAAGTCGTCGGACTTCCTCGAAGGCAGAGCACACTCCTGTTGGCCCTGCCCCTTCGGCCCCGGAAGAACAAACCTCAGGCATAGCATATTCACTCGGAGGAACCACCATTCTGGGATCAAACATTCCGAGAACAGCAGGCTCGGGTGATGTCCTTTCCTCGAGGACACGGGCCCATTGAGCCCCATTAAAAGCTCCATCACACTGCGGGTGCAAATCCCTTTTATCGCCATTGTCCCTCAGCTCGGAGGCCGATGACTCCTTACCCTCTCTAGAGGAGCATAGCCTCACCCCAAGGAACCGCCCGATACCTGCAACGACAAAGCCGTACAAAAGAAAGATGGAAATGTCATCTCAAATATACGAAGACCAAGGTAGGAGCAGCGTACACGCATACCCTGGTATTTCGCTTCCCATCTGTCACGGGACACAGCTCGCCACCTACGCTCATCGCAAGTCAAATGGGTCGCCAACTTCCGGACCCAGCAGGGCAGATCGAGAACTTCGCCCGGCGTCCATGAAGTCGCTGCAAAAAAGGAAGGAGGCACAAGTACTCAACTAGTTTTCGCTATAAGCAAATCTAAGGGAGCACGAGACACTCCACTCACGCGTGTAATTCCATCCCTCGGGAAATGGTATGAGCTCCACGGGGATAATGTCATCTTTCCAGACCCGGACAAATCGACTAACCCACTCTTGATCCCCACCTTCTTTATCATCAACAACAAAGGGCGTGGACGAACGACACCGCAAGGTTAGCAGGCCTCGGTGATGAAAGGGCCGGTACATCCTGACGAGGTGGATAAGCGTGAATTCAAGCCCAGCCTTCTCCATAAAAACCTCATCATCAGTACCACTATCCAGAACGACGGATGTATCTATGCCAAAGTAACCCGATACTTCAAGTAGAAATCAAGCACGACCCTATCAAGGGGGACGAATGCGAAAGGATATAGGTATACGTTCAAGAATCCATCAGCAGAGTCCGTAATACTCTTATCTGGGGAAAGCACCTGCAACGTTATCCCCTCACTGCATCCGTAGTATCTCCTTACCATCTCTAGATGTTCCCCTATTATCAAAGACATAGTCTTCAGAATGAACTCCCGCCGATCCTAAATGCTAGGAGTTGAACTCTCCCCTCCTTGCCGGCCCGACCACGAAGTAGCTACCATGGCTATGGTAGAATAGACAAACTAAAGCAAGGACGTGCGCCAACGCTTTTCGCGCTTGAAGAGACGAAATACCCGATGTCAGGGCGGAGGTATAGCTATCCAAAATAATGAGATCTCCCAAAGAAGCAAGAGTCACCCTACATATATGTGGGAGACAACAACGATTCACCTATCCAGAGTAAGCCCCGGGAGACCAACGACCTTGGTACAGATTCCAGGGTGGTACCCAACCCATAGGCATCCATCGACAAGAAGTTAGGCCTCAAGGAGTCAATTGTATTGTCTTCAGTCTTGAGGTAGTGCCCGACCTCGAGGATCTCCGCCAAAAAAGAAGTCAGGATTCGGGAAGCCTTCGATGCCATCATAGACTTGAGGTGGTACCCGATCTCATGGTTTTCCTTTTTAAAAAGAAGAATAAGCACGCAAAGCTCTGATCATGACGACTCTAGGAGGTCTCAAGGCATCGCCTAAGTATAGGAAACCCTGCAACGGAAGTCTATCCACTATGCTTTAAAAGGCTATCTGCATCAAGTTCAAAGCATACCCCCAGGTACTCGAAGCTAACCTTTGCTCAGGATACCACTCTCGAAAGCTCCAAAACTCAGCGTACTATCTCCATGCAACTTGAAGGGCCCGACAGCCCGAGTTTATCAGATCAATTCAGGATTGGTCCGAGGTATGAAGATGGGCTCGAAAAAGAGGCATGTCAATCGGTAGAGGATCGGAAAGAACGCTCGCATCCAAGTTAGATGTCAGCGGTCAACAACAAAGAAAAACATTCAAAGGCCTAGAAGGGCACGAGAACATGCAATAATAGGGTAAGAATCGAAAACAAAAATCAAGGAAGTATCTTCATATTCATAAATATCCATGTACAATAGCCCTCGAAGGGTCCGTACATACAATTACAAAAGCCTCCAGAGGATCTCTACACAAAAATAGAGGAACAGAAGGATGTACATGTGATGAAACCCGAGAACCCGGTCCATCCTCGAAGGTCCATCTCCGGTATCAGCATCCTCGAGCTCCGCCCCCTCGAGCTCGCATCCTCGAGGGCGACTCCTTCGACCGCCATCTCCTCTAGGTTCCCAGCTCAATCCCGCGGAAGGTCCTCGCTAAGGGAGAAGATGAAGAAGTGGAAAATGAGGGGATGTAGAGGAGGCAGAGAAAAGAGACATGGCCCGCCAAATCCAAAGGTTGAAGATTCGGCGGGCCTCAACAGCCGGTAGTGCCATTTTATCCCTTGGGAAAGGAAAAACCCAAGGGATGAAATGGCACTGCAGGCTTAGGTAGGAGGGTGAGCAGCGGTGCATAGTCCGAATAACTGTCTACAAAAGGGGAGAACTGATTCCCCATCTATTATTGTCTCGGGCCGATGACAACAACCACAGTAGCGACAGGATGGCGTGGTCGTGATCGACAAAGGGAAGCTCCGGCAAGAGGCCATAACACGGCCTACGGGAGCTCTGCCGAACGGCCTTGAGGCCATGGGCCCCAAACATAATGTTTAAGGATAGAGGAAGATGATAAGAAGAAATGGCCAAATGAGCCAATAAAGGTACTTGGAAAGAAAAAACAATGCCAAAACGCCCCCATTTATAAGAGGTAACGACACGGTTATCGAGGCTTTGGAAGATTGACCGGCAAACGCAATTACTGCGTTCTCGAAGAACCGAATCGAAGGCAGAGCATTCATCTTGGAGAGCGGGAATCTATAGTGCATTGAATGATGTCAAATAATTATGTCCATGGGACACCCCGATTACCGCAAAAGCTCACGCCACATATTGCATCATTGGTATGACGTCACTGTAATAAGCTCGTGGAGTCAGGCATCAGAATCATTTCCCATTGCTTCGTTCTGGGAAATGCGGAGACTATCTATATGCGGCAAAATCAGAGGACTTGATTTCTCGCTAACAAGCCACTTCAGAAGAATACCTCGAGACCCCGAGGACATAGAGCTACGACCGAGTCCCCTCCCTCAGGGCTCGTCGGGGCCCGACTTAAAGAAGACGAAGGTTGGGGCTAGAGCAGAAGAGGAAGTTCCCAAGGCACGACTAAGTCTGACAGAGCCGGCCTATCCAGGGCCTATGTCGAAGCATCACGTCTAGCCGTCCCATCTCCATACTTTATAATTAACCCATGTTGTACTATATTCGGGTTTCCCTCCTATATAAAGAGAACCCGCACTACTTTGTAAAGGGATAATGTTGCTCCAACTATTCTCCACAATATCAATAATATCTCTCTCTCTCTCTCTCTCTCTCTCTCTTCTCTCTAACTTGCTCGTTCTTACTAGCTCGAGGCTACTCTTAGCGTTTGTTGCTTCCATATTTGTTCTTCATTTATTGCTTAGTATTGGCCATAAAGAACCTTGTTTGATCATACCTTAACTATTATCCCATTCCCGACTACCCCCGATAGCTCGAGCTCGAGCCAGATATCGACTTCGAGGTCCTTCATCGACCAGTTCGAGGCTCGGGCTGCAAGCTTCTCGGTTTGATTACTGCCACGCTTTAACTCGTATTTCTTCATTACACCTCATACTCTTAGCATCTACTGCTCTAACAACTGCCATAAAAATAGATAACGTATTTTTAGAGTCCCATTTACAAATTTAATTGTTGTTACCATTTTCACGGTAAACAGTTTGGCACCCACCGTGAGGCTCACCATCTGTGAGAGAATAAAAGAGAGAAATTTAGTATGCCAACCACTGCATGATAGAAAATGAATAAAGAGTAGTTTCCTAACACCTTATAGCCTCTCGAAGATAAATACAGACGTCTTCATACCTATCCGCAAGACTCTATTAGGTTTGCCCATGACTTGTGAGACCTACGTGAACCTAGTGCACTGATACCATGTTGTCACGACCCAATTACATTATAGGTCATGATGGCGCCCAACACCATTGTCAGGCAAGCCAACGTGGAAATATTAGTAGATTCTAGTTTTTACTTTACAAAAACTGTTACAACAATTTCTTAATTTGCATTTTAAATTAAGTGATAATTAGCAACGTACAATAATAATTATACAATCCCAAAAGAATAGTCTACCAATGTGTGTGCCAAGACCTGGTATCACAAGTATGTGGGCATCTAGTAGAATATACAAAAGAATAAATCTATCCTACTATCTGAAATAGAATAGACAGCCAAAAGTAAAGAGAGACTCCATCGTGCTGTTGAACAACATAGGAAGGGAGCAGCTCACCGTGGAATCTCGGACTACGATCAAGAATGTGCACTAGCCTAGGTAACCATATGTACCTGCCTCAGATCCTGTACAATTAAGTACAGAAGTGTAGTATGAATACATAAACAATATGTACCTAGTAAGTATCCTGTCTAATCTCGAAGAAGTAGAGACGAGAGGTCGACTTGACACTTACTAGGGTCAAATAATATGAGAAAGAATTACACTAAGCATGGATAGCACAAATAATTAACAATTTATAGCAAGAAGTAACATGTCCTTCCCTAGATGATATCACAGTTAACCACTTACATTTCAGGGCATATAACAAGGTTCAATCCACAGAAAAATACCAAGCAAGAAGCATGCACACGTAGTTCCGAGGTCGTACGACCCGATCCAACATAAAAATAAAGTGTGCACTGCTGGAGGGTCGAATGGCGCGAACCATAGATGCATCTATTATCCCACTCGTGAATCATACATGCGACGCGGTAAAATGTAATTAAGCACAACAAATAGGCAGACAAGAATATGTGAGGGGAGCAATTACTCACAGAAATGTCAACTTCTCTTTAAAATGTCAAGAAAATGATGTTCCTCTTATTAATTTCATTTACCACATTCAACATGATTTAAGCAATCCAAATTAACCATAAAGTTACAAGAATATCACATAAAGCATGCTTTTGGGTCCTAGACTTCCCGGACTTAAGCATAATAGTGGCTACGCAAGGACTCTCGTCACCTAGTGCGCACGTAGCCCCCGCATTTAGTGGAAAATTATTCAATTATTTCACCTAAGGGGACAATTCTCTCTTACAAGATTAGATAGGAGACTCACCTCGCTCCAAAGCGTACTTCCAATACCAAGAACGTTCTCAAACCCTCAATTTGGAGCCGAACGATCCGAAACTAATTAAACGAGGTAGAAACTAGTCAATACAAGCTCAAGAGTTCACATTTTAATTACTAAAGTAATTTCCCAACCTTAAACACAGGTTCCCTAAAATCCGACCCCGGGGCCACGTGCCCGTATTCTGAAATTTTTCGAAGAAAGTTCTTCTTTATAACCTAAGGATCAATAATATATGATTTCTACTTTATTCCATAATAAATTTCGTGGTTAAATCTAACTTTTATCAAAACCCTAGGTTTTGCTATAATCCCATGATTTTTCCTTAATCTTTGTGTGTTAATCTACCTGAGGTTCAAGTATTAAACTAGAAATAAATAGGATTAACTTACCTCAAGATGCTAGGTGAAAGTCTTCTCTCAAAAGCTCCAAAATTGCCCAATAAATGAGTGAAAATAAGCAAAAATGGCCTAGAGAAGGCCACTACCTTATGCGATTTCCGCATCTGTGCTCCTGGGCCGCACTTGCACCCACTGCTTCTGCGGAAAGAAGACCACGTCTGCGATCTGGGCCGCTCCTGCGGTTCCGCTTCTGCGGATTAAAGGCCGCATCAGTGGTCTTGGGCTACCTGGCCTGGGTCGCTCCTGCGATAGGTGGACCACTGCGGTCTCGCACCTGCAGCTTACCAACCGTAGGTGCGATTTTGACAGCAACCAGTAGCTTCATCCCTTTCCTAAATTCCTAACTTAACTCGAGCTGCGTCCGTTCGACGCTCGGGTCCCCCGGGGCCCCGCCCAAACATACCTACAAGTTGGAAATGATAAAATGGACTTGCTCGAACTCTCGAAATGCCCGAAATAAAGTTAAATATAAGAATCACCCCCAAAACCAATTGAATCAAACTTATGAACCTCAAGTTCTTCAATTTACTTTTAACGCGCCGAAGCATACATATACTACTCGGATTGACACCAAATTTTGCGGGCAAGTCTTAAATTTTATATTGGACTTGTACCGGGATCCGGAACCAACATACTTACCCGATACCAACATGATCAAACATTATTCAATTTCATTAGATTCTTAGAATTACAATTTAACAATTTCTAACAAAAATGCATTACTTGGGCTAGGGATCTCGGAATTCGATTTCGGGCATATGCCCTTGTCCCATATTTTCCTATGGACCCTTCGAGACCGTCAAAATACAAGTCCGGGTCTGTTTACTAAAAATGTTGACCAAAGTAAAACTTAGCATTCTAAGAAAATCTTAGGGAATCAAGTGTGCCTATTTCAACCTAAACTCTTCCAAATCCCGAACCAACCATCTCCGTAGGTCGTAATTTAGTTAAAGCAAGCACAGGAAGTCTTATTTAGAGGGATGAGATTCTAAAAAAAAATGACCAGTCAGGTCATTACAGATAGTGTGTTAGTTTTGCAACATAAGATTTGGATCAAATAATTCCTCTACTGTCCCATGTTCAAAATGTTGCCACGCCTATTTTTTAAGTAAGTACACTAGGCATTATGACTAGGGTAATTTTTATATGTATAAAGCACAAAAAGAGTACGATAATGGAGGAGGGGATTCTACGGTGGAAAGCTAATTGTGTTCCCAAACATGGAAATCAATTGGATCCCGTAACCTATGTGAAGTTATACCTATAGTGAAGTGCCAAATTCCTATCCACATTTGATAGACACTTGGATACCAAAAATCACTGAGAAGTGAGTCTAGGTCAACTATACAAAATGTAAACCTAAGTCAACTTTGCAAGAGAGTTAGAAGGACCCCTCCAATATAAAAAAGGTCACACATCTAAAGTAAAAGGAAACTCTCCTTATGAAAGTTAACAAAAATCAAGTGTACAAGAGGTTAATGGGAGAGATCCGATGTATCAAAAAACCTATCTTCAACCTAGATTTAAGTGTAACTTCAAATAAAGTCAGAATGTAGATAAGTATGCATGCTTTTGTGGCTGAAAGCTTCCTTTGTGCTCTATGATTGACAAAAGAGATGAAGGACTAGATGAGCTAATGACTGCTGCCCGTATGTGGATTGGAATCTGTGAATTGTGAATTTATTGAAGAAGCACAAGTGGCTTTTTCCAAAAATTGAAGTTGGACTACTGTGCTGAAGAGATCTGAAGGCATGTGATGTCTGCTGAGCTTGAAACTGATATTTTCTTCAAGAATCTGAAGCAGATGTGTTGAACTGATGGCAGTTGTCGGTAATTGATGTAGTTGGTGCAAGTTGTAGAATGAAATTGCTGGGCAGTTAGGTTAGAACCCCTAAATTTTCCCCTTATGATCCCTGTGTAGTAAAGAGTAGCTAGTTGTTGACATAATCTCACATAATTTATGTGAAAATCTGCATTGTATGGCACTAGGAAAACTAGGATTTATCCCCTAGGTGTGTCCAGTTGGTTGTTCTATTTGTGTAGGCATGTGTGTGAGACTGTGAGAAGGTGATATGCCTTGGTCCTTTGATGTGATTTCAGCAGAATGAGTAATGGAAGTGCTAATACCACACACTGAAAAACATCAAAGGGGTATACATATCCATGATCATTGTACCTGCAAAAAGAAACGAACAAGTTAGCATAAAATAGAACACACGGTTCTGTGCAATTGCCTTGTGTTCATTCACTACAATCTGGTTTTTCTGAGAAGTTATTTTAGAGGATGGTGAATGATGTGCTGAGGATGGTTGTTTTTGAGTAATGAAGTTTTTGTAAGCGTGATAAGCTTGTCTCTTCCTACCGAAAGCTTTGGAAATAAATAGTGACTGGACAAGGGTAATTCTATATGTTGGGTGGGTTCTGTGGTGGTTCTGTTGTGGTTCTCTAGGCCTTATTCGAGAATCTGGACCCTTTATGCTGGTAAGGTAGTGTTGCTGTGGGGTTGGCTCATTAGTGGGATGTGTTTGAGGCCGTGGTAATGGTTGGTGGTACATGTGTGAGGATCTGCAGAATAGAAAAAAAAAATCCTCTATGTAGAGCTGCTTGCTTAGGAGTGCGTCCAAGTTTTCAGTACCAAGCTCTACTATTTTCATGCGTGTCAACTGAGAAGATGTGAGATGAAACCTTAGGAATCATGTAAGATGAGGAAAACGATCAGATCCTCTAGAGGTGTCCCAGGTAAGGTTATATGTGTAGTTTGACTGATGACTTATTTTTTTCCATTGATAAACTCTCAGTAAAATGAGCATAGAATGTTCTAATACCATACAATAGGAGTAAATCAATGGTTTGAACATGTCATAGAGATAGGTACCTACAAAAACGAAACCATAGTTAGTTTTCAGTATAGCATGCATGATCTCCTTCCAGGGAATTTTGCCATACAACTGTTTCTTCAAAGGGTTCTTTCCCCTCTTGTCCAATTCTCCAAAGTCTATATTTAGGTTCTTGTGGGTTCTGAAGCATAATAGGGGGTGATGTGAGTTGTTGGTGGGCATGAAGGTTTGGTGTTGTTGGGAAAAGAGATGGTTGTTAGGGTGAGATATGGTGAAGGTGTGAGAAAAATGTGATGAATCTTTGTTGTTGTTGGGAATATGTTGTGATGGTTGAGGGTGTGCTAGATTCCTGAGCATGGATTGGATGGCTGAATATGGCTTAGTAGGGTGATTGGTGTCTTGATGATAGTATTTAGGGCAATTATTATGGTTTGGTTGTAGTTTGTGCATGTAGTATAGGGAGGTTTTTGTTGTTTCAGTGTTCCTGTAATCTGCCCCTATTCTCTGATCAATTCACAGTAGATTGAATATGAATGATATTCATACCACACCCTAGAAAAGGATCAAAGAGCAGTGCAAACTATCCAAGAAAAAATCAGCAAAAAAGAAACTGTTAATGTAACCTTGTGTAACAGTATATTCTGCCAAAAGGGTCTGACCAGGGTGTTGGTAATGCGGATTGTTAGGACTTCTCCCATATTTTTCTAATGCTTAACCATAACCATTAGAGGAGTTGGAAGTAGAAGCAGTATGTGATGTGAGCTGAATTTATTAGCTTTCTTGTGTCTGAAGGCTGGGAATCCTTTTTGGTCAAGTATGATTTAACCTTTGATATTAGAAAGGAGGTCTTGTATATAGCGATAATGTGTCAACTGGGTTAACTGGTGGATGAATTTGGACAATGAATTTGCAGGGAAATTGGCTTCCCTATACAATTGTGAGAACTTGACCTCATCACATAATTGGCAGAGGTATTTCAGCTTCTAAATAGGCATATCTATGGTACATGGTGGCACTATATTGTTGCTGAGCCAGTGAATCAACAATGATGAGTCAGCTTGCAAGTGTATTTTGGTGCATTCATTGTCCAGGAACCATTGAATGCCAATGATAGTTGCTTTTGTTTCTGCTAGATTATTGGTGCCTTCACCAAGTGGACAGGCTATGGCATGACTAAAGTGGCCCTTATGATCCCTCACAATGACTCCAGCTTCAATTTTTCCTGGGTTGGTAAGTACACTACCATCACTATTTACTTTCACAAAATTAATTCCAAGTTTCTACCATATCACCTGAATGGTGGTAATACGTTTCAACTCATCCACCATAGTATAGAGATCAATCCAGTTATGGGACCAGTTTATGTGGGGATAACTAGCTTTTAGGAGGAGATGAATGTCTGAGTTAATAGCAAAGATAACTTTGAGCATAGAGGAAATTCTGCCCTCATACTTAGCACTGCATCTATTTTTCCAAAGATTCCAGCGTATAATGATGGGAATTGTGTCCATCAGTAATTGTTGGATTTCATTGTTACTCTTGTGGAACCACCACTTTATTAGAAGCATCTTAAGAGACAAGTCATCAGTGTTCAGCCCTGTAATGCCTATAAATTTTATCCATACAGCTCTGTCAAAGAAAACTCTGCTGAAAATGTGTTCAATAGATTCAACTTGAGGTTGTTAAAACACACATCTGATGGCAGTGGGATTACCAAATGTAACAACTATGTCATCAGTTGGAAGCTTATTCCTTAAAACTCTCCACAGGAAAAAAGACCATTTGAATAGGATTTTTTTTCTGCCAAGTTTTCTTGTTGGAAAAATTGATCTGCTTGTTATCTCTAATTATTTCCCATGCTGAGGAACATGTAAAGTTACCAAAGGTATTTGGTGACCAAATATCTTCATCAGAGATTTGTGGGTCATAATGAATAAGAGTTTGAAGGATTTGGGGGATCATGTGTGCCGGGGCAATGACATTCAGTTTTTGCAGATTACATTGACTTGAATCCCATAATTGACCTGGTCTTCCTCCTCTAATTCTACTATTGGCAAGTGAACCTGTGCCCAACTAGTTATCCCTTGAGAAGCTGGAATTGCCTGATTGTAATCTCCATTAAATGTGCTGATCTACCTCCTTTTTGTTGACTGTTAATTTCTTCTATGAGCAAAAACTTTCTCTCTCTCTCTATATATATATAAATTAGAAGTAAATTCAAGAATTGGTTCACCACTTATAATAAAAAAATGAAAGTTTTGTTAAAAAAGAAAAACCAATGGATAAGTATCAACTTACAATAGAAAAAATCATATGGCTAAGTATTCTGGCACCTCATACTTTATGAAGGAAAAAAAATAACCATTGATTGAGATAACTAATTAACCTAGCTGGTAATGCAGAGCAAAGGTTCCACTTTCTCTCTCTAGAAAATCCCCGCCGTCACTGTAGCATTGAATTCGAGCTACTGTTCATCGCAGCATTTTTTGCGATTTGAACTTGCTAATGCTCGTGTAAGGCAGCAATGGCTGCGTTGAACTCTCCCCAGTCCTTGGCTGTGGGAGAGCAAGCACCTGGGATCTACATTCCTCCAAAAATGAATTATGCAGCAACTGTGACTAAAGAAAATGTGCGACAAATCCAACACACAGTTCTATGTCCAGTTAGATTCGAACATGGAGAACCAACCGTTGAATTCACCACAGATGAGGTGAAAGAGTTTGTCATAGAGGAAGGTTTACACCAAGCAGTTGTCATCAAATTCTCTTATGGAAAACCAGAACTTCACGACTTCAGAAGAATTTTTCCAAAACAGTTCGATGTGAAGGGATCGTGTAACATCGGGCAGCCGGAGTTTAGACATTTACTGATGCGATTCGATCTTTATGAAGATTATGTAAACTTTGTTTCCAGATCTACTGGGCACATTAACTCAAATGGAGATGAGTTCTTCTTCAGAACTTTTCCTTGGACGATTGGATTCGATCCAAGAATTAAGACATCGAAGGCTGTGGTGTGGATCTCATTCCCAGATCTTCCACCAAATTATTTTGCTAAGAAATCTTTGATGTCAATTGCATCTGCAGTTGGAAAACCTCTTGCTATTGATAAGGCGACGAAAGATCGAACAAGGCCAAGCGCTGCGAGGGTTAAAGTGTTGCTGGATCTGCTGGATAAGCATCCCAAAAAAGTAAAGATTTCAGTCGTCGACAAACTTTCTGGAAAATTTAATAATTTCCGTCAAAAGGTTATATATGACTACCTGCCAATGTATTGTACATGTTGTAATCACCAAGGGCATGATGAAATTTCATGTCGCGCGATGAAAGGAAGGAATAAAAATGCAAAGGAAAATACAGAGCAAAATAGTCGAACTGATTTGGATGAGAATTGTGTTGAACAACTTCAGGGTGATGCAAGGCAATTATTGAATGCAATAAGAGATGCCAATCAGCTGGAAATTAATGACAATGTGACTAAAATGCAAGGAGCGGTCAATGACACTTCAAATACTCAGAATAAGTCTAAAGGTAAGGCTATTGCTACAGGAACTCTGGCGATCTTCACAGGTCAAAAGACTACTGGACATATAGGAGGACAATAGAAAGAGGTGAAGGATAAGCGTGTGAAGCCTGTCAATAATGAGAATTGTGTTCAAACAAAAACAGGACATGAGACTATGACATTGAGTGCTGCAACCAAGGAGAATCAGATGATAATGGCATTGGTGGAGATCGAAGATGAGCATACAGACCATGTCCAGATTCGGAATAGCTTTGCAGTTTTAGGAATGGAAAAAGCTGATGACAATGAAGGAAATAATCTGATGTTGATAGGGAAAACCTCTGCTGCCAAAAACAGAGCTAACATGGAACCAAATGGCAATTTGACTGCAACTGCAGATGCTATTACTCAACTTCCAAACTATGATGCACGTACAAAACAATTGTCAAAAGATACAAATCAATTAAATCCAAATGCTATTGCTTTTAATCTTTGTGCTAAACAGATTGAGCATCAAAAGCACAAAAAACAAGAGTCCACAGCACAATGGGCTAATAAGATATTTGGAAGCAAGTTAGTAACCACTACTCGTGTCAGGATATCCCATCTCAAGATACATATGAATCATCGGAACAAGTGAATGAGAAGGACAGATTAGCTCTGACTAGTGGCAAGCTTTGGGAGGACCAAGCTGAGGAGGATTCTGAAGAAGGAGAAATTCCAAAAGGAATAAATGAAGAAGCTGAAGCTGATCAGGAGGTCATAGAGGAGGAAGATCAAAGTGTAAATGATAATGCAGCTGTTGTAGCAGAACATACTCGAGATCCAAACAGAGCAAATACTCTGTTTCAAAACAGAGAAAAGGTCAAAAACATACCAAAGGAGGAAAATAATACTGCAGCCTGCAGTTAAGCCAGGAAACAACCAGCTACAACAATTACAGGCGCCTCAATGCACTTGGACAAAAATGATAAGTTGGGTGGATTAAAATGCAACGCTGAAGGGGAACAAGGGATGAGTAAAAAAACTGACAATCAAAAAGAGGTTGGTGATAACAGTAGGGTGATGATACTCAAGTATATTGATACCAAAGGCGTAATGACTCATTGTCCCTCTCATGAATTGGCAAGACCAGTTATTAATCAAGAAAAAGAAGATGAAATCATTCTGGGAAATGGTAGAGATTTAGATGAGGAATCCACAACTCAAAACTTCATCAACGTGGCAAGAAAAGGTGATATCTCTCCAACTCATATAGCCAAAGCTAAATCTGTTGCAAAAGGAAAAAAAGGAAAGATTAACAGAAACAATTCTGGCATGCCTACTGCTGGGATCCAAACTCGACGAGGTAGTTCTAAATCAAATAATTGTTAATGGATGCAATTATTTGGAATATTAGATCCGTCAATACGCAACGAGCCTTTGAGATGCTCGTAAAAATGCATAAACAACATAATTTCGATTTTGTTGGTCTCATGGAACCAATGCAGGATGGCTCAAAGCTGGAATTATACAGAAGACAGATAGGATTTTCTCAAGCATTTTCTAACATCTCAAATAAGGTGTGGGCTTTCGTTGACGAACTGTACGACGTCACAATTCTATATGACATGGAGCAGCAGCTGACATTATAAATGACTCATACAGAAACACGAATTGTCCAAAATGTTACTTATATGTACACGATATGTACATATGAGGATGGATATATTACTGTGGCTATGCATCATTTTTTGTAAAAACTGCTACTGGTGGTATTAGTACAATGTACTCAATCCAGTGTAGGGGAACCAAGGATGAGCATAAGTATAGCAGCATATATAGGAAGGGACAAATCGATGGCCCAGACTGGTATACATTGTCATGCGCGCATCAATTTTTGGACACGATCTGTGGGCAGGAATGTTGTACAATGGCAAGAAGGTCAATTGCAAATTCACTTATCAGCACCACAGGGATCAACACACATGAAGAATCAGGCCCAAAAGATAGTGAATAATCTGGAAATGGAACTCAAATGTGGCACCTTAGAGCTGATATCGACATGGCAATCCACAGGCAATTTTTGGTCAAAATTTGCGGACAAAACTACAGCATATGGAGCTGGGATCTCAGCAACTCAATATACAATAACATATCAGAAACACACTCAAGGGAAGGAATCAACAAAAAAGAAGAGGAAGATAATCAAAATAGAAAACAAAAACGAGGCAAGCGGGCAACTAAGAGCAGAAATTATGAAACTCTTATACAGGAGCTTTTGGAGCTTTTGTTTTAAGGAATTCATGAGCAACTGGAACAACAATGAAGCAATATTAGGAGCTTTACACCATCAAGGAGAAGAAGAGCATATCATGATCGAAGGAGATTTGATAATTTGTTTTGGTAATTACATCTTAAGGAATTTTGATAGTCTTCTTCATGTGATACCAATGTTGAGTACTCTACTCAATAATGGTAATAGGCGCTATGTAATTCTCAAATTTCATTACTTTCATTTTGTAAGACCTCCGGACAAACTATGTTTTTGATTTTTGATTTTATTATTATATATATATGAAACTAGCCCTAGGCCCTTGCCTAGAGGATTGCCAAAAAAAAAAAAAACCTAACTGGCTGTTAGTATTTAGTGAGCATAAGTTTTGTAGCTATGATATATATAGTGAAAGAAAAAAATTACTAATAAAGTCCTCACGATGGCAGTGCTTATGAGACACTCTTGGCGAATCCCACATTGATAAATTACGGGAGAGATGCTAAGTATTTAAGTAAATAAACCTTAGACCCCAGTGACCAATTTTAAAGCCGTGCGAGCCTAGGCCCAAAACAAATAATATCACTAGTGGGCTGAGCTGTTATATATGGTATCAGAGCCACTATGCGTGCAACCTTGAACGATGGTGGAGCAAACCTTAGCGAGGGCGCTGAGTTTCTAAGGGGATTGTATGTGATACCCAAGGTGAATCCCACATAGACAAAACACAAGAGATATACTAGGTATATAAGTAAATAGGCCTTAGACCCTAGTGACACATTTTAAAGCCGTGCGAGCCTAAATCCAAAGCGGACAATTTTACTAATGCACTGTGTTATTATATCTGGTAGCAGAGCCGCTCCGCGTGCAACCTTGAATTGTTGTGGGGAAAAATCTTAGAGAGGATGCTGAGTCCTTAAGGAAGGTGTATGCGACCCTAGGCGAATCCCATAGAGACAAAGTACGCAGAGATGCTGAGTATATAAGTAAGTAGACCTTAAACCCTAGTGACACATTTTAAAGCCGTGCGGGCCTAGGCTCAAGACGGATAATATTACTAGTGGATTGGGCTGTTACAAAATAGTACTCCCTCTGTTCCAATTTATATGAACCTATTTCTTTTTTGATCCGTTCCAAAAAAAATGATCCCTTTCTAAATTTAGAAATAATTTAGCTTAAACTTACAATTCTATCCTTAATGAGAAGCTTTTATAATCACACAAATACTCTGGGCCCAATTTTGACTTGTTTAGGACCACAAACTCCAAAAGTATTCATTTTTTCTTAAACTTTGTGCCCGATCAAATAGGTTGACATAAATTGGAACAGAGTTAGTGAACTAAAAAGACTTAAAACTATCAAAGTAATTTCTTCTCCTACAGAAAGAAGCGTTTAGAATGCTAATATCCTAGAAACCTAGGAAAAATTCTTGTTCTACATATGATAAATTTGAGTTCCTATGAATAGTTAAAGTTATCCTATATATTTATGAGAGTGAGCCTCTTCTGTGAAATAATTTAATAATGTATAGAAATAATTAATTCATAAACCATATGAGATATGTATGTAGTCTTTCCCACAAAGTAAGCAAAATATCTATGGCTCAAAGTCAGTAACTAAAAAGTAAAACCTAGTATAAGTTTAAGATGATTCAGACTACTGCATTTTCAAGTGTAGCTATATATGGTCATTTTTCATCAAAACATCAAATACTATAAGTTGCATACTGAGGAGTCATTTTGCAAAGATTAACACATATTCTTCCTATAATTATACAGTAAAATAAATTCTGGCATTTCCACATCAAAGTCTTGTGAGTTGCCCTTAGCTCAAGCCATTTTGCAATTATGAATAAGAAAACATCTTCACCAGATTCTCATAATCATGTGAACAAATTGATTTAACAACCGCTCAAGAAAAATATGTCATAATAGCAATATAAGCAATGCAGTAGAAATGAATTAACAAAGTAATGACCCCTTTTATTCGACTTCAAACAATTGAATTCCAAAGCAAAGAGAAAGAATAGAAAAATATAAGCATGTAAAATACGAACTTAATATTTTATAAGTAAATAATAGTGCTTATTTCAGTGAATTGAAAGCAATGCGAATGGGTAAAAAGTACTATTCATTGGATAAATTAGTGTCTGCTAAAAAAATAGGCTCTTTTAATTCTCCTTTTTGTATCTTCAGCTACAAAGATGAGTAACATTAATAATAAAGGAAACGATCAAACCTAATATAATAAAATTCATCTAACTTTGAGGAAAATATCATTAACTTTTTTAAAATTACATAGCTGACCTTGTGAAAGTTTATTCATATAAAAGAAGATAAATATAATTGTTTAGATTTGTTATGAAATACTTGATTATGGTGGATGTCCATAACTCCTAAGGGAGTAACACCCACTATTCTTCTCCATTAACCTCCCACTACTTCTTACCATTATGGATGTAACTCCCACACCTCCATGATCTTCCCTCATCTTCTCAATAGTTAATATCATGTTCATGACATCCCTTTGTATTACCTATATCATCCTATAAAATAGAGGGTTTGGACATCACATTGTATACACTTTGAATACATGGAAGAAATAAGAATCTCTCTTCTCTTTCTCTTTACATTCTTGTCTATTTTTTTGTTTTATATTATTACTTTGAGGTAAGTTTCTTAATACGTTATCGACACGAATTGCTTATTTCATAATCTTCTATTTCAAGATTATGTGGTAGGTGTTCTTTAATTTCTATGGCTTTGGCCATACCATTTTGGAGGCAAGGTAACTTTATTTTAATTTTTCTTCATAATAGTAAGGGTTTATACAATTGAACTAGACACAAATATTAAACTTTATGTTCTTTTAATCCTAAGAAATTATATCTAATATGAAGTTGACCATTTGTAAGTTTTTTTGACTTCATTCATCACAATGGTGTTTTTAGTGTTCTGCAGAAATATATGGCATCTTGAGATCACAATGCCTAATAGTACATAAAGTTGATGATTAAAAGAAATGTCTTAGCGCAAAATTATAGCAATAATTATGAAGTGGTAATATTTTAAATGGTTCCAGTCTATTATGACATTGGTTAAGGGTAAGACAATGGGTTCAAGTCCCAGCGCAACATACGAGTAAGACATCGGATTCGAGTCCTAATGCACCATGATAGTAAGAGTTGAGTTCGAGTCCCAATTCATTATGGCCTAACATGCATTTATAGGGGTAATGCATTGGATTTGAGTCCCAATGCATCATATTGATGATATAATGATGACTAAAAAAAAATAAATATATTTTTCATGAAAAAGCATGAATCTTATCCCACTTGATTTGCTCCATTCTTAAAGTGAATGTGATAGAGGTGCATAATAAGTCTAAATGAAGACAAGTGGTTGACTAATGTACGCGGACGTGCCAAAGATCTAAATAATAATAGTCATCATTATGATAATTGTAAAAAGGAGAACAATAAGGGTTCTCAAAATATTACTTCAAAATGTGAAGGTGATGTTTGCCATCAATGTTGTATGAAAATAATAATGCACTTCCATATGATTATAGTCCACTTGAAGAGAATGTGACTTGTGATAATGCATATTACTGTGTAGTTACATGAATATGTCATTGGTCGCGTACACGTGGTACGCCAAAAAGTATTTTGCCATGCCTTACAAAAAGTTATTAAAGGCAAAATTAAAGCAAGAAATAATTTTGCTTATGATAATTTTGACCATGACAATTATTAAGATATAATTTTCTCCGTGAAGGAGACATTCACCATATGGATGGTGTGACAAAAGATCTTGTAGTACAAAATTAATTAAGAGCTCCGGAAAAGCTAATTTGTTACTACTTGGATAATAAAATTGTCCATGACATTGATATTGTAGTAAGTATCAAAAGGAATTTTTGAGTTGCAAATATATTAGCCAAAGTGGTTGGCATATTGAGACTATAAATGAAAGGAAGATTGAATATCTTCATATTACTATAATCATACCGGGTAAATATGAAAGGTTACCCGACTTTTCTTCTATTTGTACTACACATGTATAAGCATGATGATGAATCACATGCCACAAGTACATAAGAGGTTTACTGAAACAAATATTAGTTGGCATGATCGGTTGGCCATCCCGATTTATTGATGCGAAAAATGATTGAGAATTCACATTGGCATATATTGAAGAATTATGAGATTCGTCGAGAATTCTCACGTACGACTTGTTCTCATGATAAACTGATTACAATACCAACTGGGATTGAGATTGTATTCCCTGATTTTCGGAACGTATAAAAGGTGATATATATATGGGCCCAATCACCTGCTAAGTGAACCGTTTACTAGATGCATCTATTGTATAGTCACATGCACGTTTGTTATTAACTTGCAATTTGGTTTTTCCAAGGTTGTTTGCTCAAATTATTAGAGCAAAATTCCGGAATATAAATTATGATAATTTATCTTGATAATGCTGGTTTAAATCCAAGTTGGTTTAGCGGAAATTGTATGCCTCCAATTATAGCTAAGTCATTGGTTATGAGAACAAAATTTGCAAATAGAAATTTGATATGAGGTGTATTATTTAATATACAACATCACTTGTATGCATCTAGCCAACAAGTTATGATAAATTTTCCCCATCACAATTGGTTGAGGGTCAAGAACCAAATATTCCCATCTAGAAATATGGATGTGCTATATGATTTAATTGTTCCACCACAATGCACAATGATGGGTCCCCAAAGAAAGTTGGGGATATGTGTTTGTGATCCCAGCATTAGGGGGAGAAAATTGGCAGCTGAAAAAGTAATCATGGAATGAATTATTATGAGTGTACATAGATCCTCGTACAAAACAAATGTGAACTTGAAGTTCAAGTGATAATTCATTCGTAAAATATTGCCAAGCGTATTTGCTGACCCAAAGCTAAATATTATATTTCAGCTGCTAATTCTCCAAATAGAATAAAGTCCATGATGGACATAGTTTATAGAACGCATGAAGCGAAATAGACTAATCGGTTCCAAAGATAAAACTCCTTGAAGAAGGAGGGGAGCAAATGATAAAGATGGTCATACTAAGGAGGCAAGTGCTCTATAAGAGCACCATAACATAATACTTTATAAGACCTCATAGAAGAAGCTCAGGTACCTAAAAATAATGAGATCTCGATAAGTTATGTCTTTATTGTGTGATAATGGAACCGATGTAAAATGATCATCGATGATATTGTTGATATAATGTAGTGCTCAATATTTTTAATTTTGACGAGGATTTTGAGCTCAAATCTGTCATGGAATTTGGATAGATAAATGATTGGTCAATGAAAAATATTCAATTAAGATTGACTTCAATTGGAAAATGTGAAGTTTTGAACTGATATTCCCAGCACCTAAAAGTATAAAATCAATGAGGTGACACAAGATTTTACGTAAATGTCCCAGTATTGATTATATGGAAACATGTTCCCTTGTGGTGGGTACAATTGCTTTCAGATTTTAGTCTGGAAATACCTGATAAATTTGATATGCGTATATAAAAATCATTGAAGGATTTAAACTGTTCTAAAGCATATTAAGGTTCCCAAAAAATTCATTAAATAAAGCTTCAGCAAGTCCTTATGTGGATTAGAGCATTCATGGCGTACATGATTTATTTTTGTGTCAATTGCAATTGGTGCATTATGTATCTTGCTAGAACCACGAGTATAACAATATGCTAGCGAGATATACTTTAATTCCTATATAAAGACACTGGAATACTATTATGATTATATTGCAAAAGAAGTCCTTGATATAGATTTTCTTATTCTAACAAATATTGTCAAGGTTATGTTGGTTATAAAAATCCAGGGCATGGTTCGTTGTTCAAATAATATATTTGGCTGTGAGCGTAATGCCAAATTATGATATTCAACAAGATTTCAATTACATTGAAGATGATACTGCATGCATAGCTCAATTGAAAGAAGGACTATCGAATGAGACAAAGTAAAACGTATTTCACTAAAGTTCTATCTCAGACATGATTGATGTTCAACAAATTTATTCTAGTGATAATTTGGCAAACTTCTTCACAAGGCATTGCCAACCTCAACAATTGAGAAGTTATTATAAATGATTGGAATTTAACGTCTTTGAGATATCAAGTGATATTTTTATCAGGGGGAGTATAGCACGCGTTGCACTCTTTTTCCCTTCGCACAGATTTTGTCCCACTGGATTTTCCTGGCAAGGTTTTTAATGAGGCAATAAGTAATGCGTATTACAAGATATGTATAATCTTTTTCCTTCACTAATATTTTTTCCCACATGATGTTTTCTTAGTAATGTTTTAACGAGGCACATTATCTTTGGACATCCAAGGGGGAGTGTTATGAAATACTTGATTATGGTAGATGTCCATAACTCCTAAGGGAGTAACACCCACTACTCTTCTATATTAACCTCTCACTACTTCTTACCATTATGGATGTAACTCCCACACCTCCAGGATCTTCCCCCATGTTCTTAATAATTAATACCATGTTCATGGCATCCCTTTGTATTACCTATATCATCCTATAAATAGAGGGTTTGGGCATCACATTGTACACACTTTGAATACATGAAAGAAATAAGAATCTCCCCTCTCTTTCTCTCTACATTCTTGTTTTTTTTTGTTTTATATTATTACTTTGAGCTAAGTTTCTTAACAAGATTAAAGTATTGAACTTTCTCTCTCTAGAATGAGAATTCCTCTCAGCGACTGCTGAAATGGCGAGGAAATCAAAAGCTAGAGGATGATGTCAGCAGATCAACTAGAGGAGGAGGTCAATAGATCCAAAATGGTGGTACCGAGATTCAAGGCTCAAACAAGGCTATGTCGCTAACGATTTATTTGAAGAAATCAAGGAATGTGAATGTCCTACAAGGAATTGTACCACTAGATGTGAATCAAGCATCGACCTCGATCACACCATATATGTCTCAAGGAAAAGCAATTGTGAGTTGAAAGAAATGCAAGGATCCACTAGGATGCTTTCATGGGTAGACATGGTGGAAAGTGAGGATGAAGGGAGAAGCAAATTGCAAATCTTATACTCCAGATTGATTTCATGGAGTAAGGTAGTAGGTAAAAATTCAGAAATTGAGGGTTTCAAGTTGAGCCCACAGGTGCAAGATAAGGAGAATGTAAAACTTATAGTGGAGGATATCAAAGATTAAGTTGAATACGGTCAAATAGCGGTAGTATATTACGTACCAGGATCAAACCCTCCCTAAGAAGTCATGGAAGGATACTTTCAGAGAATTTGGAGGAAAGTAGGTATTGACAAAATAGCTCATGTTCATAGAGGTGTGTTTCTTGTTAGATTCTACCAAGCTAAAAGCAGGATCAAAGTGATAGAAGAGGGAGTCCAGATGTTCGACAGAAAACCTTTAGTAGTAAAGCTTTGGCAACCAGATATGGAAGTGATAAAAGAAACTATTGATAAAATTCCTATGTGGATACGGCTAATGGGATTATATATAAAATATTGGAGGCAAGGTGCTCTAACAAAAATAGCATGAATGGTGAGAAAACCTTTAAATGTCGACAAAGCTATTTCTCAGAAAGAGAGATTGACTTATACAAGAGTGCTTGTTGAAGACTCAATAAATAAGAGTTATCCATCGTCTGTGATGTTTGAAAATGAACATGGAAAGATGATTGAGCATGAAGTATATTATGAGTGGAAGCAAGTTTTATCCTCTAAATATAAAAAGTTTGGGCATAAGGTGAAAGAGTGTATAAAAATATTGATCGAGGAAGTAGACAAAGAGATATAATAGAGGAAGCAAGTATAGAAGGAGGAAGAAGATAAAACAAAGGGTGTACATGAAATACCACTAAAGGAAGGATAATAAATAACAGTACCAACATAAAAAGAGGAAATGGAGTGAATATAAAAGATACTGTCAAAACTGAAAATACACTTGTAGCAAGGGAAACTCAAGAGGGAAGGAGAAATAAAAATCAAAGTGAGAACGAAGCTAACTCGTCAAACCCTAGTAGAGAGAAAACTGGTATAGGTTCAGAAAATGGGAGGGGTGGGGGTAACCCCCTCCTAGTGGATAGATTGACTTTTGGAATTCCAAAGGAATGAATAAGTTAGATAAATAGAAAGAAATGAATCAGTTTATGCACAATAGTAGAGGTAGGTCTATATGGTCTCCTAGAAACTAAGATTAAGAGAGACAAAGCTCACCAAGCTGCTCTTAACCTATGTAATGGTTAGTCATTTACTCCTAATTTGACACAACATCCTGGGGGGAGGATTTGGTTATTGTGGAAACTACAAATATATGAAGTAAGTATCGAATATGTCTGAAAAAATTATACATAGTAAACTGTGGCGTGAAAGTATTACATAAGAACTAAATATTATTGTAACGATCCGACCGGTCGTATTGAGCTTTTGCACTCCACTCGCCAGTTCTCGGGCATTACTTACCCCGTGTGATGTATTATGACTTATGTAAATCGTCGGTTTTGGTTTTCAGGGTAATCAGAATAAATTTGGAAGAACAGTTCTCAATTTGAAACTTAAAATTTGAAAGGCTCGACCAAGATTTGACTTATTGTTATATGATCTCAGATCAGAATTTTTATGATTTCGTTAGCTCTGTTAGGTGATTTGGGACTTAGGAGCGTGATCGAAATGTGATTTGGAGGTCCATGGAAGGTTTAGGCTTGAATTGGCGAAAATGGTATTTTGGCGTTTTCTGGTTGATAGGTGAGATTTTGATATAGTGGTCGGAATAGAATTCGGGAAGTTGCAGTAGCTCCGTTGTGTCATTTGGGATGTGTGGGCAAAATTTCAGGTCATTCGGACGTGGTTTGGTATACCTTTTGATCAAAAGCGTAATTCGAAAGATTTTCGAACCTTAGGTTTAAATTTGATGCGATTTGATGGATTCTATGTTGTTTGAAGTGTTTCAAAGATTTGTATAAGTTTGGGTAGTGGTATATGACTGGTTTGTGCTTTTGGTTGAGGTCTTAGGGGCCTCAGAGTGATTTCAGATGGTTAGAGGAAGGTTTGAAGATGAGTTGGGACAGCTGAAGCATGTTGTTGCTGTCATAACCGCACCTACGGTTGGGAGGCCGCAAGTGCGATAATCAAAGAGCAGAAGTCGGTCATAGATGCGGCCAAAAGGAAGTTCTTCAGGAAACGCAGAAGCGGTGAAGTGGGCGCACCTGCGGAAGCGCAAGTGCGAGTTTTTAACTGTAGATGCGGAAATTGTCATTTTAATGAAAACCGCAGATGCAGTTGAATAGCCACAGAAGCGGGACCGCATAAGCGGTAAAAGGACCGCATGTGCAAAAATGCCTGGTTCAAAAAGTATAAAAGGTTCCCTTTGCGATTTTGAGAGGGTTTTCATCATATTTCATTCAGGAGAAAGCTTGGGAGAGCTAATTGAAGAGTGAATTCAAGAGGATTTCGTGGAGATAAGATTTTTGGACCCTAAACTTATTTCTATGATGAATTTTCACATTTTAAGCTTGAAATCTATGGAAAATCAGTAGCAAAATAGGGGGTTTAGGGCTTGGAAATTTTAGACCTTAATCTAGGGATTTGTGGGGTCATTTGTGATCGGATTTTGGTATTCTTGATATGTATGAACTCGTGAGAGGATGATGATTCCATTGATGTTAATTTTGTCAGATTCCGAAACATAGGCCCGGGGGCCGAGTTTGGTCAATTTCGGAATTTTTGGTATAAATTAGATATTTTCGAGTGGCTTTATTCCTTTAGCATATTTTAATGGTTATGTACTAATTGTGGCTAGATTTGGATCATCCGGAGGTCGATTCGTGAGGGCAAAGGCATTGCGGGTTAGAGTTTGAACCAAATTGAGGTGATTAATGATTGTAAATGTTGTCTTGAGGGTATGAAACTCCAGATTGCATATCGTTGTGCTATATTGAGGTGACACACATGCTAGATGATGAGCGTGAGGTCGTGCACTATTGGGTATTGTGACTTAGTCCATCCTAAATGATTGTTTTACCGCGTATTTATTGAAAACTATTTGCTATCATTAAGTTTTGGGCTGAATGCCATATTTGGGCCTCGTGCCAACTATTTGAACCTTTATGGGACTTTTCCTAATTATTTCCTTACTGTTTTGATTTTATACGTGAACTCAGTCATGCTATATTCTACTATTTTCATCACTTAGCCATGTTTACTCTGTTTTAACACATTAAAAGACATTTTTGGCTGATCATCATGTTTTACTGTTGCCTGAGTGGCTTATGAGTTTCTGACTGAGTAAGGTCGAGGGCCTGTGTTGAATACACTGTTGAATGCTTTCTCTTAATCGTACTAAGATAGGATCTTCATATTGTCGTGGTTTTACCTCGGCTACCAAAGATGATTCTGATGTATTCTGTACAGTAACACCTCCGTCATCAGAGTCTAACAATCTGATTCTCATATTGGCTAGCTGATGAAGCTCTTTAATCAACCCCCATCTACCTGCCTCAATATGTACTAAGCTTCCCATTGATTTACGGCTGAGAGCGTCTGCCACAACATTGGCTTTACCGGGATGATACAATATCTCGACGTCGTAGTCTTTCAATAATTCAAGCCACCTACGCTGCCTCAAATTCAACTCTTTCTGCTTGAAGATGTATTGTAAACTCTTGTGATCTGTGTAGATGTCAACATGGACGCCATATAAGTAGTGCCGCCATATCTTCAAAGCATATATTACTGCAGCCAATTCCAAATCATTGGGTTGGATAATTCTTTTCATGCTTCTTCAATTGTCTTGATGCATAAGCAATCACATTCCCACGCTGCATCAATACGCACCCCAAACCTATACTTGAGGCATCACAATATACCACATAACCTTCTGTTCCTTCAGGAAGAGTGAGCACTGGTGCAGATGTCAATCGATTCTTCAGCTCCTGAAAACTACGTTCACAAGTGTCAGATCACTGGAATTTGGTAGCTTTTTGTGTTAACTTAGTCAATGGTGATGATATAGAGGAAAATCCTTCTACAAACCGCCTATAATATCCTGCTAGCCCTAGGAAGCTGCAGACTTCTGATGGTGTTATAGGTCTCGGCCAATTCTTTACTACATCGATCTTCTGAGTGTCGACACTAATACCCTCATCAGATATCACATGGCCAAGGAATGCTACTGAGTTCAGCCAGAATTCACATTTGGAGAGCTTAGCATATAACTTACGATCCTGAAGCGTCTGTAATACTATCCGCAAGTGGCCCGTATGTTCCGCCTCCGAACGAGAATACACTAGAATGTCATCAATGAATACAATCACGAACACATCAAGATAGGGCTTGAATATAGTATTCATGAGATCCATAAAAGCTGTTGGGGCATTTGTTAGCCTGAACGACATCACCAAGAACTCAAAGTGCCCATATCTTGTCCGGAAGGCCGTCTTTGGAATATCCTTCTCCCTAACCCTCACCTGATGATACCCTGAACGTAAATCAATCTTAGAGAAATACTTGGCACCCTGGAGTTGGTCAAACAGGTCATCAATTCTTGGAAGTGGATACTTGTTCTTTATAGTAGACTTATTCAACTGTCGATAGTCGATACACATACGTAACGACCCGTCTTTCTTACGCACGAATAGGACTGGTGCACCCCAAGGTGAAGTGCTAGGCCTAATAAAGCCCTTATCCAGCAAGTTTTTCAACTGCACCTTCAACTCTCGCAACTCTGCCGGGGCCATTCTGTATGGAGGAATAGAGATCGGTTGAGTGTCAGGCAACACATCAATGCTAAACTCAATCTCCCTTTTAGGAGAAAGGCCTGGGAGTTCATCTGGGAAAACATCTGGAAATTCGTTGACCACAGGGATTGATTGTAACGTAGGCGGTTTCGCCTACGCATCCCTAACGCGAACGAGATGATAAATGTAACCTTTTGAGATCATTTTCCTTGCCTTAAGATAGGAAATAAACCTACCTTTCGGTGTAGCAATGTTCCCTTTCCATTCAATGACGGGTTCACCCGGAAATTGGAACCTAACCATCTTCGTACGATAGTCAACATTTGCATAGCATGAGGCCAACCAGTCCATTCCCATTATCACATCAAAATCAACCATTTCTAACTCAAATAAATTTGCCGAGGTTTGACGACTACAAATCATCACAGTGCAACCTCTATATACCCTTCTAGCAATCACAGAATCTCCTATCGGAGTAGATACCGCGAGGGGTTTACTTATCAATTCAGGTTCAATACCAAACTTATTAGCCACAAAGGGTGTAACATATGATAATGTAGATCCCGGATCAATCAGCACATATACATCATAAGAAAACACAGATATAATACCTGTAACAACATCTGGAGACGACTCGAGATCCTGTCGACCTACTAGAGCATAGGTTCGATTTTGAGCACCCTCGAACTCGGCACTGCACCTCTACCCCTACCACGACCTGTCGACTGCTGAAAACCCCGTGCTGGAGGTCGAACTGATGAGGAAGAACCAGACACAGATCCAGTCGGCTGAGCCATACCATCACCTCCTCTATTAGGACAATCCCGCATCATATGGCCAGGATGTCCGCATGAATAGCATGCATCAGAACCTCGACGACACAGTCCAAAGTGGGCCTTGCCGCACTGATCACAATGTGGTGTTGGGGGTCTCATCTGACTAGTATCCCTGTGATGTTGCAAGCCAGATGCCCGCGAACTCTGACCTGGACCAGAATAGGATCGATCATATCGAGGCCTCTGAAACTGTGGAGGAGCACTAGCTAAAGGCGATGCCGAACTCCTCGAAAACTGTGGCCTGATGCGGCCTCTGAAGTCATCAGAATACCCTGCAAATCTCGCCCTCTTATGCTGGCCTCTATCCTGCTCCCTAACTGCCCTCTGCTGGCGCTTACGATCCTCTAGGGTCTGGGCATAAGCTTGAATACGGGAAATATCCATGCCCTCCACCAAGGAGGCTGTCGTACACTCATTTATCAAATGTGGTCCCAACCCATTCACGCACATATGCACCCTATCACTCATCTCGGCCACCATATGGGGAGCATACCTTGCCAAAGAATCAAACTGCATATTGTACTCTGGCACACTCATATTACCTTGTCTAAGGTTCAAGAACTTATCAGCTCTAGCTCGTCGTATCTCAAATGGCAAGTAGTGACGAAGAAAGTCCTCAGAAAATTCCTTCCACACAGCTGGAAGAGGGTTCGGACCCCTGGATCTCTCCCAACTATCATACCAGAGAACCGCTAAATCCCGTAGCCGATAAGAAGCCAACTCTACTGCCTCTGTATCACTAACATGCATAACCCGAAGTGTACGATGAACCTGGTCAATAAAAGTCTATGGGTCCTCCTTGGGGTCTGATCCGGTAAACACTGGAGGGTCTAAATTAATAAAATCACGAACTCTTGTACTAACTGGTTTCTCAGCAGCACCTGTATTTTGCCTCTGAGCCTGAGCAGCTACCAAGCTAGTTAATAACTGCAAAGCACTCTGCATATCCTGGTCTGGAGTGCCAGACGGAGGAACTGGAGGCGCTGGGTGCCTTCTAATATCCTCTGGAGGAGATGGAGTAGATGAGGTATGAGAGGGCATCTCACTCTGAGCCTCACTTTGTCCTGCTCTGACTTGGGGCACCTGACTGGTACCCTCTCCCACTGCTGTATCAAGCCGTCTACTAATCGTTTGCTTCCTAGTCGAAGGCATCACTGAAAAAAACAAGGTGAATATTAGAGACGAACACTTACGACTCAACTCTACGCACGATCTAGATTCAGGAAGAAGGTAACAACCCTAGATGTCATGTAGCCTCCTGATTATAAATGTGGCGCGCTACACATCCATAATCAAGACTCTACTAGACACGGCTCATAGACAACCCCTAGGATAGACTTGCTCTGATACCAAGTTTGTCATGACCCAAACTGAAGGGCCATGACTAGAACCCGACCACACTTGCCGAGCACTAACGTACATTTCATCTAACCTTCATTATTATCTTTTAGGGCTGACAAAATCAATATAAATGGTAGACCTAGATCATGGACAACCAGCAATAAAATATGACGACATGAACATACATAGCAGGGGATGACCAGACAATCAAGAAACTACATATAAGGTAAGAGCTACCACGCTACTATGAAAGACTATACAACAAAAACTAGCCGACAAGGCATACCAAACTATACATGAGCCGACACCTGTCTATGAGCCTCTAAAAGAACATAAGTGTTGCAACATAGCCGGAATAGGGCCCCGACATACCCATAATGTCTATAACAAAAATTGCATACCAAGACCAAGGCAAGTCCGGAGAAGGGATCTCGCTAATCACCGCTGAACTGGACAGTCTACTGTGGTGGGGGAGCTGCACCTGCCTGTCTATCAAGACCTGCAGCACGACATGCAGCGTCCACAAATAAAAGGACGTCAGTACGAATAAAGTACTGAGTATGTAAGGCAAGGAACCATAAATACGATCAGTAATGTAAGCAAGGATAGAGAATATACAACCTGTAACATCTTAGTACCTCTGAGGGCTACTTACATGAAATGCATGATACATATGTATAAATACATAAACCTTTAAAGCATTCGCCTCTGTGGGCATCATCATCATCATATCGTACCCGTCCATAATAGGATCGGTAAAAAAAACGTACCCGGCCATCATAAGGCTCGGTAAAATCGTACCCGGCCACGTGGAGCTCGGTAAAACCCAACTGATTAGTGGTTGCACAATAGGTGCCGTACCCGGCCAACTATAGCGTGGCTCGGTAGAGTAAAATAGATACATATATATAATGCATGCTCGACTCATGGAATCACATTCTAAACCTTTCGGAGTGACGTAAGGTCGGTATCCTCTGTACACGTTATTAGGACTAACTCTTCACTATGAACCTTATAAGAATTAGGAAGTACCAACAACATTGATAACATAAGAATAAGAGAAGAAACATTAACATCAATCGTTCCATAAGAGGGAAAATAATGTAAGTACTATTGGCTTCTAAGAGTAGAGTATATTGGAAGCTCGTTCATTACATTATGTACAATCGGAGTCGTGCAAAAGAAGGAAAGGGATAGCCTCACATACCTTGTATATACTGCCCCAATCTCAAGCTATGCAATTGTCAAAACTCCTTAGTCTACAATAAGAGAAACGATACTATCGTTATCATTTAAGCGTCATAACTATTATGTATCGACCACAACCTATTTTACGATGAAACGGACAACACCTCCCCTATATATATGACCTCACACCATTCAAAACAGTCACCAAACAGCCCAAAAAACATCAATAATAAACATATTGAGCCTCCCAAAATAGTCCACACACATCCTAATCACTCCATACATACGACGACCACCGTAGTCGTGTCAAACAACCTGGAAATGTTACGAATAACTATCAGCCCATAACCCTACATATATATGGTGTTTCTCCACACCCTTCCTCCTCCAAAACTCCACAAGATAGTAGTAAAATACGCAGCCCAACAACAACGCAAAACAGTCTACAAAATAATAACATTACTACCAAGCCTTTCGATATATATCTCACAAGTTCTAGCTTCAATGGCTTAGCTGCAACTTGGATAATCTTAAATACATATAGAGTAAGAGGTTACTTACCTTTATACAGAAATAACAACTCCAATTTGACCTTAAATTTCCATGAAATATCCCTCCAATGCTGCCACAACAACAAAAAAGTGAAACTAGCGATCAATTAGTGTTTTTCGGCACTAGAATCACTTTAGAAGGCTTGAAATCACGTAGGATTGATATTAAGAACATGAGGGAGTATTTACAGAACATAAACCCTTTAAAACAACCTCCCACACGAGCTGGAATGACACAAAAATGAGCAACAACAAGAAGAACAAGAGACTTACTAGCGCCACGGAATTCCCGACACTTGATTTGTGTTGTTTGCCCTTTTTTGGGTCTTGAATCTTGAGAGAACCTTGAGAGGATGTTCCTAGGGTCCTAAGGTCTGAAAATAGTGAGAATAAATGACTTAAAACGGTTTGGAGGCATCCTATATAGGTCCAAATATCTTAAACCGCCTTAGTGGGCCCCATAGTGAGGTGCTTGGCGCAGTCTCGCGAAAACGTGAATATCTCTCTACTCCGAGATCGTATTGATGAACGGTTTAATGTGTTGGAAACTAGACTCATAGATCTTTAATTTTGTTGGTAGATAACCCCGTAATTCATTGTAAATTATGATAAAAGATTAGAAACATTTGACCTAATGTTGAAGTAAAATTATGAACCTAAGTTGCGACAACTTTTGTCGACTTTTGTTTCATAACTCGTTTGACTTCAAGACTTATGATACAGATATTATATGATTAAAATACCTTAATAAATAACCTCTTGAGTGTATTAAGCACCGCTAGATTACCTGAAAATACGAGTTACAACATCCTTGATTCGTTTAACTTCTAATACTGGTTAATCACCCTTATACACTCTTGTATCACTTAAGACCAATAGGATTGACTTCTTATCATCTCAAAGATAATTCCTTCTTGGATTTATGTTAACTAATATATGGCATGAACTAACATATGTGGATATGGGTTGTAACATATAAAATCACATGCCTTTAACAAAAATACTTCGAAAAGAACCGGTTAAATAGGTTGCCCTTGGCATAGGCAAAAGAGCTTCGACCATGTCAGCTCCAAACTATAGGCTTTGAGATACCCAGCCATCGAGCCAAACCTCCCGAGGTGCTCGATCATCGCCATATAACGACTCACAATCGAGGTTTTTATCAAACCGTCGAAGAGTCAGGCAAACACAATTTCAAAAGTCCTTAACGAGGGAAAAATAAAGCCTACTAAAGGTTGTACCGACCAAATACGTAAGAGACACTATCGCCAGCACATACTAGAGGTCATACCAACCCAATGCATAACAGCCACTGCTGCCAGCCTATATAAGAGGTCGTACCGACCCAATTCTTAAGAGCCACTATCACCATCCCATACTAGAGGTTGTACCGCCCCAATGCGTAAGAGCCATTGTCACTAGCCCATACTAGAGGTCATACCAACCTAATGCATAAGATCCACTATCGCCAACCGATACTAGAGGTAATACCGACCTAATACGTAAGAGCTATTATCGCCAGCCTATATAAAAGGTCATACCGACCTAATACGTAAGAGCCTAAAGGCCAACTTTAAATTCAAAAACTTAAGGGTCAAATGAGCTCGAGTCGAAACCCGACTCGGAGACCAAACCCGAAATAGTTAACTAAATATGCCTAAGAGCAAAGGCATAAGATATCAAATGCCGGCTTATACTAAAAGGTCGTGCCGACCAAAGCGCGTAAGAGCCCACGGGCCAGCCTAATGAGCCCCAAAGCCATACTATGAATCTAAGGATCCCTTTTAACTCGAAGACCAATTCATCTGGATAACGATTGACAAATATCAAGGCAAAAGGAAATGCATGAAAAATACAACCACGAGGCTTCCTTTTATACATATATGTGAGAGAATACAAGCTCCATTTACAAAGATCTTTGAAAGCACTATACACAAAACAAGAAAGTAAGGTCCTAATCTACATCCCCCTCAGGGATTATGGTCTGCCGGCCTCCTTCTCGCCATTTTAGGCATCAGACAGAAGGAGCTTAGCACCATATTCTTCCACCTCTGCTTGCTTTATCTCTTCCGAGAGGTCGAATGTCACAACCCAAACCGATGGGCTACGACGGACGTCCGGTACCTTGCTCAACCGAGTACCAACGTAATGTATCTTTTACATCATCATATACACATGACATACGAGTCTAAAAGGCTAACATGATCATTTATAAACTCAAAACATAGGCTGGCAAGGCCGTACAATCTTTCACGTACACGACATATGTCTACAAGCCTCTTGTAGACATATGATTTTTGACCCTCCCAAGATTTTTTATATATTAACGTAAAATATTTAATTTAGGCATAATATAGATATTTTAAGTAATTTTGACTCTTTTACTTTAGTTTTATTTGAAGAAAACAAAAAATCACAAAAATAGGTTCATTAATGTTATGTAGTCATTTTTAATCTAAAAAAAATCTTTAAAAAATATACAAAAAAAGGTATCGTATTTTTATTTTAATATGATATTTGAAAATACCAAAAATATATTTGTTTTAATGGTTAGTTTTATTTTAATAATTATTTGAATAGTAGGAATAATTAGCAAATGGGCCCGTATTTTTAATCTCGTTCGCAGTGAAAGAATAGAGCTTGGGCTCGGGCAACCCATCTTTAGGACTAATTTTGCACCTAGCCCACAATTGCCAAACCTATAATTCTTAGGCCCATACCCCTTAACCTAAAACACTACCAAAAACCTAGACTATATAAATAAAAGAAAAGCAAAAAAACAAAAGGGGGCTGGAACGAAAAAGCAGCGCAGAAGCTGCGCAGGGAACGAACCCCACACCCCGCGTCGTCTTCTTAACGACCCCCACCCCCTGCAAGTCATCTTCTCCAAATGATCCTACCTCTAAAAATGACCCTCCCCTCCATCGGATATTTGAAAAACAAAAAAAGATAACACCAAAAAAGAATAAGAACGAAAAAGGGCTGAAGGCAACAAAGACGCAGAAGCTGCGCATCGTCTTCTTTAGAAACTCGACACCAGAGAACGACCCCCACCCCCCTTGCGTCTGTCTTCTCCAAAAACCCCTCTCCCCACTACATTTCGTCAACAGCAACACCATAACAAGGAGCTGTTGCTGCTTCTCCATCTTGCGACCCCTCGCCGGAAACCAGTCCACAAACGACCACCCCGAGCTCCATCACCACCATAGCAGCCCACCCCTTCACCAGCCCATCGCCGGACCTTCTGCCAGCGATGCCATATCCGGCGAGCTTCAGCTTCGCACACACACAGTCACACACATGAATGGAGTGAGGGAGCAAGCGTAAGGTAGCTGAAGTTTTGGAGTCGTTTGTGAGTTTGAGTCGTATAGAAAGTTGTCGTACGTTAGTTCCGGTCTATGGTTATTGGTGTCCATTTTTTCCGTCGAGCTCGAGCTGCTGAAACTCAACGTTGCTGTAAACTTAGGCGTTCCATTCGTACGTCGAGGTGAGGATGGTTTCGGGTCCGGCGAGGTCGTAAATTTGTCGAGGTTAACGTTCATAGCTCTGGTATTGGTTCTATTTACTTTTGGTCAGTTTTCTTGCCTCTGATTATTCCGTTCACAAGTATTATTCATGAGTTTAATGCATCATTTGATCAATTTTCTTGTTTGGAATAGTTAGTTTATTTGCTTCAATTTAATGATGATCTTGAACTTCCATAGATGTGTTTTTGAGCTTCTGTCATTTTCTGCTCTGGAACGCATCCCTTGGTGTGATATTTTTCATTGTATAATTGACGTTGCTGCTTGAATAAGTTTATCAGGGAACTTTGTGGATAGTTGTCTGCTACTAGGATACGTTTCGTTTTTTTGTAGAAAGCACTTTGTTGGTTGTTGAGTGTTTCATATTTTCATTCTTATGGAAAATTTATAATCCCAAAGATCAATATGACATGATTAACACATCAACGCATAAGGTTAATTTGCCATAAAAATGAAAAGTTTCTGATAATGTGTTTATGAAAAAAAATTAGTGCGCACTATTTATTTGTTGTATAGTCTCGTAAAAATGAAAAGTTCACCGTGTGGATTAATTCGAAGTTGAGCCATTTGGGTTATTGGACATAAAACTAAAATTAGTGTTTTTCGCTTTTAAGGATATTTGTTTGGTTTTGATAGTATATGAGCTAGGGGTCGGTTTGGTTTGCCAAATTCTAGCAGAACGTTAATAAGTCGTTAAGTTCTCTTTTGGGTGAATATGACTGTGTTTGCTGGAAATTCATGGAAGTTGAAGGTCACATTTTTCTCTCACGCACTATATTTATGATCTATGGCCTTCCAATAATCTCAAAGTTTCGGAAGAATAATTAATTGCGCTAGTTGCTTTAGGTGTGTTCTTTTAATAATTTTACTTTCTTAAACTCGGGTGCACATTTCATGTGACCCAAATCAAATCTTAAAATATTGAAAAAAATAGGTTTAGGATTGCGGGTGCATTTCATGTGGCGCGATCCAAAGACATGTTTTAAACGGCGTTTAATCTGCTTCAAATGGGATAAAAGCGGTTAACATCTAAAATTTGCACATAGGTTCATAATTGTTTAAAATCAGATAATTAAGCCGATTATAATAGTTGAGCGACCGTGCTAGAACCACGGAACTCAGGAATGCCTAACACCTTCTCCCGGGTTAACAAAATTCCTTACCCGAATTTCTGGTTCGCGGACTGTATTACAAAGTCAACTTTTTCCTCGACTCAGAATTCGAACTGGTGACATGGGACACCATAAATATCCCAAGTGGCGACTCAGAATCTTTAAATGAGATAATCCCATTTCGATTGTCCTTTAATTGGAAAAACTCCCTTGTATTTATACCCTTCCGGGGGTGTAGGTGAAAAAAGGAGGTGTGACAGATCTGACGACTCTGCTGGGGACAAGAACCCAGAACCTCTGGTTCAGGGTTAAGAATTCGAGCTTAGATGAATTATTATATTTGACTTTATCTATTATCTGATTTTGTTACATGATTTGGGCCTAACGTGCTAATTGATTGCTTTTACCGCTTTGATATTCCATGAACTGTATATAAACTGTTGCGAAATCCCTCTTCTCTCTAAGTCTTCTAAATCATGAAGAAGTGTGCCCTTCGTGTCACTTCTTTTCTGTTAGAGTCATATTCCAAATTTAGAACGAGATTCAGACAAGTTGCAAAGCCGGTGAAGCTTCTGTATTCCCAGTACGCTGCCCCCCCTGGCTCGAGTTGTCCGCTCGGGTAGGCCAGGTCTAGAACAATAAACCCAGGTTTTGAACCTAGTATAACTAGACCTCATGCCGGATCCTTAATAGGAACGCTTGCTTGCATCATGTGCATTTGACTTAGGGGACTCAACATAGGGGTTGGGTTCGTCCAGGACAGGTGTACCCAAAATAACAGACCATCTTGATGCATCCTATGAGCTACATGTTGTATTTCTTCAAGGTAAAAGGGTCATTTGGCGAACCAATGATAATTGAGGTCGAATGAAAAAGAAAAAAAAGGAAAAAAAAAGAGAGGCTAAAGTGTGAGGATGAAGCGAGTAGTGCCCAATTATAATTTTGTTACATTTTATTAAGAAAAAAAGAGCATGGAAACTTCAAAAAGATTTTGTACTTTTTATCATTTTTCAAAAATAAAAAAAAATCAAAAAGAAAAGAAAAGAAAATCCAAAAAGATTTTTTATGTTTCATCATTTTTCGAAAAAAAAGAAAAAAAATGTGTTTTCTCTAAATTAGTTATTTTTTAATTCTCGCCCGTATCCAATCTGCCCGAACTATGCATACCTGATTCTCGTCTTTCGGGGCGTGATACGTAGGCAACCCACATAGGGTCCGGTCTTCCTAGTAAATCTTAGGTTCTTGGCTTTGCGGGGTCTTAGCCAAATTTTGTACTTCTAGCCACCTTTTGGCCAAATACCATTTTGCAAAAATAGCCTAAATCATGTCTTGCATGTGTCTTAGGGAATGTTATTGTCTCACATAGTGTTGGTTTAAGTTTTCTCATACAAGTATGGATCTACTTACTGGAGTTTGGGCATGACAGATACCCCAGGATCATTGCATTCAGAAGTTGCTTAAGGAGATTATTTTTTTTCTATGGCGTCTTTTACTTTCTAGTTTTGTATAGTAATGTCGAGTTTTTTATTACCATTGTATTTTCTGTTTTGCATCTGAAAAAGTGTGTTATAAATCAAAAAAGCAAAAAAAAAAGAGACATGTTGCATTTTATATTTCGTTATAAATTTTCTTTATGGTACTAATGTGAGCACGTGATTTTTGCCCTATATATGAATAATTCCCAAATTCCCAAACAAAATAATTTTTCTTTATTTTTACAATTTTTTGTGCGTTTTGGTGTCATCTACTGATAATTGTTGCATTTTATTTGTGCGTGGTAATTTTTATAAAATACAAAAATACGCATTTTTGCATTTAGGTTTTAGTTTTATATTTTTAAGGATTAATTTGTTTAAAACAAAACATGAAAAAGCACAAAAATAGTTCACTTTTGCATTTTTAATGATTTTATTGTGAATTTGTCACAAAATAATTTTTGAACAATTTTAGGAATTAATGGGTCTTTGTATTAAAACAATCAGGATTTTATGTTAAGTTTTACATCTTTATAAAAATTATAAAAATTGTAAAAGCAAGAAAAGAAAAATGAAAAAATATAATAATAGTATAGAAGTGGTCTTGTTTGAGACCCGAAATTTGGGCAAAATGCACTAAAATATTTCAGGCCCAAACGCCTCATGTATTCAAGTCCAGCCCAGGTCCTTACCCGGTCTGCCCCCCCCCCCTTTCTAAATGAAACGGCGTCATTTCGGGGTCCTTGGATCAGGACCGTTGGATCTCATCAATCCAACGATCCGGAACTAACTAGGTTTCAGGTATTTAAGTGTCTGAACCTTCCCCCTACCCCCATTTGCATCGTCTTCTTCACCCCACCCCATCTCCCCAAACCCTAATCCGCGCCGCCCCTAAATCCCTTGTCGGCGGTGAACACAAACTATGCCGTTCACCCTGAAATTAACACCACGGACCCCCCTCACCTTCCTCTTTCCATTACACCCATTGGTTTACCTCGAATAAGGCCGAAACTCTTCGAATCTTGATTTGAAGTTTTCCGGCCAGGTGACAGGTTTGTCCAAATCAGCCCAAAAGCATACCCCATAACCCCCAACCCTTCCTCAACACTAATCCGTGATTGTTTTCTTTCAAATCACCATGAAACGACCCAAATCTTAGATCTAAGAATTGCTGGCCAAACCCTAAAACCAAATCCTTTTGATTTCGAACCGTACTACCCTTAACCATGTGTTCTCGTGTAAGAACACATGGTTAGGGATGTTACGTGTCAAAAATCTGAAAGGATTCAGATGTCTATGACTGGCCGGAATCCCTTATGCCTTTGTGAGTTTTTCTTTTCTTTTTTTACTGCTTCTTTCACTTGCATTATTGAAATATTATTACAGTCGTTGTTTCATTATTTGTTCTGTTAATTTTATGGTTTAATTGTGTTAGTTTAGGTTCTGTTAATTACTGTTGATTCTGAGCTTGTTATTTGGTTAAATGATTATAAGTTCATGGTTTAAGAATTAGTTTTAAGTTCATTTAATGTTAATCGTGGTAGCTTAAGCTCAGTTTAATTTCGTTTAGCTTGTGTGAGTTGGTTAATTGAACAGAATTGGTTCAGTCAGTCTGATTAGTTAGTTTCTGATTGCTAGTTAATTAATTTTAGTTAGTTTCAGGATGGTTTAGGATATTGGGTATAGCTGTTAAGGATAAGAGTAGGTTTAGTGATTTTGAAAGGCTTTCGAGGGTAATCTGGGTATGGAAAAGGGTAGTTCTGATAGGAATAGTAATATCAAGGTATAAGGAAGGGTCGTATAGGTATTGTATGGGTAGAGGAATACCTTAGAGCCTTCTAGAATGGGGTGCAAGTGTAGATTTTGATAATTGTACTGCAGTTACTTGTTTAGCAAGATAAAAATAGAGGGACCAAATTGAAAATAGAGAGGGACTAATTGGAGAATCAGAACCTAGTCCATTCTCTTTGGGGTTGCTTATAAAAGGGCATAGGATGCCTTGGGAAAGGGGGTTTGGCTCTGAATCTTCTGCCTTGAGCCCTAAGTTTTAATTTGAGCTTTCATTCCTTTTTTTAATTCAGTTAGCATTTCAATTCTGAGGTTATTCAGAAAATAAAAACATCAAAATATGGAGATCTGAAACAGCTTCAGAGTCTCATTACTAGTTTTTAGACTTTAGCTGTGAGGGACAGGGGTATGTTGGAAGTATGTTAAACTGATCTGTGGAAATTGGCTTATATTTCTGGTTTTCGAAGCAATTTGCCTGTGTTTCTGTGGTGTAACATTGCTGGGTTTGTTGCTGTTGCTGTTCAAAGTACCTGATTCCTCACCTTTTCTCTATTTTACATTCCAATTTCCAGGTACATTTCCCTGAATCTCACTGATGTATGTTCGTTAAAGTTGACATGAAATGTTCCAGGTCCTGTTATTCTATTGAAAGCAGCCTATATTTTAAATGATAGTAATTGTGTAGTTTCCTGTTATGTAATTGGCAGAATGTGTATAATTAAACTTGTTCAGTAGGGTCGATTACATGTCGAATGATGCGTAGTCTGGAACTGTTGAATTAGGCATTTGAAATAGCTTTGAGCATGGGCCTGGTCTGATCTGAAAGTTTGTGTGAATTCAATAGTCATCAGTAGCAATTAGACCTGTATACATGACATGAGAATTCATGAGCAAGTTTGATGACATTTAGCTTAATTATTGGTATTTTTGTCATCATAGTGTAGTAGAAGGTTTGCTTCTGTTTTAAGATTCTGAAATCGTTTGGAAGGCGAATCATAATTATGGTAAGTAGATTGGTATAGAAATCAGTTGGAAATCATGAGACAAACTCATTCATAATTGACTTAGTTCATTAAAAACAACAGGTCTTGATAGGCAATGGGTAGGATAGATCGTTTAGGAATTTTTGGGAATTCACGGCTTTTGTTAAAATGAAGGTATACATGGTCAGTATAGTGATTCATTGATATTTTATTAATTGTTGCAATGGAAATAAACCTATCTTCGTTGGGCCATTCGGACCGCACCAAGGCCATGAGGCAGGCCCAATTCTCCTTTAAATTTGGTTCTTAGTCTATTTCATTGTAATCCATTTCCAAATTAACTAGTCTTTTAGAGATATACAAATAAGTAGGAAATCGTAGCTATTTCAGGATTGCTACTAGCCTCGCCGGAATAAATCACATGCGCGGACTGTCAACAATGGGTTACTAAAAATGATTAGAAATTGGGATGGCCATTTAGCAAATTCCATGGTCCTCCTTAAAATCATATTACATTAGAATCTTTGAGCTCGATTTAATTGAATAACCTTCTTAAACTCGGGTGCGCATTGATGCGACCCAAATCCAAATCTCGACGAAGTCGAAATGTGTTGACAATCACGGGTGCATTGATTGTGACGTGGTTAGAAACATGTTTTCATGACGTCGTAGTTCCTAAAAATAAATAATGATAGAAAAGAGGTTTACAAATTGAGACGGGCCTTACCGCACAAAATAAATAAATGTGGGGCCCTTAGTAAATAATTATCGAAATAATTAGAATTTGGAAAGGTTTTTTAGTAAATTTCACCGCCTTCCCCAAAATAACAAACGTTAGTATCTTTAGGCACGATTTAATTAAATTACTTTCTTAAACTCGGGTGCGCATTGATGCGACTCAAATCCAAATCTCGACGAAGTCGAAATGCGTTGATAACTACAGGTGCATTGATTGCGACGTGGTTCGAAATGCGTTCTCATGACGTCGCAATTCTTTAAAAAATAATTATAATAAAAGCGGTGTAAAATCGATAAAAGGCACATGAGCTAGCATGTATTAAAACCAGATAAAATCAAATACAACAGTTAAGCGACCGTGCTAGAACCACGGAGCTCGGGAATGCCTAACACCTTCTCCCGAGTTAACAGAATTCCTTACTCGGATTTCTGGTTCACAGACTGTTAACAGAGTCATAAATTTCCTCGGTTCGGGATTCAACCGGTGACTTGGGACACCATTAATCTCTCAAGTGGCGACTCTGAATAATTAATAATTAAATCCCGTTCCGATTGTCCTTTAATTGGAAAAACTGCTTTGCGCTCTTGCGAGGGTGTAGGTAGTGAAAAAGGAGGTGTGACAGCTCTGGCGACTCTGTTGGGGACCGAACCCAGAATCTGGTTTCGCAGGGTTCAGAATTCGAGATTAGAAAAATTGTTGTATTTAATTATATCTGATTTTCCTACATGTTTTATGCTGATTGTGCTAAATGTTACCGCTTTGATATTGTCTGAACTGTATATAAATTGTGTCGACACCCTTCTCTCTTAACCTCCGGGGATGTGCTTACTGGTTGAGACTCCCTATTCTTTTAGTGTCATACCCTGAAATAAGAAAGAGGTCGGACAAGTTACGAAGCCGGATGGCCTTTTGGTTCCCGGTAAGTTGCCCCCTCCTCGACTCGAGTTGTCCGCTCGGGTACACAGTCTAGTACACTGACCCAGGTTTTGAATATAGAATAACGTGACTTCATGCCGGATCCCTAGTAGGAACGCTTATTTGCATCACGTTGCATTTGACTTAGGGGACTCAACACAGGGGTTGGGTCCGTCTAGGACTAGCAACCTGAGAAGAAAAGACCATTCTGATGCATCCTACTTGCTCTGTACATATATTTGTTTCGAACTTGCTCTGTATATATATCAGTTAGGGAGTTAATTGATTATTTGAGAAATAAAAGTCAATGACCAATTACTGGCGAAACTCTGCCGAAATTTTGAGAAAGAAAAAAGAAGGAAAATGTTTTATTTTGTTTTACTAAAAAAATAGAAAAAAAAAGTCTTTTATTTTAGTTTGGAAAAATAGATTGTTTTATTGTTTGTTGAAAATGGAAAAAATCGTTATTTTGTCTTGTTTTCAAAAATAGAAAAGGAAAATAGTTTGTCTTGCCATGAAAAATAAAAATGGAAAAAGAGTCATGTTTTAAAATAGTTCGGTTAATTTGCCCGAACTACGCATGGTTTGATTCTCACAGGGTGTGAGATACGTAGGCAACCCTCATCGGGTCCAACCTCCCCTTTGCAAAAATAGCCAAAAAATATCAAAATTTTAATTTTTTGTCACAAATAAACCAGGTGATGCCGTTTTTGTCAAAAATAGCCAAATGTTCCCAAACAGGGCACCGGAAGGCTGACTTTGCATAAACAGCCACCTCTGGTCGTATTTTATTTTTGACCCTCACAGCCTTAATATTTTCTCCCTTGAGGCATTGAAAGGCCGTGTAAAAAAAAATTATTAGAATTGAGAATTGAGTTCTTCATTTGGAAATATAGGGGTAATTTTTGAGTCGATAATATAGATAGTTTTTTTTGAGTTAAATAAAGGTTTTCTTTTGCTTAAACGCTTTAATAAATGTGCAGGATGAGCACGATGGTAAATGAGCCTTTTTCAATAATGACCAAAATCCCTTTTGTGCTGCAATTGTGGTGGAATGATTTGGGCAAAGAAGGGCAAGACGAAGTGAGAAAGTATTTGAAACACCTTCCGGATTTATTAAACATTCAGCCTCGGGGGGATATCACCAGGGCATTGGTCGCCCATTGGGATTCGGCACATAATGTGTTTCATTTTTCAGACTTTGAACTCACCCCAACATTGGAAGAAATAGCGGGGTACATTGGAAGTGACCAAGCTCCATTGAGATTCAAATACTTGATTGCTCCTAGGGCCATTACCATACACCGATTCCTGGATTCCTTGAAAATACCCCGAACAGTTCATCATCCAGATTTTGCAAAGGGTTTCTGCAGTTTCCGCTTCATGTATGATAGATATGGCCATGTGGGCGGGTTCAATAATCCAGACTTTAAGCTGTGCAGCAGAAATAGCTGACAAAAATGGGAGGAACACAGACGAGTGGCATTTATGATAGCTTTTTTGGGTCTCGTAATATTCCCAAGGAAATATGGTAATATTGATTTGAAAGTAGCAGGTGTCGTCAGTACTTTGCAAACCATGGGGAAAAGCACTTTAGCACCTATGATTGTGGCTGATATCTTCAGGGCTCTCACTGCGTGCAAAGCTGGGGGCAAATTTTTTGAGGGATGTAACTTATTGTTACAAATGTGGATGATTGAGCATTCGTGCCCGCGCTCTCAGTTATTGAGTTATGGTTCGGCTGAGAAAACTTGTATAGGGGAATTTTGTACGAGAATCAAAGGGGCTAGTCTACCTGAAGGAGTCACGGCTTGGGCATTATTATTTCGGAACCTCAAGGCTAGCCAGATACAGTGGGTGCTTGGATGGTTGTCTGTCGAGGAAGTCATGTATATGCCAGCAGCCCGACCACATTTTTTGTTGATGGGACTCAAAAGCGTACAGCCTTATGCACCATATCGGGTTCTGAGGCAACTCGGTAGATATCAAGTAGTACCGAGAGATGAAGATTTGAGTACCCAAGTGGTCGAAATTAGTCCTGACGGTCGATTCCCCGAGGAAGAAGTTCGTCAAATTTGGAGTGAGTGTCAAAATCTGATAGCAAACACTTGTGTGTCTGATAGGGTCAAAGGGGAAATTGCTTCAGGGTATCACGAGTGGTTCAGAGGTGACGTGGCATATGGGAGACCGGCTAAAAGACCTCATCTCGAAGATTTCGCCAAGTCGTCCCAAGAGCAGTGGGATTGGTTAGCAAAGGAAGAAAGCTATCGAGTTGAGATTGGTAAATTAAATCAACAAGTCGAGAGTCTGAAATTCGAGAACAGTGTACAGGTTACCGCAGATCAAGGTGAAAAGAATAGACTAGCTAGAGAAAATGAAGCACTTAGGGCCCAGATCCGACAGTTGAAGATAACCATCGATAAGCAACCAAGGAGCCGATCCGATGAACAATTGGTAAAAAGATTGGAAAGCAAAGTCAGAGAATGGCGGGATGAGTTAGGAAAAGCTGAAAACGTCATGGCAGAACTTAAAGCACAGTGGGCGACAAGAACCGAAGAGCGTCGCCAATACTTGAATCAGTTGAAAAGGGACCATGAGAAAATTGTTGTCAATTTAAAGAGAAAAGTGGTTGCCCTTGAGGGTAAAGCGGTTAGGCAGGCTAGAGACTTTGAAACTGAAAGCGGACATTGTTACAACTTGTTGGCCCAAATGGAGGCAGAAGTGCAACAGCTGCAAGACCAGCACTTATAAGACTCCCGAGCTTTAAAAACGTGCAGCGATCAGATAAGACGCTTGCTCATAGAAAAGAAGCAAACAATAGACAGGATTAGAGCCATTGCTCCTGCTATTGTCAGGAGATGTCGGGTTTGTGAAGACATGACCCGTACTACTTTTATCTCAGCAGTGATGATCTATGTGAAGTGAACCATGAATGAGTTAGAGCAGTTTGAAAAGGATTTGAATCCTAGACCTACGGCGAGGCCGAACGAAGCCCCGCGGATACCTAAGTTTGAAGCACTAGAATATGCATAGTCCGTGTCTGTGAGTGTCTACCATTTCGAGTCAGTCTTTTGTACGTCCGTTATCTTTCTGGATTGAGTATGTTTGCAGGCTTAGAGTTTTTGGTTTGCTTTCAGATTGCGTTTGTTAGTTTCTTTCCAAAACAAAAGATGTCGAGTTTGTAAGAGTCTGTTTATTAATGAAAGTTGAGCATTTTATTTCCACCCTTATTTTTACATTTATCTACACGAACTATTGGTCTGATTCGTGCGGGGTCACGATACGTAGGCAATCTTCATAGGATTCGACCATAATCGAAAGGAAAACAAAAAGAATGAAAAGGAAAATATAAAGAAAACCAAGAAAAAGAGAAAGAAAGAAAAGAGCGGATAAACAAGAGAGAGAAAAGAAAAAGCACAAGAGAGGGATAAGGCGAAGAGAAGAAAAACGAAACAAATGCCGGGATGACACATGCAATCGAGTGAACGCATAATAGAAAGGAATAACTGTATAAGTGCATTCATGCCAACGTGTGGTTGTTAAATCTGTTAAGACCTAATCGCTAACAAAGAGGTTGTCTAAATGTGTGAGTCCAGGCAGGTGGTTAGTTGATTGGCAATTCTGGCAACTCATCCATACAACACCCGGTCGAAAGATCAAGTAAAAATGATAGGGCAGGATTCGGAAATCAGCATCGTAGACCCTTCGAATGAGGTTGAGGTAACAGATGTGGGTGCTATGAAAGAAGAGATAAGGAAATTAAAAGCAAAAATGGCTGAAATGCATCGGGCATGGTCGCAGGGACACCCAACACCACTATATCCTGCCAACCCATCTTACATCCCACCCCTGGCTCAAGATCAGTAGCCTATCACTCCCCACGCATCTTCAGCTTTCCCTTATCAGGCCCAGGGTTATGGTACCACGTCATACGCTCCCCCAGCTCCACCCTCTAAACAGAACCCTCCAACACCCATGGTTCCCGTCTTTGTGGCACCTACCCCAGCTCCACTACATAGATAATCCAGTGAGCCACTATTCCAAGCTCACGACACCCAATATTACCCTCCCGAACCCACTTTCAAAGCGCCTGAGCCATATACCTACTCTCCCTATTTTGAAATCCCGGGAGAAGTTGAGAAACCGGTTAAGAATGCAGAACAAGAGGAGGTGATTCGTAAAGTCAAAAGCCTGGAGCAATCCTTCAGAAACATGCATGGTTTAGGAAACCAAGTTAGTGTCGCATACAAAGATTTGTGCCCTTTTCTTAATGTACAGTAGCCTGCGGGGTTTAAAATGCCGAAGTTTGACTTGTATGAGGGGCACGGTGACCCAGTAGCCCATCTGCGTGGTTTCTGTAGCAAAATGAGAGGTGCCGGGTGAAAGGATGATTTGTTGATAGCATATTTCGGTCAAAGCCTGAGCGGGTCATCGATAGAATGGTACACGATGCAAGACCCCGGCCGATGGTATACATGGGATGATTTGGCACAGGCATTCATTGGCCATTTTCAAAATAACCTCGAGATAGTCCCCGGTCGTCTGTCATTGTTGAAACTGGAAAAGAAGACTGGGGAAAGTTTTAGAGAGTTTGGTTTCCGCTGGAGGGAACAAGCTGCAAGGGTTGATCCTCCCATGAGGGAGAGTGAGATGGTAGATTATTTCTTGCAAACATTGTAACCTACCTATTTTGGTCTTCTAGTGACATCTGTCGGAATGTCGTTTAATGAAGTGGTAAAGATGGGAGCCATGATTGAAATCTAACAAGATCTTGAGCTACTCGGCGTTGAAAGCAACCACCCAGGCCATCCAAAGTGGTACTGGTGGTGTGCTTGGGAAAAAGAAGAAAGAGGAAGTTGTTGCAGTTGAAGCTAATGCTTGGTCCATGCACAATAACCCTCCACTCTACTACAACCAACCCCGACCCCACCACCCAAACTATCAATATACCCCATATGGCCCACCGCAACACTATTATCCACCACCAGAACCACACTTTTCTATTCACCATGCCCAGACCTACACTCAACCCCCAGTGCACTCGCAATGGCATTCACCAAATCCCCAAAATACACAGTCGCACCCACAAAACACCTACCCACCTCCAAGGGCTAACAGACCAGGAGCCAACTTCCGCCCAAACCAAGCTTTTAGAAGTGAGAAGGCCCCAAACAGAAAAACATTCACTCCGTTGGGAGAATCTTACACTGCCCTCTTCCACAGACTGAAACAATTGGGGATGCTGAGCCCAGTCGAATCCAAAGCACCAAATCCTCTTCCCAAAAACCTGGACCACTCTGTTAGCTGCGAGTATTGCTCAGGGATGCCGGGGCACGATACTGAAAAATGTTGGAAGTTGAAAAACGCAATACAAGAGCTCATTGATAATTGCCGTATTGAGGTACAGACTCCAGAGGCCCCGAACATCAATCAAAATCTGTTACCAGCACATTATGAGGCCAACATGATCGAACTGATACATAAGGGGGCAGAGCCTAAGAAACCTTCGCAGGTGGTTATGGTGATTTGTTCTACGGAAGCCAAAGAAAAGACAGTGCGTGCAAGGCCAGTGGTTCAGTTAAAATCAATAAAAGACAAGCCAGTGTTAGTAATGGGGAAGGGACCGTTTGTGGCCGAGAAAAAGCAGGAGCCAGTCAAGATAGTGGTACCAGGGTCAATATTAGTGCCCGTGGTGGTTGTGAAGGGGGCTTATGTAGAACCGGTTGTCATAAAACCGGTAGTCCAGTTACCCATGGTTGATAGCAAAGCCGTACCGTGGAAATATGACAAGGTAGTGGTGACATACAAAGGAAAGGAAATTGAGGAAGAGAGTTGTGAAGCACAAGGACTAACCCGGTCGGGACGTTGTTTCGCTCCCGAAGAGTTGAGAAGGGCTAAGGGCGCAAAAGACAATCCAGTGCCAGTTAAAAAAGCTGTAACGGAAGAAGAGGCAGAAGAGTTTCTGAAAAAGATGAAAGTAAAAGATTATTCCATTGTTGAACAATTGAGAAAAACACCGGCCCAAATCTCGTTGTTGTCGTTATTAATTCACTCTGATGAGCACTGCCGAGCTTTAATGAAGATATTTAATGAGGCTCATGTGCCTGACAAAATTTCAGTGAACCATTTAGAGACAATTGCCAACAAGATCTTTGAAGTGAACATGGTAGCATTTTCTGATGATGAATTGCCATGGAAGGCACAGAACACAACAAGGCTCTCTATTTGACGGTCAAATGTGAAGGTTCAATGGTTACTCGGGCACTAATCGATAACGGGTCAAGCGCTAATATTTGCACGTTATCCACATTGAACAAGTTAAAGATTGATGAAGATAGAATCCGCAAAAATAGCATTTGTGTTCGAGGGTTCGACGGAGGGGGAACAAATACGGTAGGGGATATTGTACTCGAATTGACTATTGGCCCAGTCGAATTCACGATGGAATTTCAGGTGTTGGATGCTGCAGTATCCTATAATCTTTTGTTGGGTCGACCATGGATTCATGCGGCAAAAGTCGTTCCCTCCACACTGCACCAAATGATCAAATTCTAGTGGGACAAACAAGAAATTATGTTACATGGGGAAGATCCCACATGCGCCATGAATGATGCCATTGTACCCTTTATAGAGACTGAAGATGATAGGGGGCCATGGGTTTATCAGGTCTTTGACACGGTTCCGGTGAGCAGGGTGCCCGAGGGTAAAATCATTCCATATCCCAAGATGCCAGCTGCGACCATCATGGTAGTGTCAGAAATGCTGAATAACGGGTTCGTGACCGGGAAGGGTTTGGGGGTTGAACTTTAGGGCATTACTCAACCTGTGTCTTTGCCCAAAAATCTGGACACCTTTGGGTTAGGGTTCCAACCAACAGCGGCAGATGTTAGAAGGGCCCGTAAATTGAAGAAGAAAGCTTGGGTGCTTCCTAAAACAATTCCTCGATTGTCTAGGTCCTTCGTCAGGCCGGGTATCAAGAAACAGTCATTGGCAAAGATGTCAGGTTCGTTAATTAGGGCAGAGGGGAATTTGGATAAAGTGTTCGAGAGAGTATTTGCTGAAGTAAACATGGTTGAGGTCGAAGAAGGGTCAAGCGGAGCAGACATACAGTACATCGGACCACATGCTAACATCAACAATTGGGAAGCTACTCCTCTTCCAGTTCGGAGGGAGTCGTGGTAGTGAGTTTTGTTTTCCTTTTTGTCACCTGGATTATTCCAGGGTTTTGTAATCCAGTTGTTATGTTCCATCCGTTTGGATGAGTTAAAACCTTGTTGTCTTTATGTTTAATGAAATGCAATTTTCTTCGTCCCTAATTCTCTTTCCATTTTTCTTTTCTTTTCTTCTTTGTAAAGTTCTTTTTATGCTGATATCAATGATATGACATGCATGAGGAATCTTCGGCCCAGTTTTAAAAGCCAATCTAGCTCAGAAGTAATAATACAAGAAATCGAGTGTGATGATGGGGTGGATTGTAACAATGATGAAGTTTATGAGGAAATTAGTAAAGAATTAAGTCATTTTGAAGAAAAACCCAAACCTAACCTAAATGACACAGAAGCAGTTAATCTAGGGGACCAAGACAATGTGCGGGAAACTAAAATAAGTGTTCATTTGGAGCCACAACTCAAGGAGGAGATAATTAAAGTATTGCATGAGTACAAAGACGTTTTTGCATGGTCATATGATTATATGCCGGGTCTAAGCACCGATTTGGTGGTTCATAAATTGCCCACTGATCCAGCACTCCTCCCTATCAAGCAGAAGTTGAGAAAGTTCAAAATGGACATAAGTGTGAAGATCAAAGAAGAGATCACCAAGCAGTTTGAGGCAAGGGTCATTCGGGTTACACGGTACCCCACTTGGTTAGCTAATGTCGTGCCTGTGCCAAAGAAAGATGGCAAGACCAGGGTGTGCGTCGATTATAGAGACCTTAACAAGGCAAGTCCAAAAGATAATTTCCCATTGCCCAACATCCATATGCTGATCGACAATTGTGCCAAACATGATATTGGCTCTTTTGTGGATTGTTATGCGGGTTATCATCAGCTTCTAATGGATAAGGAAGATGTAGAAAAGATGGCATTCATCACGCCGTGGGGAACGTATTATTATCGGGTCATGCCGTTTGGTTTGAAAAATGTTGGGGCAACTTATATGAGGGCCATGACAACTATCTTATATGATATGATACATAAAGAAATCGAGGTATATGTGGATGATGTGATCGTGAAGTCTAGACAGCAATCCGACCATGTCAGAGATTTAAGAAAGTTCTTTCAAAGGCTTCGCAGGTACAATCTTAAGCTCAATCCTGCGAAATGTGCTTTCGGGGTGCCATCTAGGAAGTTGTAGGGGTTTATAGTCAGTCGGCGGGATATTGAATTAGACTCGTCAAAGATCAAAGCTATTCAGGAGTTGCCACCTCAAAGAAACAAAACCGAGGTGATGAGTTTGTTGGGAAGATTGAACTATATCAGCAGGTTCATTGCTCAGCTCACGACAACTTGTGAACCAATTTTCAAGTTGTTGAAGAAAGATGTCGTGGTCAAATGGACTGATGAATGTCAGGAGGCTTTTAATAAGATAAAGGGGTATTTGTCGAACCCACCCGTGTTGGTCCCGCCAGAACCAGGGATGGCCTTTGATTTTATATCTGACAGTTGTGGACAGTTCATTCGGCTGTGTACTGGGGCAGCATGATGTTACGGGAAAAAAGGAGCAGGCTATCTACTATCTCAGTAAGAAGTTCACATCTTACGAGGTCAAGTATACTCATCTGGAAAGGACATATTGCGCCCTAACTTGGGTGGCACAGAAGTTGAAACATTACTTGTCATCTTACACCACTTACCTTATATCTCGCTTGGACCCGTTGAAGTATATTTTTCAGAAACCCATGCCTACAGGAAGGCTTGCAAAGTGGCAGATCTTGCTTACAGAGTTCGACATTATATATGTGACACGGACTGCCATGAAAGCACAGGCATTAGCCGATCACTTGGCTGAGAACCCCGTTGATGAAGATTATGAGCCTTTGAAAACTTATTTCCCTGATGAAGAGGTAATGCACATTGATGAATTGGAACAAGTTGAGAAGTCGGGATGGAAACTTTTCTTTGATGGGCTGCAAATATGAAGGGCGTGGGAATAGGAGCAGTACTTATTTCAGAAACAGGTCAGCATTACCCTGTTACAGCTCGGCTTCGTTTCTACTGTACAAACAACATGGCAGAATATGAGGCGTGTATATTGGGATTGAGATTAGCTGTGGATATGAGTGTACGGGAAGTCTTGGTCATGGGTGACTCGGACCTACTGGTACACCAGATTCAAGGGGAATGGGAAACACGGGACTTGAAGCTTATACCGTATCGACAGTGTCTGCATGAGCTTTGCCAGCGTTTTCAGGCCATAGAATTCAGGCACATTCCAAGGATTCATAATGAGGTTGCCGACGCTTTGGCGACTTTGGCTTCAATGTTGCACCATCCAGATAAGGCTTATGTTGATCCATTGCAGATTCAGGTCCGTGATCAGCATGCTTACTGTAATGTGATAGAAGAGGAAATCGATGGAGAGCCGTGGTTCCATGATATCAAAGAGTACATTAGAGCGGGAGTATATCCAACGCAACTGGTGATCATAAAAGAACAATTCGACGGTTGGCAAGTGGGATTTTCCTTAGTGGAGGAGTACTGTACAAAAGAACGCCAGATCTCGGTTTGTTGAGATGTATAGATGCACGGCAGGCCACAACTATCATGTCTGAGGTGCATTCTGGATTTTGTGGACCGCATATGACTGGGTATGTTCTAGCAAAGATGATTCTCCGAGCGAGTTATTATTGGCTCACGATAGAGCGGGATTGTATCAGTTTTGTGCGTAAGTGTCATCAATGCCAAGTAAATGGATATTTGATTCATGCTCCACCATCAGAATTACATATGATGTCCGCGCCATGTCCTTTTGTTGCGTGGGGCATGGATGTTATTGGGCCAATTGATCCAGCAGCATCAAATGGGCACAGGTTTATCTTGGTAGCTATAGATTATTTTACCAAATGGGTGGAAGCTAAGACATACAAGTCTGTGACTAAGAAGGCTGTAGTTGACTTCGTGCATGCAAATATCATCTGTCGGTTTAGGATCCCAAAGGTAATCATCACAGATAATGGTGCTAATCTTAATAGTCATTTGATGAAGGAGACATGTGATCAGTTTAAGATTGCTCACAGGCACTCTACTCCGTATCGTCCCAAGGCAAATGGTGCGGTTGAAGCGGCTAATAAGAACATAAAGAAAATACTCCGGAAGATGGTTGAAGGATCTAGACAATGGCACAAGAAATTGCCTTTTGCATTGTTGGGATATCGCACCACCGTGCGTACCTCGATAGGGGCGACTCCTTACGCATTGGTATACGGTACCGAGGCAGTAATACCCGCAGAAGTGGAAATCCCATCTCTGCTAATCATTGCAGAGGCTGAGATCGATGATGACGAATGGGTGAAAAGCCGTCTTGAGCCGTTGAGTTTGATTGACGAGAAGAGATTGGCATCAGTGTGTCATGGCCAACTGTACCAACGAAGAATGGCAAGAGCATACAACAAGAAAGTACGTCCAAGGAAATTTGAAGCCGGGCAAGTAGTACTGAGGCGGATCTTGCCTCATTGGGCTGAGGCGAAAGGAAAATTTGCCCCAAACTGGCAGGGACCATTTGTAGTAACCAGAGTGTTGTCTAACGGAGCATTGTATTTGACAGATGTGGAAGGAAAATGTATAGAAATGGCCATCAATTCCGATGCGGTCAAGAGATATTATGTATGATTTCTTTATTTTCTGAATGTATCTGTTTGTATTTGGCATATCTTAAAGATTGAAATGATGAAGGCATTTTGTCCTGCTATCCAAACACTCTTATCCCTTGTTATCCCCTTCGAGCCTTACTTATTTTTCATACCTCTCTTTCGGAATCAGCGGCACTATCAGAGAACACAGGTGCCGAACATAAAGGAAAGAAGAGAAAAACAAAAGGAAAAGAAAGAAAAGAAAAGAGGGAAAGAAAAGAAAAGAAAAAAGGAAAAAAGAAGAAAAGAAAAAAAAAGAGAAGAAAAGAAAAAAGAAAGGAAAAGAAAGAAAAGCGAAAGAAAGAAAGAAAATCACAACAACAAAAGTTAAATACAGTGAACTACGTTTGACTTGATCCCGAAAGGGTACGTAGGCAGCCTTACTCCGAGGTTCAGTCATATCAAATAGAAATCCTAAAATCCCCAAGCAAGAAACTGGGGCAGAAATTGTGATTGTTATGAAAGTTGGATTCCGAAAGTTGTAATTTGAACTCATTCGAATTGTTTTGAGCCTTTTATATCTCTCTTTCTAACCCCATCCAAAAGCCTACATTACGGTCCAAAGAAAGACCTTTTGATCAATCTCTAAGAAATGCCAGGTCGAACAGGTGACGGTAATTCGTATCAGTGGCGACACTCTGGTTCAAGCAAGAAAGAACGAAAGCAAAAAAATGAGAGAGTCTTATCGGTGAAAATCCTCACGGGCACCGTAAGGCGATGGGAGCTGAGAGAAAAATAAATGAGAGAGTCTTATTGGTGAAAACCCTCGTGGGCACCTTGAGGCGAAAGTGAGTTGGAAGATGGTTAAAAGGCAAAAGGTTTGTGGGTGGAAGAATGTTTCGAGGTACCGCAGGAAAACAAGGGTAAGGTCTGGGTAATTCAAACAATTGGTGGAAGTTCTGGGCAACAAAGTATGGCAATTGAAAGCTGGTTATTTGGACAGATTGGTCCGATTAATCCAAAATGCATGTCATGACCATGGGTACCAGCTGTCTCGCTCAGATAAGTTTCTTTTCCTTCTCTTCTTAAAAATAGTCATCTGGTTGTGGATTCTTCTTATCCTTAACTCAAAAATCGTCGAATTTCATTTTCCGTTGAGGGTTTTATCTAGCGGAGATATTCCAGTGCTAGTATTGGTCAAAGCAAGCAGAAGGGACTTCAGAGCTCATTACCAGCTTCTGGAATTGTAAAGCACAACGTGGTCAGAGCATTTCAAAAAACAACATGATGTAAATGGAATAGGGGAAGTCGCCGGAAGTTGCATCGGCAGAATATTTGGGAAATGTTATGGGAAATGTGAAGGTTCAGGAAAAAGGGCCGGAAAGATGAGACAACAGTAGGGGTACAAAGGCATTCAGGTGGTCAGAAATTGGGGGAATGTGGAAGTCGGTTGGAGAGTCAGGCAGGTCAGAGGATGTCAGGCAATATAAAGCAAGGCAATGGAAGGACGATGTAGCAAGAATGCCATCAACTAACCACCATTTTCTTTTTTAAACTAACAAAATTTTCGGTGATTGAAACAGGGGCAGAAAATTGTTTGTCATGAGGAATTCGCCATGAGGGAAGAGCGGGTATTAATCAAGTTTAAATCGCAAGTGTGGCATGGTTAAAATACAAGATAATCATGAATAGCATAGGGGAATATAATTTGGTTGCAAAGTTCGCATGTTTAGGATAAATGCAAGTTATCAGGAGTCCGCCTGGAGAACAGAGACATACTTTTCAAGTTTGAAGTCAGGAGTCCGCCTGGAGAATAGAGACATTCAATTTCAAATTCAGAAATCAGGAGTCCGCCTGGAGAATAGAGACATACATTTCAAGTTTTGGGAAGTCAGGAGTTCGCCTGAAGAACGGAGACATACAGGTTACATTTTAAAAGTCAGGAGTCCGCCTGGAGAATAGAGACATACAGTTCAAGTTTTGGGAGTCAGGATTCCGCCTGAAGAACGGAGACATACAGGTTACATTTTAAACGTCAGGAGTTCGCCTGGAGAACAGAGACATGCATTTTGAATTTTAGCAGTCAGGAGTCCGCCTGAAGAACGGAGACATACAAGTTACATCTTTAAAATCAGGAGTCCGCGTGGAGAACAGAGACACGTATTTTGAATTTCAGCAGTCAGGAGCCCGCCTGAAAAATGGAGGTGTTAGATATTTTAAGTAGTCGAAGTCAGGAGCCCGCCTGAAAAATGGAGGTGTTAGATATTTTAAGTAGTCGAAGTCAGGAGCCCGCCTGGATAATAGAGGAGTAGTTTCAATTTTAAGTTCGGCAGTCAGGAGCCCGCCTGAATAACAGAGGAATACATTCGAGTTCGAGTTTATTTAAGTTCAGCAGTTGGGAGAGAGGGAATAACATCTCAATTAACCAGGGAATAGCAACATGGATTTTTATCAAGAAAGAACAAGGCAACAAGGAAACAAGGAAGTACAAGAGCAAGTTTGAAGAAGATTCTAGATAGGATTTTTATAATTAATAGAGCATAGTTAGTTTAGCTTCTTTTATCTTTGACACGATGTAATAAGGGAGGTCAGCAAGCAGCAACAGCAGCAGTAACAGCAACAAGCGCAGTGCAATCACAGTTCCTGGTAGTCCCAGCTACCAGACACTCCCGAACTACACTGACTTGATTCCTGTTTAGCCCAGGATAAGTAGGCAACCTCCGAAGCAGGATGCGGTCAAGCTTTTCAAAAAATGCTTCGCACGGAATTTTCAAACGGGCAAAAATCGCTCGTATTTGCTCACGTGTCTTTGCCCGGAAACCTTTCGCGTTTCCGAGCAAAGAGGGGCAGCTGTGAGCACGTGATTTTTGCCCTATATATGAATAATTCCCAAATTCCCAAACAAAATAATTTTTCTTTATTTTTACAATTTTTTGTGCGTTTTGGTGTCATCTACTGATAATTGTTGCATTTTATTTGTGCGTGCTAATTTTTATAAAATAAAAAAATACGCATTTTTGCATTTAGGTTTTAGTTTTATATTTTTAAGGATTAATTTGTTTAGAACAAAACATGAAAAAGCACAAAAATAGTTCACTTTTGCATTTTTAATGATTTTATTGTGAATTTGTCACAAAATAATTTTTGAACAATTTTAGAAATTAATGGGTATTTGTCTTAAAACAATTAGGATTTTATGTTAAGTTTTACATCTTTATAAAAATTATAAAAATTGTAAAAGCAAGAAAAGAAAAATGAAAAAATATAATAATAGTATAGAAGTGGTCTTGTTTGAGACCCGAAATTTGGGCCAAATGCACTAAAATATTTCAGGCCCAAACGCCTCATGCATTTAAGTCCAGTCCCGGTCTTTACCCGGTCTGCCCCCCCTTTCTAAATGAAACGGCATCGTTTCGGGGTCCTTGGATCAGGACCGTTGGATCTCATCAATCAAACGGTCCGGAACTAACTAGGTTTCAGGTATTTAAGTGTCCGAACCTTCCCCCTACCCCCATTTGCATTGTCTTCTTCACCCCACCCCTTCTCCCCAAACCCTAATCCGCGCCGCCCCTAAATCCCTTGCCGGCGGTAAACACAAACTATGTCGTTCACCCTGAAATTAACACCACGGACCCCCCTCACCTTCCTCTTTCCATTACACCCATTGGTTTACCTCGAATAAGGCCGGAACTCTTCGAATCTTGATTTGAAGTTTTCCGGCCAGGTGACAGGTTTGTCCAAATCAGCCCAAAAGCATACCCCATAACCCCCAGCCCTTCCTCAACACTAATCCGTGGTTGTTTTCTTTCAAATCACCATGAAACGACCAAAGTCTTAGACCCAAGTCTCGTGTAAGAACACATGGTTAGGGATGTTACGCGTCAAAAATCTGAAAGGATTCAGATATCTATGACTGGCCGGAATCCCTTATGCCTTTGTGAGTTTTTCTTTTCTTTTTTTACTGCTTCTTTCACTTGCATGATTGAAATATTATTTACAGTAGTTGTTTCATTATTTGTTCTGTTAATTTTATGGTTTAATTGTGTTAGTTTAGGTTCTGTTAATTACTGTTAATTCTGAGCTTGTAATTTGGTTGAATGATTATAAGTTCATGGTTTAAGAATTAGTTTTAAGTTTATTTAATGTTAATCGTGTTAGCTTAAGCTCAGTTTAATTTTGTTTAGCTTGTTTGAGTTGGTTAATTGAACAGAATTGGTTTAGTCAGTCTGATTAGTTAGTTTCTGATTGCTAGTTAATTAATTTTAGTTAGTTTCAGGATGGTTTAGGATATTGGGTATAGCTGTTAAGGATAAGAGTAGGTTTAGTGATTTTGAAAGGCTTTCGGGGGTAATCTGGGTATGGAAAAGGGTAGTTCTGATAGGAATAGTAATATCAAGGTATAAGGAAGGGTCGTATAGGTATTGTATGGGTAGAGGAATACCTTAGAGCCTTCTAGAATGGGGTGCAAGTGTAGATTTTGATAATTGTACTGCAGTTACTTGTTTAGCAAGATAAAAATAGAGGGACCAAATTGAAAATAGAGAGGGACTAATTGGAAAATCAGAACCTAGTCCATTCTCTTTGGGGTTGCTTATAAAAGGGCATAGGATGCCTTGGGAAAGGGGGTCTGGCTCTGAATCTTCTGCCTTGAGCCCTGAGTTTTAATTTGAGCTTTCATTCCTTTTTTTAATTCAGTTAGCATTTCAATTCTGAGGTTATTCAGAAAATAAAAACATCAAAATATGGAGATCTGAAACAGCTTCAGAGTCTCATTACTAGTTTTTGGACTTCAGCTGTGAGGGACAGAGGTATGTTGGAAGTATGTTAAACTGATCTGTGGAAATTGGCTTATATTTCTGGTTTTTGAAGAAATTTGCCTGTGTTTCTGTGGTGTAACATTGCTGGGTTTGTTGTTGTTGTTGTTATTCAAAGTACCTGATTCCTCACCTTTTCTCTATTTTACATTCCAATTTCCAGGTACATTTCCCTGAATCTCACTGATGTATGTTCGTTAAAGTTGAAATGAAATGTTCCAGGGCCTATTATTCAACTGAAAGCAGCCTGTATTTTAAATGATAGTAATAGTGTAGTTTCCTGTTATGTAATTGGCAGAATGTGTATAATTAAACTTGTTCAGTAGGGTCGATTACATGTCGAATGATGCGTAGTCTGGAACTGTTGAATTGGGCATTTGAAATAGCTTTGAGCATGGGCCTGGTCTGATCTGAAAGTTTGTGTGAATTCAATAGTCATCAGTAGCAATTAGACCTGTATACATGACATGAGAATTCATGAGCAAGTTTGATGACATTTAGCTTAATTATTGGTATTTTTGTCATCATAGTGTAGTAGAAGGTTTGCTTCTGTTTTAAGATTCTGAAATCGTTTGGAAGGCGAATCATAATTATGGTAAGTAGATTGGTATAGAAATCAGTTGGAAATCATGAGACAAACTCATTCATAATTGACTTAGTTCATTAAAAACAACAGGTCTTGATAGGCAATGGGTAGGATAGATCGTTTAGGAATTTTTGGGAATTCACGGCTTTTGTTAAAATGAAGGTATACATGGTCAGTATAGTGATTCATTGATATTTTATTAATTGTTGCAATGGAAATAAACCTATCTTCGTTGGGCCATTCGGACCGCACCAAGGCCATGAGGCAGGCCCAATTCTCCTTTAAATTTGGTTCTTAGTCTATTTCATTGTAATCCATTTCCAAATTAACTAGTCTTTTAGAGACATACAAATAAGTAGGAAATCGTAGCTATTTCGGGATTGCTACTAGCCTCGCAGGAATAAATCACATGCGCGGACTATCAACAATGGGTTACTAAAAATGATTAAAAATTGGGATGGCCATTTAGCAAATTCAATGGTCCTCCTTAAAATCATATTACATTAGAATCTTTGAGCTCGATTTAATTGAATAACCTTCTTAAACTCGGGTGCGCATTGATGCGACCCAAATCCAAATCTTGACGAAGTCGAAATGTGTTGACAATCACGGGTGCATTGATTGTGACGTGGTTAAAAACATGTTTTCATGACGTCGTAGTTCCTAAAAATAAATAATGATAGAAAAGAGGTTTACAAATTGAGACGGGCCTTACCGCACAAAATAAATAAATGTGGGGCCCTTAGTAAATAATTATCGAAATAATTAGAATTTGGAAAGGTTGTTTAGTGAATTTCACCGCCTTCCCCAAAATAACAATACGTTAGTATCTTTAGGTACGATTTAATTAAATTACTTTCTTAAACTCGGGTGCACATTGATGCGACTCAAATCCAAATATCGACGAAGTCGAAATGCGTTGATAACTACGGGTGCATTGATTGCGACGTGGTTCGAAATGCGTTCTCATGACGTTGCAATTCTTTAAAAAATAATTATAATAAAAGCGGTGTAAAATCGATAAAAGGCACATGAGCTAGAATGTATTTAAACCAGATAAAATCAAATACAACAGTTAAGCGACCGTGATAGAACCACAAAGCTCGGGAATGCCTAACACCTTCTCCCGGGTTAACAGAATTCCTTACTCGGATTTCTAGTTCGCAGACTGTTAACAGAGTCATAAATTTCCTCGGTTCGGGATTCAACCGGTGACTTGGGACACCATTAATCTCCCAAGTGGCGACTCTGAATAATTAATAATTAAATCCTGTTCCGATTGTCCTTTAATTGAAAAAACTCGTTTGCGCTCTTGCAAGGGTGTAGGTAGTGAAAAAGGAGGTGTGACAACTAATTCTAGAAATGAAAAATTTTGAGGTTGTTTTTCCTTTAGGCAATTAATATCTCGGACTTAAAATGAAATGTTTTTATATTTCCTTTAGTATATTAGGACCAAAAATGCGAAAATAAAGAGAAGAATTGTCTTTTAGTACCTTGTTAAAAAAAAGAGAAGTTTTCTTTAAGGTATTAATTTAAAAAAAAAATCCAAAAAATAGATTTTCTTTTGAGGCATTTCTTTGGGAAGTTAGTGAAAAATGAATAGGATATTGTACATAAAAAAAAACATACTTTGGCTTTTGTCTATTATTAGAATTGTTTTCTTTAGGCAATCAAAATTGAAATCCAAAAATATTTTGTTTTATTTTATTTATTACTTGTTTCGAAATCTTGCGTCGGGATATCAAATGAAAATTCAAATATTTTTCTGTGGTTTATTCTTAAGATTTTCTTCATAAAAAATGATGAATAAAATAGCGGTTTCTCTTCTAGGATTTTCCTTAATAGAGTATTTGTTTCTAAAAAAACACGCTCATTAAGCTTGAGTTTAGAATAGGTTATAGAGCATTCAGTATAGAAAATTCAAAAAAAAAGATTTGCTTCCTTTATTTCTCTTTTCCCATCAGATTAGTCACTAAGGTAAAAAGGAAAAAAGAAGAAGAAAATGAAAAAGAGAATGTCAGTTTGTTTACTTTATTCCCGTTCTTCACGAACTATGCTAAGATCTGATTCATGCGGTGTCATGATACGTAGGCAACCTACATAGGATTCGATCGAATTATTTTATTATTATTATTAAAAGAAAAAGAGAAAAAGGAAAAAAAAGAAGAAAAAGGGGGAAACGAAAAAAGGTGAAATTGTGGGATGTGAGATATGAGAGAAAGAAAAGAGTGATGGAAAAAAAGAGAAAAATAAATGAAGGAAAATGGGCGAGCCAGCAAGTACCATAAAAACAAAGAGAAGAGAGGTTGAAATGAACAAATTGGGATGATGCCAAGTGACCTTGTAACCCTCGAAGTCATTCTTGGACCGTAAATTATTGCTAGGTACATGGCACGAAATGTGATATTTTTAGCTGTTAAATGCTCTAACGCTAACATGATGAATTTATTTTGTTTCTTTTGTTCTCCTCATTGTAGCAGAAGGGTGGTTGGTTTGTGGTTCTTAAGATAACTCGTCCATTCAACACAAGGCCAAAGGGCAAGATAGCCATGCCTAGCAAAAACTTGGGCACAAGAGTTGTTGACCTGTCAAGGGAGTTTATGGAGTCAGAGTCTGAATTGAAAGAGGAGTTCCAAAGGGTGAAACAACAGATGACAGAAAATGTATCAGTTTTGGATCATGGGGCATCCTCTGCCTTCATTCCCCACTAACTACACCGAAAACCCTGCAACTATCCCACCACTATCCCAAATCCAAATTCCCACTACTGCTGATAGCACCCCACAACCTTTTCACACTCTACCTGCCAAAACCACCTCGTATCCCGCTCCATTGGCCACTCATGCTCTTGAAGCTCCTCCCTCAACTACTTTTCCTCGATCCTCTAACGAGGTTGTGTTCAAAGTCAATGATGCCCAACACTATGCACTAGAACCAACTTTCTAAGTCTCAGATTCATACTCTCCCGCTCCTTATTTTGAGCCTCCCAGCGAAACAAAAAATCCTTCTAAGACAGTGGAGCAAGATGAGATATCCAGGAAGGTGAAAATCTTAGAGCAGTCTTTAAGAAACATGCAAGGGAAAGGGAGCCAGATGAGCGTGTCTTACAAAGACTTGTGTTTGTTTCCTGATGTACAACTGCCTGCTGGGTTTAAGATACCAAAGTTTGATTTGTATGACGGGTACGGAGATCCCGTGGTCCACTTGAGAGGTTACTGCAGTAAGATGAGAGGCGTCGGTGGGAAAGACAAATTATTGATGGCATATTTTAGTTAGAGTCTGAGTGGGGCAGCTCTGGAGTGGTACACCCACCAAGATTCTAGCAGATGGTACACGTGGGATGATATGGCTCAGGCCTTTGCCATGCACTTTCAGTACATTATAGAAATTGTCCCAGATCGCATGTCCCTCGCCAAGATAGAAAAGAGGCCTAATGAAAGCTTTAGGGAATACGGGCTCAGATAGAAAGAGTAAACTGCCAGAGTCCATCCTCCCATGGAAGAAAAAGAGATGGTCGAGTACTTTCTTCAAGCTCAAGAACCAACTTACTTTGGGCATTTGATCACGGCTGTGGGTAGGGTTTTTAATGATGTGGTAAATATGGGAGAAATGGTAAAAGATGGGTTGAAGTCTAGCAAGATCATGAGTTATTCTGCTTTAAAAGCCACAACACAAGCGATTCAGAACGACACAGGAAGCTTACTGGGTCAGAAGGAACATGATGATTTTACCATGGTTGTTTCAGAGTCACGACGTGGACCAAAAGGTCCGCTTCACCAATATACCCAGCCTCAACTCCAACCCCAAACCTATCCCCGAGCTCCACATAATCCACCTTAGTATCATTCTCCGAACAATGTCCGGTCATATGTCCAACCACCAGGTCACTCCCTAAGGCGAGCGCCAGCACCACATAATGCATTCTTGCCTTCACAACATTTTCGAGTACCCAACAACCCTAGAAAACAGGGGCAGGGAAGGGAACAAAGGCAAAGAAATAGTTTCACGCCAATTGGGGAGTCCTACACAAGCTTGTTTGAAAAGTTAAAGCATTCTGGCCTGATTGAGCCGCTCCTTGGCTATACTCTAGACCCATATGCAAAAGGCTTTGATCCTACTGTACGATGCATGTACCACTCTAATGTCCAAGGGCATAGCATTGAAGATTATCGTTCTATGAAAAGGGAAATAGAAAGAATGATTCAAGAAGGGGTAATTGTGATCAATGACAGTGACAGGGAGCATGCGAATCCTCCTGGGAACTTGCGGACTGAAGTTAATGATATTGAGGTTGTTAATGGTTTTGGAAATATTTATGGGGAACCCAGTGGCTAAGATGTCGTGCTTGGTAATTGGAAAGACGCTTCATCTCTTGGCTAGCTGGAGAAGGGTCTTGGTGGTTTATTTTGTTGACATTTCTACTGTCCGGGTTATTTTCAGGGTTGTAATTCGGATATTGTCTTGTGATTCAAACCCTTCTATCCTTTTATTTTGCCTAGTTTATTTTTTGTAGTAACTCGTTTAGTGTTGTCTAGGTTTGTTCCAGGGTTGTAACTCAGTTTAGTTTGCTGGTTTTGTTGTTCAAACCCTTTCACCATCTGTCTAATGCAATTTTCTGTTATTATTAGTCATTTTTGTTTAGTTCTCTTTTCCTTTTATAGTCTTTTTCCTGTTGACTCTAGTGACATGACATGCACTCGTAATTCTCAGCTTGGTTTTAAAAGTCAGTTTAATCACGAAGCAGTGAAACAATGTCGAAGATGTAGGGACATTTGAGGAAAATAAGTAAAGGCATTTTGAGATCACTTCACGCCTGAATTGTGTGAAACTGGGGCAGATAGAACATAAAGAACCCCTATTGAAATGCATCCCGCCGCATCAATTTGAAGATAAAAGAAAGTTTGCACCAAATTTGTAGGGGGCCGTTCGTGGTAATGAGAGTGAGAGTGTTGTCCAATGGTGCTTTGTATATAACAAATGTAAAAGGCGAATGTGTGGATATGGTTATCAAGTCTAGTACAATCAAAAGATGTTACAAATGTTTTTCTTGGTCCTTTTAATTGTGTAGTTTGCACTTGGCATGTCTTGGAGATTGGAATGACGAAGACATTTTGTTCTGCTATGCAAACACTTTATCCTTCGTTATCCCTTTGAGCCTCATTTATTTTCTTTTATACCCCTCTTTCGGAATCAGTAGCAAAGATCAGAAACACAAGCGTGAAAGATAAGTAAAGGAAAAGAAGAAAAGAAAAGAGCGAAAAGGGAGAGAAGAAAAATGAAATTGAAAAAAAAAAGAAAAAAAAGGGGGGAAAAAGAAGAAAGAAAAAAAAACAACAAAAAGAGGAAAAGAGTAAAGAAAAGAAAAAAAGAGAAAAAAAGGAAAAGAAGAAAAAAGGAGAGAGAGAAAAGTACAAAAACGAAGCAATTCCTATGTCATGAACTACGTTCGACCTGATTCCTTTTAAGGATACATAGGCTGCCTCACGGTTCAGTATCATTAAAACAAAAATTCAAAAGTCCCCAAGTAAGAAACTGGGGTAGAAGTTGTGTTTGTTGTAAGAAATCTGATTCCGAAAGTTGTAATTTTGAACTCATGTGAATTGTTTTGAGCCTTTGATATCCTTTCTTTTTAACCCTATCCAAAAACCCACATTACGGTCCAAAGAAAGACCTTACGATCAGTCTTCGAGAGATGCCAAGTCAAGCAAGGAGAGGTAATTCATATCAGGGGCAGCACTCTGGTCCAAGCAGAAAAATAATGAAAATGAGAGAGTCTTATTGGTGAAAAACCTCGCGGTCACCGTAAGGCGACGGTAAGTTGAGAGAAAGAACAAAATGAGAGAGGCTTGATTGTGAAAACCCTTCGGGCACTAAAAGTCGAATAAGGATTGTGAATCAGATTGGATGAACGAAGCATTGAAGCCCAGTTTCACGGTTTAGAGGTATAACAGGAGTTGAACATCAAGCTTGCTTAACAGAATAGGCCACGAGTGCATGTCATGGTCATTAGAGTTGGTATCCACATTTGATAGGTTTCTACTTCATAGCTTTCTTGTTAGGAATCATCCCTTTCTTTTGTCCTTTACTCTATTCCTTTTGTCTTGTTTACCTCCTCTGCCCGAGTCTGTTTGGTTATAACAAGTGAGAAATGATTTCAAATTTTGCCACCAACTGTCCAATTGCACAAAACGGGGTCTGGCTAGCACATCAGTGTCATAAGTCATGAAAGAACAACAAACGCACTGAGTTGGTAGCAATCAACATGCTTTGGGGTCCATGAGAAATACAAAGGTTTGGTATGTTTCAATTCGTGAACAATGCAACAGATAGAGGATGTTGGGTGAACGGGTCAAAGGTATTCTCTGTGATGAGATCAGCAAAGAAAGTGGTTAACCAGTGACAAGCGAGGTCTTCCAAGCAGAAATCAAAGTTATCGTGACAAGTGAAAGAGCAATAGGCCTCAAGGCTAAGGCCAGTGGTTTAAGTCAAGAAAGAACAACATACGCACTGAGTGGGTGGCAATTGATGTGCTTTGGGATTCATGTGAAACACAAAGGTTTGGTAAATGTCAGTTCATAAGCAACGCAACAGATAAAGGGTATTGGGTCTGAACGGAGAAGAGGTATTTTCTGTGATAAGGGTGACAGAGAAATTGGTTAGTCAATAACCAAGCAATGTCATTCAAGGTGAAATCAAAGTTATCATGGAAAGTGAAGGAGCAGTCATCTCAAAGTCAAGTCTACAAACCAACCACCATGTTTAAACTCACAAGTTTTCTTTGTCTGAAACAGGGACGGAAGCTACGTTCATATCAAAGCTTGGAAGGTTGAAATTTTCAGGTGTACTGCCCCAATTCTGCTTACGCAAAGGCTATTGAGAAGATCACACATCACTACCAGGAAAAGCATTTCCTAGTCCGGGTTTTCAAGTTATATTTTGCTTTAGGAGACGCACTTCCTAAATTGAGATTTTACTACTAGGAGACGCACTTACTATTTGGTTCATTTAAGTTCACCCCTAGGAGACGCACTTCCTAGTTTGGGTCTTTCGGGTTATATTTCTTCATTAGGAGATGCACTTCCTAAATTGAGATTTTACCACTAGGAGATGCACTTCCTATTTGGTTCATTTAAGTTCATTCCTAGGAGACGCACTTCCTAGTTTAAGTCATTGATGTTTCACCCCTAGGAGACGCGCTTCCTAGACTGGGTCTTTCGGGTTATGTTTTTGCTTAGGAGACGCACTTCCTAAATTGAGATTTTACCACTAGGAGACGCACTTCCTATTTGGTTCATTTAAGTTCATTCCTAGGAGATGCACTTCCTAGTTTGAGTAATTGAGATTTCACCCCTAGGAGATGCACTTCCTAGTCTGGGTTTTTCAGGTTATATTTTTATTTTATGAGACACACTTCCTACATTGATCTTTCCCCTAGGAGACGCAATTCCTGGTTCCACGCACCAAAGTTATACCCTTAGGAGACGCACTTCCTAGTCTGGGTTTTTTAGGATACACTTTCAGGAGACGCACTTCCTAGTTTGGATCGTATGAGTTTTAGTCACTGAAGTTCTCACCCCTAGGAGACGCACTTCCTAGTCTCGGTCATTTAAATTCATTTCTAGGAGACACACTTCCTAGTTTAAGTCATTAATGTTCCACCCCTAGGATACGCACTTCCTAGTCTTGGTATTTCAAGTTATATTTTGGTTTACAATATTGCTAACAACGCACAAATCTTCCTAGTGCAAACTGGGGTAGAAAATTTTTCTTTGTTTTATCTATTTTGTTGAAATCAGGAGCCCACCTGGAGAGCAGGGAATACATTTCAAGTTAGAAGTCAAGAGCCCACCTGGAGGGCAGGGAATACATTTCAAGCCCAGCAATTAGGAGCCCTCCTGGAGAGCAGGGAATACATTTCAAGTCAGCAGTCAGAAGCCCGCCTGAAGAGCAGGCAGTACATTTCACGTCAGCATTTAGGAGCCCACCTGGAGAGCAGGGAATACATTTCAAGTTAGCAGTCAGGGAGCCCCGCCTGGAGAATAGGGTCAGTTTTTACTTTAGTCAAGCTTAGTTTACAGTTTTACTAGTCTATTCTTTAGTTTAATTTCATCACTGCATAATAGTACAAGTGATTTACAATTTTGCTAACAACCCACAAATCTTCCTAGTGCAAACTGGGGCAGAAAAATTTCTTTGTTTTGTCTATTTTGTCGTATTCAGGCGCCCACCTAGAGAACAAGGGGAAACAACTCAAGTTTCTAGGGAAAGCAGTTTCAAAGGAAGATAGTTCAAGTGTCAGGGAAAAATGGTTTAAGGTGCAAAGGAAAACAGTGTCAAGTAACAAGAGAAGATGGTTCGAGTTCAACAATCAGGCGTCCACCTGAAGAAAAGGAAAAGCATCTCAGATTTCAAGTCACCAACCAAAGAATCTCACGGCAAGAATGCGAGTCAACAGTTCGAGGTGATCAACAGAAGTTAGTCACAATAAAGAAAAAAGAGAGAAAGGCAAGAAGTGAATCCAAATGCAGAAGTTGATGGAAGATGTGAACTGCTTAAGACATGGTGGAAGTCACAAGCAATACATGTCCGGTCTTGATCCAAAAGCTTAGGAAGAATGAATTAGCACCTGCAACTAGCAAGCGTCAAGGTTCAAATCCAAAGTCTCCATGAAGGACCATTCAAGACTCGAGATCAAGCTTCAGAAGACTTATAGATAGGAATCTTGTAACTCATAGTTGATAGGCTTAGCTAGTATTTCTTATTTTTTGATTTTTGATGTAATAACAGGACTGCGGACCGGAACCTCGGCGGAACGGCACCTCGACCAGATCTTCACCTTGGTATACCCCATCACCTCACTCATCTTTGAACTACACGTGGCCTGATTCCTTTATAGCCAAGGATATGTAGGCAGCCCAGATACTAGGGCTCGGTCACATTCCCCTCTCTCTTAGTTTTAGTTTTTCCAAATAAGGGTCAGGTCAAAAAATCTGTCTAGTCAGTCTTTGTCTGAAAACTCTACGCGTTTCCAGTCAAAGAGGGGCAGCTGTAGACATGTGATTTTTGACTCTCCCCAAGATTTTTTATATATTAACGTAAAATATTTAATTTAGTCATAATATAGATATTTTAAGTAATTCTGACTCTTTTACTTTAGTTTTATTTCAAGAAAACGAAAAATCACAAAAATAGGTTCATTAATGTTTTGTAGTCATTTTTAATCTAAAACAATCTTTAAAAAATATACAAAAAAATGTATCGTATTTTTATTTTAATATGATATTTGAAAATACCAAAAATAGATTTGTTTTAATGGTTAGTTTTATTTTAATAATAATTTGAATAGTAGGAATAATTAACAAATGGGGCCAGATTTTTAATCTCGTTCGCAGCGAAAGAATAAAGCTTGGGCTCAGGCAACCCATCTTTAGTCCTAATTTTGGACCTAGCCCACAATTACCAAGCTCATAATTCTTAGGCCCATACCCCTTAACCTAAAACCCTAACAAAAACCTAGACTATATAAATAAAAGAAAAGCAAAAAAACGAAGGGGGGGGGACGGAGAAAATACGCAGAAGCTGCGCAGGGAACGAACCCCACCCCCATGCGTCGTCTTCTTCACGACCCCCACCCCCCTGCGAGTCATCTTCTCCAAATGACCCTGCCTCTAAAAACGACCCTCCCCTCCATCGGATATCTGAAAAACAAAAAAAGATAACACCAAAAAAGAATAAGAACGAAAAGGGCTGAAGGCAACAAAGACGCAGAAGTTGCGCATCGTCTTCTTTAGAAACTCAACACCAGAGAACGACCCCCACCCCCTCGCGTCTGTCTTCTCCAAACACCCCTCTCCCCATTGCTTTCGTCAACAGCAACACCATAACAAAGAGCTGCTGCTGCTTCTCTATCTTGCGACCCCTCGCCGGAAACCAGTCCACAAACAACCACCCCGAGCTCCATCACCACCATAGCAGCCCACCCCTTCACCAGCCCATCGCCGGACCTTCTGCCAGCGATGCCATATCCGGCGAGCTTCACCTTCGCACACACACAGTCACGCACATGAATGGAGTGAGGGAGCGAGCGTAAGGCAGCTGAAGTTTTGGAGTCGTTTGTGAGTTCGAGTTGTATAGAAAGTTGTCGTACGTTAGTTCCGGTCTATGGTTATCGCTGTCCATTTTTTTCGTCGAGCTCGAGCTGCTGAAACTCGACGTTGCTGTAAACTTAGGTGTTCCGTTCGTACGTCGAGGTGAGGCTGGTTTCGGGTCCGGCGAGGTCGTAAATTTTTTGAGGTTAACGTTCGTAGCTCCGGTGTTGGTTCTGTTTACTTTTAGTCAGTTTTCTTGCCTCTGATTCTTCCGTTCACAAGTATTATTCATTAGTTTAATGCATCGTTTATCAATTTTCTTGTTTGGAATAGTTAGTTTATTTTCTTCAATTTAATGATGATCTTGAACTTCCATAGATGTGTTTTTGAGCTTCTGTCATTTTCTGCTCTGGAAGGCATCCTTTGGTGTGATATTTTTCATTGTATAATTGACGTTGCTACTTGAATAAGTTTATCAGGGAACTTTGTGGATAGTTGTCTGCTACTAGGATACGTTTCGTTTCTTTGTAGAAAGCACTTTGTTGGTTGTTGAGTGTTTCATATTTTCGTTCTTATGGAAAATTTATAATCCCAAAGATCTATATGACATGATTAACACATCAACGCATAAGGTTAATTTGCCATAAAAATGAAAAGTTTCTGATAATGTGTTTATGATAATGTTTATGTGTTTATGAAAAAAAATTAGTGCGCACTATTTATGTGTTGTATAGTCTCGTAAAAATGAAAAGTTCACCGTGTGGATTAATTCGAAGTTGAGCCATTTGGGTTATTGGACATAAAACTAAAATTAGTGTTTTTCGCTTTTAAGGATATTTGTTTGGTTTTGATAGTATATGAGCTAGGGGTCGGTTTGGTTTGCCAAATTCTAGCAGAACGTTAATAAGTCGTTAAGTTCTCTTTTGGGTGAATATGACTGTGTTTGCTGGAAATTCATGGAAGATGAAGGTCACATTTTTCTCTCACGCACTATATTTATGATCTATGGCCTTCCAATAATCTCAAAGTTTCGGAAGAATAATTAATTGCGCTAGTTGCTTTAGGCGTGTTCTTTTAATAATTTTACTTTCTTAAACTCGGATGTGCATTTCATGTGACCCAAATCAAATCTTCAAACGTTGAATAAAATATGTTTAGGATTGCGGGTGCATTTCATGTGGCGCGATCCAAAGACATGTTTTAAACGACGTTCAATCTGCTTCAAATGGGATAAAAGCGGTTAACAGCTAAAATTTGCACATAGGTTCATAATTGTTTAAAATCAAATAATTAAGCCGATTATAACAGTTGAGCGACCGTGCTAGGACCACAGAACTCGGGAATTCCTAACACCTTCTCCCGGGTTAATAGAATTCCTTACCCAGATTTCTGGTTCACGGACTGTATACAGAGTCAACTTTTTCCTCGACTCGGGATTCGAACCGGTGACTTGGGACACCATAAATCTCCCAAGTGGCGACTCTGAATCTTTAAATGAGATAATCCCATTTCGATTGTCCTTTAATTGGAAAAACTCCCTTGTATTTATACCCTTCCGGGAGTGTAGGTGAAAAAAGGAGATGTGACACCTCTAAGAGTACATAAATGTCATAAAGGTCGAGACAGAGTCCCACCATACCAAATAATACACGTTTAAATCATACTAGCCAAACAAGCAACTCCGAACCAAATGGAGCACACCAACATCTTCCGCTGAGCTGATAGCCTACCTGGAGGGCTCTCGACCTGTCTATCGGGACCTGCGAGTATGAAACGTAGCATCCCCAGGCAAAAGGGACGTCAATACGAGAAATTTACCGAGTATGTAAGGCACATAAATAAGTACATAACATACATGGAAGAAATATAGAGTACTTGACTTAACCTGTAAGTTTGAATAACTCTGTAAATCATGAAATACTTTTAGAATCATGCATATGCTTATGAATGTCATGTCGTGCATAGGTACATGTTTCATAATATCATTAGCCTCTGAGGGCATCCCATCATATCATATTGGCCACTATGGGCAAAATCATCAACGTATACCAGCTGATCAGGTGGTAGTGCGTATATAACGCCATAACCTTTCCTATATCCCATATACATATACATACATACATATATATGCGTATATAACGTCATCTGGTCATGGGTCAATGTACATGAATACAATGCATGAGAAGTACGTTAATAAAATCTTTTGGAATATCATATGACCATTTTGCCTTCGAGTAATATCATAAAGTAAACTCTTTTCAACTTTCGTATTTTTCTGAGACCCATGAACAAATGATAAAATATTTTGACACATGGAAATTCAAGAATATAGATATCTCTAATACTTCTATGAATAGAGATATTTATGGAATTTATGCATTTGCACGTTTCGTTTGTATCGTATGCATCATGCCAAAAGAAAGAACGGATAGCCTTAACATACCTATTATATCAATCTTATGTGAGATTCCAGCCGTAGTCAAAGATTTTGATATTAACTTGGCGCCCATCTTATTTTGTTCTAATGGATGACGAGAAAGTTAGTCACGAAAGTGGGGTTATTACATGGCTAATACCCTTTATTGGAAAACGAAGACTATGGAAAAGAAACAGATTATACTTGTACCTTTTTTCAACACTTAAACGCAAGCAATGATGCTTGCCAACTAAAACCTAATCCATGAAAAAGTCTTTTGTTTAGAAAAGAAATTTAGAAAGGGACTTCTTCATACTGTTTGAGATTTTGTTGGTGCATAGTTTGAGTTATATTGAATTAAAGTTTTTGCCAATTTCAGCAACACTTGGACTTATGTCGTCCGTAACATCTTTAGATAAGCTTCCCTTTTTAGGCTTTAAATGGTTGGGCCCCACATGATAATGACTAAGATACATACCACACATACATATGTCACCTTTACTTCATAGTATAAGAGTCATAATGTGGAATTGAGGAGCTGCCACGTTATAGTAGGGGTAAAAGATTACTCTTATCCAAATATATATCCAATTAATTAGGTAATGTCCTATTACCCGGTAATTAATCAATTACCCATAAAATTGAGAATTATTTCCACTTACTTAAAATATTACTCATTTTTCACATACCTTTGACACCTTATTATTATGGTCATGTGGTTGTATGGTACTAGTCCATAAATACCGAGTATTTTAGTTCGAGCCGTATTTTATCCCAACATGCCAAACTAGGATGAAAATTTATTTTCTTTGACTTGCTTCCCCTTTCACCTTTACGAATTTACTTATTAATTGTTTGAAATAGCATAATCCTTATAATCTCCAAATAATATTTTCCTTGGACTGATGTCAGTTACCTTATGACAAATTCAATGTACAACATTACAGGGTGCAACATCGTCGTAATGTAGTACTGCGGGATGTGACATCTCACTTCGGGGTCTCATTAATTTATTTATGGCGTATTTTCATGTACGAAAATATGGGGTGCAACATCATTCCCCCCTTCTTTGGAACATTCGTCCTCGAATGTTTACTGATGCATTTATTGTCCTCATATCCCATAGCTCTTGCGAATACTTTAGTAGTCCTTTTGCCATACTATTCTGTGAATAAATCCAAAGGCCAGGGCATTCCCTCCTTTAGGCCTTTTTCCCACGCTATGACTTGTGATCGAATTCCTTCCAATCTCGTAACTGTTGCTACCTCCTACCATGCAGCCTTTATGATACTGACCTAGTCAGTGTGCCTATGCAACTCTTCTCTCCTTTTTTCCTAGCTTTTAGCCAATCTATAGGCCTTACTTTGTAAACATATACAAGGCTTAATAGGATGCCTCTTCGGGCATCTATAGGTGTATTGAAGTTCTTCGCTCGATACTTTGTAGAACTTGCGAATATAGCTATATCTTATTTCATAGACCTGGTTATCCATTCGTATGACTTTACTGCATCTACATAGGTCATGCTATACCATAATTTTTTTTACGATTTATTGTTACTGAGGTTTGCGACTAACTTCAGGTTACTCTCGTTGCTTATCCTTAAGACTGATGGTCTAATCTCATCTCACACTGTTGAACTTTTATCCATCTATTGTCGATTTACCTTAAGGTTGATCCATAATCTACCACCAATAACTTGATATCTTATGTAACACCACCGTTGGGGCTCGCATCTCACATGGACATCCGAAGTTATTAGATTGATCCATCTAGGGGTGATACTATACTTCCATAACCGCATTTTATAGCATTCCAATGTGACTCACCTTATATGTGTATTTTAGCCCCTTGCAATTCATGAAATCCTTTTTAAGTCATTACTCTATTGAAGGCCCAAACGTCATCCTTTATCTATCATAATTACGCCCTTATTGCACTACCAGGGCAGCATTCGGTAAGGGCTTGAAATTATTCCAAGGGGAAGGTGTTAGGCACCCCTCAGAATCCACTAGCGTGGTTCCCGGCCAGAAAATTATTGTGAATTTGGGGTGCAATTAACATGTACACAAATAAGGCTCAAATAAGAGGGGGTTTCATATAATGGTTTGCAAATAAACAGAGTTTGGAAGAGCAAAGAAAGCTGATTTTTTAAAGAAGGAGTTGAAATGATAAAAGAAATAAAGAAATAAGGGTAAGGGGGTCCTAAGTTTATTAACAATATGGATCACCCCACACAATGCCCGATAATCACTCCTCAATGAGGGGCTACACGTGACATTATCGCGTGGTCATCATAGTCATATCTACCCTTCCCACCTCGTTAAGGTATTTAAAGCGCGGATTGGTCTTGTTTACTTATTGCATGCTACTACCCGCCCCAATCCTATCAGTCCCGGAGGCATTTAGGACTACTAATCCTAAAAGGGAGGGATATTAGGCTTATTTGTAGCATCAAAGGAAAAAAACTCTAAGGCGACATATAAAACACGTATTGCAAATTGGGAAAAGAATATAACAAACAGAGGCTCAGATATACCTCCTTAAACAAAGAAGCACGTAATTAGCATGGATTACACATACTGTTTAGGTCTGATTTAAAAGGTATTAAAGACGAGTGAGCGGAATTGTTGAGACAGTTTCAGCTCATCACATAACTCAGATAAGAAGTCCGAATCAGGCCTGCATGCTGGTTGTAATTATTAACAGAAGCAGATTCAGTTTATATTTATTACCCTAAGGCTTGCCTAAGTGTTGGACAAAGATCCTATAAGCATGGTATCTACTGGATTCAGAAAGCAATGAAACAGTGAGGCTCGAAATGAACTGTTTGAATGCATACTCGTTAAACTTGCTAAGTGAGGAACTCAGATTATTGAAAAAGAGAGGCAGAATTTAAACGAATTGATTACAAGTTTTACAAACGATAGCAGACATTACTACTAGTTTTATATATAACACTGAGTGAGGCGAATCAGATTTTTTTATAGGAACTCTTATAGACATGCTTTCTAGGCGTTACTGATTTTAAGACCTTGTAGATGTAGCGTCGAAATGCAGAAGCCTTATAGACATGATTTCTAAGTGAAGTTTGAATATGCAAAATCCTATAGACATGATTTCTAAGTGAAGTTAAATATGAATAATCCTATAGACATGATTTCTAAGTGAAGTTTGAATATGCAGAATCATATAGACATGGTTTCTATATGAGGTTGAATATGCTGGAATATAGTAGTCCTATAGTCATGATTTCTACCTTTTGCATTCATAGTTACCCACCCTTTTTCACTATCCAGCCCCAAATGTTTATTACAAATTATTACAAATTAGAATAAATAAAATTACATCAGGACAAGTAAAAAAAAGTACAACTAGAGGAAGCTTGATTCTGACTTCCTCTCTAAGTAACAAGATAAACCAAACTCAAACACCATTGATCCAAAGCCTTTCTCCAATTTGAGTGTGATAGAGTTCCCTAAGAGTCTCAATGTGACTCCGGGCAGTGCTCACACCGAAATTGTATTATCATAATAGGGGCAAGTGTAGTATGGAAGTGACAGCCCTCAAGTGTCCAAGTTCAGAAGGAGCTCAAGGGGTCCCAAGGAAAGGCTCACAAGAGGGGGGCTGAACTTAAAGTCTAAGAGAGAGTGAAAGTGAGGAACAGAGTTCAAAAGGGGTGAAGGAGAGGGAAACAGCTACAAACAAGTACACAAAAGGGGTTCAGGGGAATAGGGAAGTTGCAAAGCGTCTATGTGCTTAGACATTTAACTAATTCTGGGCATGCCCATCAATGGAGAGTGTTGTTATGCTTACAAATCAACAAGAATACACAACATATGATAGTGACATAGAGGTTATGGTTCCAGGGGAATCAAGTTTGAGCCATAGACAATAATACTTAATACTGTCATGCCTCAAACAAACCATTAGCATCAAACACATTGGGGTAGGGGGTTTGGGATAAATACTGAATTAAACACAACCAATAGATAGACAAGAAAGGCAGAAGAGTGTAAAGTAAACACATTGTTGTGATACTAAAATTTTATAAAAACATACCAGTTTCAAAGAGGCAAAGTACAATAAAACAAGTAGCAGGATGTCACGACCCAAAATCCCAACCCGGTCGTGATGGCGCCTCTCGTGAGGACAAGGCCAGCCAACAACAAAACAATACATCTCTTTATAATTACTTAGCAGGAATAAGTCTAATTCGCAGATAATATAATCACAAGTGCGAAGTAAACATGATAGAATAATGGAAACCATCCCGACTCAGCCCGAAATCGGGGTGTCACAAGCCACGAGCATCTAAAGATCTAAATACTAATACAAGACCAGCAATATACAAAATGGAATTTAGAATCAATGAAGAAATACGGTGCCGTGAACGCTGACGGTCACCTTGCTCAGCTACAATAGTATACCTTCAGTCCGCTAATAACCCGCTACCGGGTGAACAATACCTGCAACTGCACGCGAGGTGCATGGAGTAAAGTGAGTACTTCCAACTCAATGGTAATAAGAGTAAATAATAACTGAGCGATAAGAAATCACGTAATAACACTTCATCATGCTATCTAAGACGGTACAACCCTTTTTGAAAACAGTAGTTCCATGAAAATCCTTTATAAAATATCTGACTCAGTTTTAAACCTCTTTTGAAAATAATCTTTTTAACAGTTGCAAAATAATTCCAGCCATCGGTGTCACTATGCACAGAAACTCGCCCCTCGGGCAATATCTTCGTTCCTGGTCAGCCACTCGGGCCCCAACACTCAAGGATCAGATAGCACCAGCAAAATCAGATAAATATCTCCAGAAATATCACAACGACAAATAATGAACAAATGCATGAATGCAATGCAATGCATATGATGGTATATTCCAGTACCCACTGCGGCGTGCAGCCCGAGCCATCCATATTTATTTATCATCGACGGCGCTCAATGGGGGTGTGTACAGACTCCGGAGGGGCTCATACAGCCCAAGCGCAATATACTGGTCAGTCAATGTTACCTGACCGGTCAGCCAATGTTACCTGACCAATTTATATCCTACAGTGCCATTGTTACCACTGTTCCAAGTATATATTTCAGTGTCATGTACAGACTCCGGAGGGGCTCCTACAGCCCAAGCGCAATGTACTGGTCAGTCAATGTTACCTGACGAGTCAGCCAATGTTACCTGACCAATTTATATCCTACAGTCCCATTGTTACCACTGATCCAAGTATATATTTCAGTGTCATTGTTACCACTGTTTCAAGTATAACATACAATGTCATTGTTACCACTGTTTTAGGTATATATATTACAGTGTCATTGTTACCACTGTTTCAAGTATATATATTACAGTGTCATTATTACCACTATTTCAAGTATATATATTACAGTGTCATTGTTACCACTGTTTCAAGTCACTTTATTATCAGTCCATAAAATAATATAGTAAGCCCCTTGGGCATTTACAAAATCGAAATTTCCAGCCCGAAATGCATTTAAAATGTCATTTAAGTTTTCAAAACTTAGAAATACGGCTGGGTTTGCAAAAACAGCATTTAAAACCTTGGACTGAAGTTAGATGATATGCAAATCATGCTAAGCAGTAATATCAATCCTCGAAGGATTTTAAAAGTCGGCACAAGGCCACAAACATGGCAATCAACCCAAATTATGATGATAACAAGAAATTGCAGTCAAATACGCAGTAAAATCAACAACCGGGACGGACCAAGTCACAATCCCCAATGGTGCTCTACCCCACGCTCATATCTGGCGTGCAAGTCACCTCAATACAACACTATGATGTGCAAATCCGGAGTTTCAAACCCTCAGGATATCATTTACAAGTATTACTCACCTCTAACCGGCCGTAGACTAGTCCGCAATGCCCTTTCCTCTTGAATCGACCTCTTCGCGCGTCGAATCTAGTCAAAACCACAACAAATACGTTACAATAGGCTAAGGCAATATAACCCAATCGAAAAGACTCGAAAAATGTCGAAAATCCCGAAATTAGCAAAACCCGAGCCCCGGGCCCACGTCTCAAAATTCAGAAATTTTTACATCAATACGACCCTTATCTCGCCACGAGTCTATACATACCAAATTCACAAAAATCGGAGTTCATTTGACCCCTCAAATCACCATTTAATTCTCTTAAGTTTCAAGCCCTAAACCACCATTTTTGTCCATAATTTACTTGAGTTTTCAGCTCTAATCCATGTATTTAACTTGGAAATAAGTAGAAACAACTCACCTTTGATGCTTGATGAAATACCCCTTGAAATTCTCTCCAAAATAATCCAAGCCAAATGAAAGAAATGAAAGAAATAAGCCAAATCTGTGTTTAAAAGAATCTGCCCGTGCTTCGTCGAGATGTACCTTGCACTTGTGCTATACAAGTTGTACATCATATTAAAAATTTTCCTTGTCGGACACCTTCTGTTTAAACACCCACAACGTCTTGTATAAGTATCCAAATGACAAACGGATTGAAGATTTAGAAACTAGACTCGAAGATCTTTAATTTGATAGGTTGTACACCATATAACTCTTTATATATCCTGAGATATGAGCTTCTAAAGTAGGCTCCCCGAATCAGAAAATTGCAGCAGAAATTTCTGCAGCTTTTTCTTTTCTTTTTGGTCCGAATTTCATTCCGTTAACCTTCCGAAATCCACCCGAGGCCCTCGGGACCTTAACCAGTTATATCAACATGTCCCACAATATCATTCAAACTTGTCCCAACCTTTGAAACACCCAAAATAACATCAAAACATCAAATCATCATCGAATTCAAGCCTAAGTTTCCAAAAACTTCCGAAAATACACTTTCGATCAAAAACCCGACCAAACGATGTCCGAATGACCTGAAATTTTGCACACACATCAAAAATGACATAACAAAGTTACAGCAATTATCGGAATTCCATTCCGACTACCGGATCAAAATCTCACCTATCAACCGGAATTCGCCAAAATACTAACTTCGTCAATTCAAGCTAAATTCTACACCGGTCATCACAAAAATATTCCGGACATACTCCTAAGTCCCAAATCACCTAACGAAGCTATCCGAACCATAAAGTTCACATTTCGAGCCCTCTAACACATAAGTCAATATCCGGTTGACTTTTCCAACTTAAGCTTCCTTAAAAGAGACTAAGTGTCTCAAACCTTACCAAAACTAGTCCAAATGACTTCAAATTTTGCACACAAGTCATATTCGACATTACGGACTTGCACCAACTTTCGGAATCGCATTCCCACCCCGATATCAAAATTTCCACTTCCGGTTGAATTTTCTCTAAAACCTTCAAATTTCTATATTTAGCCAAATGACTTCAAAATGACCTCCGGACATCCGAATTCACTTCCGATCGTGCTCCCAATTCCAGAATCACCATACGGAGCTATTCCCAGACTCAGAATCCAAAACACACATCTATAACTCTGAAATGCCTTCCAACCCAAATTTATGAAATTCTTCTAAAATACTAACTTCCACAATATACGCCGAAATGCTCATGGGTTATCCAAAACCAAATCCGGACACATGCCCAAGTCCGAAATCATCATACGACATGCTGGAACTTTCAGATCTCAATTCCGAGGTCGTTTACTCAAAATTCTAATCCTAGTTCATTTCTTCAATTTTAAGCTTTCAAAATGAGAATTTCCATTTAGATTTGACTCCAAACTTCTTGAATTTTAATTCTGACCGTACACACAAGTCAATATACCTGAGATGAAACCTCTCATGGCCTCAAACTGCTGAATGACGCGTCGGAGCTCAAAACGACCGGTCGGGTCGTTACAATCTCCCCCACTTAAACATACGTTCGTCCTCGAACGTGCTGAGAACTACACTAAAGTAGTCCAAAATCATATGTTTAACACATCATGCACCTTCCCATGCTACCACTACTCCGTTGAGCACATTAGTTTGATCAAATGTGCAGATATCCTCTTTTATCCATACAATAAGCTCAAAACCCAATTCCAACACCTGAAATTATCTGCCAGACTTGTTCCCTGTATATAAACACTGTATCAACTACCACACGAGGTACCAGAACATGACTGCATACCTTTGTTGAATTAGCACCATGCATCACATAATTCACCATCTAACCACAATGACACTCCATGAACCTTAATAGCCAAAATTCCACGACTCTGATGCTCCCAATGCATATGATGATATACCTATACATTCTGGTATAATGCTGACGATACAACCACAACGGAGGAGATGTGCAGAAATTTCTAACCAATTGTAGAATTAACCAAACATTAATTCTCTCCTTTTTGACTAAGATCATCACATCCTTACTACCCAAATACTGGTAACTACCTTGTAATATACCTCACATAATCCCACTGCAATGGTCCCCGATACCAATAGTCTCGCATCACCTAGTAAGAGCTTCTCAGACAACCAATCACCACAGACAATGACCAACGGTCTCACATGAACCCCCATAATACTATTTAAATCCATTCACCCACTTCAGATCGATTCTGCTCGCACTGAACTAGGCTGATAGCCTTTCCTGGAATCGTAATAAGTCATTTCTTCTCATAACATGAAAGAACTACCACCATATCCGGGACAACACCCCACAATCTACAACCAAATGAACCGAACGACTTCATACAGATCTTAGATATTCTTCCAACATTTCAACTTTCTTAAGTCCCCAAAATTTGACTAACTCCCAGATTTTTCAAATATTTCGGCAGAGTTTCCCTTGTAATTGGGCCTATCCACCTGTCAGAGTAACACCAAAACAACTCCTAACAGTGTGTCCACAACCCAACAAGTACCACAAGTATATCAATAACACTAATCTCCGCATTACAAGCTCGACATTATCACAATGATATTTTGACATGAAACGCATCATTTGTATGATCATAACCACATTTCTGGTCTTAATAGTTGTTCATAAATAATTCCATCATTATCAATAAATCTCATATTAACCACCACCTCATTTTAAATTTTCACAATACTGACAACAGAATGTGAGGCATGAAGACCTCATTATTACATACTCAGATTAATGAGTCACATTTAACGTCACCTGGGAACTCATCTCATAAGCTAAAACTCAATAATTACAATACAATTTGGCAAATTATGCACAGAGATATTCGTACAAGAATTTTCAAATAAGCCTCATAGGCATGACTCCCTATAAGTACTATAGTACAAATTTTTAATTTTCACAAGGGAGAATTTTAAACACATATTCTTTTTTTTTCACCACAAGGACCTCGTCCTTATATAACATCCTACGCAGCTTGTAGCCCGGTTTAAATATTTCATATCATATAAAAAAGGTGAGGATCTCATCCTCAACTCTGAATCACAAGTATTTTGCACATTGTGCCAACTAAAAAATTTCATTTCCTTTCTTCCTTCTTTCAAATAATTTCGGTTAAACAAAATCACAACATACAATGATCCCTCTTACCGGTAGGGCATATAATTTTCAACTGAAATCAATTATTTAGAAATTACATCAAACTCATCGAATTGATTAACAAAGGTCACTTTTAGCCTCACAACTATTTTTAGTGACCAACACATAATGATAGACATAGCTATCTCCATATAATCTCCCCAACAGAAGTATTCACATATGTAGATTTAAGAATTACGAAGCTCACTCATAAGTGGAGCACAATAGGAGAACTTTCCTCGATACTCAAAACCGAATCAAGTTAAGGAAATTTTGACTTTATAATAATTCGAGACCGTACTTATAACGATGTCGTCTGGTGTAGCAACCTCAGCCATACCATAGAAAATATATCACCGGACTGTGTCTCCACCTCTAAAGTCTCACCTCCACCTCTAACATCCTGATCTTTACCTGATTCATTAGGTGATCTCTTGATACGTCTGCATCTTCTGTCAGAGCCATAACTGGCCTAGTAAATACATTATCTTTCCACTACCTCTACTTGGCTCGAAGCCATAGATCAAGATACCCTCAATAGCTCATAACACTTTTACTCTATTGATGCCACAATACCATAGTGAGATTAAACTCAAATCATTTATAAGCTTGTGAAAACTCAGATCATCTAGTACTGTAAATCTTCTGCAAATCTCGCATTCATCCCCGCAACAGTTAAGCCCACTCTCTTAAGCGATCCCAAATTTTAAATTTTAACACGTACCTTTCATTTGCACATAAGATCTTCTATCATTCACATGAGGATCACACCACCTCAACACACTTCGCGGGAGATAACCCACCTACTTCGCCTCAATATAATATTTTCGTATACCTTTCACCGCCATAAGCATTACGCAGTCATTTGATCTTCCTGAGTCTTTACTCATACCGCCACATGATATTTACTTCACTCCCAACAAGGAGTCCTGAAAAGATTCTTCACACGCCCTTAACTCGGGCTATAACTTGAATCAAGATAGACTTTAAGCATCTACTAATACTTCCATCATCCAATATACCCCTTCTCATCACTTCCAATTCATATGGATATGCCTCGTAGTACTAATATACTCCTCACATAGCCACAGCCGTCATTTCCACTAACGGGGACACTACCGAACATATAAGTTCAAAAATACATGTTCACACAATCAGCACCTCGGCGCTCCTGCCATAAGCAAAGATCCGGCCTCAAGTCCTTCAGACTAGCCCAACATCAATTCATAGAGATCATGTCTCGCCCCTCAATCAGGGAATCACAAGCTATCAAGGCACATTTGATACTGAGCGCCCGTTGGTGTATACGACCACGCAGAAGGAATTTCAAAAGTTTCTTTTCAAGCTGAATCAAGGATGCACGATAAGAATTCAAGAATGTGAAGTTTTCCTAAAGGTTCTGCAGCCTCTCGAGGATAAATACAGACGTCTCCGTACCGATCAGCAAGACTCTACTAAACCTGCTCATGACTCGTGAGACCAAGTAACCTAGGCTCTGATACCAACTTGTCACGACCCAAAATCCCAACCCGGTCGTGATGGCGCCTCTCGTGGGGACAAGGCCAGCCAACAACAAAACAATACATCTCTTTATAATTACTTAGCAGGAATAAGTCTAATTCGCAGATAATATAATCACAAGTGCGAAGTAAACATGATAGAATAATGGAAACCATCCCGACTCAGCCCGAAATCGGGGTGTCACAAGCCACGAGCATCTAAAGATCTAAATACTAATACAAGACCAGCAATATACAGAATGGAATTTAGAATCAATGAAGAAATACGGTGCCGTGAACGCTGACGGTCACCTTGCTCAGCTACAATAGTATACCTTCAGTCCGCTAATAACCCGCTACCGGGTGAACAATACCTGCAACTGCACGCGAGGTGCAGGGAGTAAAGTGAGTACTTCCAACTCAGTGGTAATAAGAGTAAATAATAACTGAGCGATAAGAAATCACGTAATAACACTTCATCAACTTGTCACGACCCAAAATCCCAACCCGGTCGTGATGGCGCCTCTCGTGGGGACAAGGCCAGCCAATAACAAAACAATACATCTCTTTATAATTACTTAGCAGGAATAAGTCTAATTCGCAGATAATATAATCACAAATGCGAAGTAAACATGATAGAATAATGGAAACAATCCCGACTCAGCCCGAAATCGGGGTGTCACAAGCCACGAGCATCTAAAGATTTAAATACTAATACAAGACCAGCAATATACAGAATGGAATTTAGAATCAATGAAGAAATACGGTGCCGTGAACGCTGACGGTAACCTTGCTCAGCTACAATAGTATACCTTCAGTCCGCTAATAACCCGCTACCGGGTGAACAATACCTGCAACTGCATGCGAGGTGCAGGGAGTAAAGTGAGTACTTCCAACTCAGTGGTAATAAGAGTAAATAATAATTGAGCGATAAGAAATCACGTAATAACACTTCATCATGCTATCTAAGACGGTACAACCCTTTTTGAAAACAGTAGTTCC